>NC_139642.1:30500730-30518230 GCF_964638095.1 Poromitra crassiceps
TCTCCTCACTCATTCTCCACACTCCTCTCTCCCCTTCTCTCGCTCTCCATCACCCCTGCCTCTCTGTTGTAGAATGGAATTTCACCACTCCTCATCTGCTATATAATAATTATAACAGCTTATATAAACTAAATTGAATGAAAACGTCCAGGAAGTGTCTTATAAAGGTATATTTAAAGCCATACATTACTTTGGCAAACTGCATTGCCAAAGGACTGAATTCTCAACGTCTGAATTGATTTCATAATTCATTACCAAGCTGTCGTCTGATATTAAAAGAATCTGAAATGGTTTGCATGTTGTGGGTTTCTCAAAATGACATTGTATATAACTGTAAATATATATGGTAAACGTATCTGCCGTACTGACTTATGGTACTGATAACTTGTAATGAAATTATTTGGTCTAAAAAGCAGACACACAGAGTCAAATAATATTTATAGATACAGGTTGATCCGTCACAGAAGAACCTTCACATGGGTTGAATGTGAATCAATGGGACATTGATATAAATGGGACATTCACAGTAAAATAGTGGAATCAGTGCTTTGCTTAGGCCAAAAGACTCAAGAAACCCACAAGATACTAACTTAGGTTCTTATATAAACCATATATATTTACAGTTATATACAATGTCATTTTGAGAAACCCACAACATGCAAACCATTTCAGATTATTTTAATATCAGACGACAGCTCGGTAATGAATTATGAAATCAATTCAGACGTACCCGCTCTGTCGTAGATATCCTGTTCATGACACCAGTTGTTATAGCTTATTGATTATGAAATGCCAATCAATGGAACTTCAATTTTATACAACACTCTCCCTCCCTCTCCTCTCTTCTCCCTTCACCTCTGTCTCGCCATCTTCTCCCTCCCTCTGATCTCCCCCTCCCTCCTCTTATGCTTGTTTTGTATATGCTTTATATAAGATTGTTTAATTCTGTTTGTTTATTGATAGTGCTTAGCTAGATTTAGCTAGACACATTCGTTGTAAATCCCTCTGAGACATGCTTGTTAATTAGAGCTATACAAATAAACTTGACTTGACTTGTTGGTAACTGAACATTAGTAACAGCAGAGGCAATAATGCACTGTGGGTTGTGCTGTTAATCCAATGCACTACCTGTACTGTAGGCGATAAACGAACACATTTCCTGGTTATACAAAGTGTAACTATAGCCGGAGTGTGTCAGGGGAAGGGACTGATTGGATTGTACTGTACATGAGAGGATTTTTAACCCTCTGTAGGCTATTGACCCAAATTGTAAAATGCATTACCCCCAGTTAATTCAAATGTATGTTAAGAATCGAGGTAGCGCTGTAAGAAAAACAACACTTGACCTCTCCACAATGTCCCTTGGCTAATATGAAGCCATTGGCCAGTCCACAGCCAAACAGCAGTATGATAATGAACTTACATGTAACACATGGAGCTTCAGAGGAGCTGCTCTGAAGGACAGGGCTGATGAATGGTGAAGGGCATCAGAAACACTTGCTTCACAAGAGCTGGGATGACTCTGGCTGAATCACTGGGGGCAAACAGAAGTAGGGCAGAAAATAATTGTGGGTCAAAATGTAGTTTAATGTACTGTCTTTAGCCCTATTTTTTTGGGCTACGGAGGTGTGCACTAACTTTACATTACACACTGGAAGATGGGAATACAGTGAGAGAATGACATGCATGCAGCAAAGCTTGTCAACAATGTTTCAAGTTCATGAATGCAAGCAACCGTTTTTAACATATGGCAAATGAAATGAATTGGAACACTGGGGAAGTAGGGGTGGGAGGTTGGCTTAGTTTGAAAGTGTTTTTGAAAATGGGTGCAAATATCACAGGTCATGTGCTTGGTTTGCATCGTCAGAAACATAAAACACTCTTGATTCAAGTGTTCTTCATGAAGTCCGGTAAGTAGGGAACTAGACGGCTGTGGTTTTGGTGTGCAGGTGTTTGGCGCTACAAGCATGTAATCAGTGCTCTGAGGACTATGTCTGAAGTAGACTAATCAGATGGGTCTACTAAGTTGAACTTAGGCTAGCCTCTTCATCTGCAGCAGATCGCTAATCAAAGAGTGACACAGGAGCAGGGATTTCAGAATTCTTGGGGCTTGAATGCCATAAATGTACTGGTGTATATAAAGGGCTCACTGTTTTTGCCCCCATCTACAGTTTGTAAACATACCATTTTCTTTGTTCCATCGGCATAATTGTCCTCTGGCTGGATTTTGGTGTTACACTTGTTCAAACTGAAATAATAAAATAATAAACATAAAGCAATTCACTTATAAACAATTTAGCAGCGTACTTTTATATATATACAGTACACTATCTTCCCACTGGCCTTAGGCGCTAAACTGGCGTTAAACGCAAAAATAACACGCTTTGCGCCTGCCTCGGGAAGATAGCATCATGTTTTTAGGCCCCGAAATGCGCTTTACGCCGAAGAGGCATGGCACAGTGCGAGAATGAGCGTTTCGGCCTTAAATACCGGCCTAACGCTATCTTCCCCCCTGGCGTTAATTTAGCGTTTAGCGCTTTTCAAAACCAGGCCTTATTCAGTGCGCCGGGGATATTACTGTGCGCAATTGCGCGCAGCTCTCCTCTGCCATCTCCCTCTCTCTCCCCCTCCCCCCCCCTCTCTCTCTCTCTCACTCCCTCTCTCTCGCGCGTCAAACAGGCACAATGACTGATGAAAGAAAAGTTGTTATACCGTAGTTTTGAGCCCCTGTCATTCAGAGGCTGTTGCATCATCCTACCTGTGCAGTGGGGAAGAAGAAAAGGTAGCGAGAGAAAACAATATCATTCTGCCCAAACTTTCACCAATCTAATCTCATCATGACATCCAGGGATAGGCTATGGGCCCTATCTTTGTACGGCGCTATCGTTTGCGCTGCCTTTGCACTGCGTTTGCGTGCCTCTTATTGCTATCTTCCCAGCGCACCGTCCAGTTTTGCGCTGTGATGACACAGGTGTAGGCGTGGCCCAGGCATGTCGGTGGGCCTCTAGCCTATCATGTGTCTCGCGCAAGTTTCATTTAGCGCTGTGGGGAAGATACCGTCGGTATGTGGCGAGCGCAAAGAGAGGTTTGGGAGTTGCCCGTTCCAAAATAGGCGGTTTAGCGCAATGTGCCTTGGGTGCTCTCAATTTTAACGCCAGGAAATAGCTGGTCTTCGCGCAAACGCAGACGTACGCCTGAGCGCGGACAGTATTCTCCGGCGCAGTGCAGGAAATCCTCGCTTGGATAGGGCCATTACGCACGGCTCGCACGCGGACACACAATTCCCTCCTCAGAATGCCACGTTGATTTTCAACTAACCTACACTGCAGAAAAAAACACACCTTGATTTAACAATGAGAATTTGTTTGTCATGGTTTGTCACTGCCCAGGCACCGAGGCAGTGCTGTGCTGTGCTGTGCGTGGTGGTCCCGCGGATCGAAATCAGTTTCACTGGCCAGTATAGTAACCATTGATAGTATACATTAACCTCTCTCCCTGCACAATTGCACCATGCAACAATAGGTTAACCCGAGTGGACAATTCTGGTATAGGCTATTGAAATAAAATCTCACACATCCCTACCCTATTAAAGAAACGAATAGGCTATTTTTAAATGTGTATGTTATAGCATATATGAGCGAAATGGCTAATTAAAAGGCTACTAATTACAAAAGCATACATTTTCGTTATAATCCGAACTGGTTCATCCTCAAACTCTCTCTTCCCTCTCTCGTTCTCCACCCCCCCTCTCTCTCTCTCTCTGACTCTCTCCCTCTCCCCATCTAGGCTATATTTTCTCTCCCCCTCTTTCTCTCTCTCACTCCAGTCCCGAAGCGGATAGAGACTGAGAACTGAGTCTACTCTCAGTGAGGAGGAAGCTGCTGACGTGACGGTGACGCTGTGGTTTTATGGGCATGAGCACACCTCCACAATGCTTTTGGGCATAAACACGCCTATACAGAGATGTGCGCCGAGATGACGTGAAGCGCAGTGGGCCGAAACGCCCACAATTAGGGCTTTGCGCGCCGCTATTCCAGCACAAAACGGGCGCTAACGCAAATCGGGAAGATAGAGCCCTATATTTTTCTAGCCGATGCGTTTAGAACATTCCTTTCACTTTGATATTGCTATAGTGTAGCATATTTACATGCTTGCTGTATTTAAACTGCAGTGAGATTGGTTTGAGAAGCATAATAATATGGAATAATATATATGGAGACAGACATGGATGAAAGAGGGAGGGGGGGGGGGGCTCAGAGCGCTTTGGTCGGGCTTTTCTGACCGGATTGGATCGCTCCGTGGAATGGAACATGAAAGGGACATTGTGATTCTTTGAAAATAGGACTGCGCCGGTCCACGCCCACTAATATGGGCTGCGCCTGGCGCTAAGCACTAATTTAAGGCCAGTGGGACGATAGGGCCCTCTACAGTATGTATACATGACGGTGTCCGCGACATAACAAAATTCTCCAAGTGCCGAGATACACTTTTTTCTGGCGCTAAAGACATACATCTGTCGAGTGACAATTTCAAAAGTGTCCAGCGACGAATCATAAATGAAGCTGAACTCTTCTCTGAGAGGATGCTGGTACTCCCTGTATAAACCTCCCATAGGGAAGCCTACTGCTGATCTACAGTGCAGTGTATTCACAGGGCCATTTGCAACCAACAGACATATGGCATGATGTGATCAGACTGTAGGGGAGGACTGTGTTTTCTCTGGGGAGGGTGAAATTGTGGAGCCTCTGTTTTTACCGTGTTGAAGGTTGGGAGGTTTCCCCAGGGAGCTTTATATAGGAGGAGCGAGGTACAGAGGCAGGGAAGAGGAAGGCTATATCCTAGGGCAGAGCAAGCCTGCCATATGGAAGGCTAGGCTCAGGATCAGTGCAAGCTAGAGAGGATCATTTCCAGACTAGTGGCTGTTACACACTGATATACAAAATGTCAGGGAGAATTGAGCCATTCCTTTTAATACATATGGTAGATTTATTGTCTTCTGTAATATATGTTAGAATATAATTATCTCAGTTTAAGATGGTGCAAAGGGTGTGTTATACGCCAGAAGAACTTCATCAAACGAATGCCGAGATATCTTTTCTCTGTTGGCGTTGTAAGAAACAAGCTGGGTTTCCATCCAAATGTATCGCAACTTTTAATTGAATTTTCAGAAAGTCGGCAAAAGAAAATGCGAAATAATGGGCGTTTCCATCCACTGCTATATTGCGAATTATAGAGCTGTCAATCACCTCGTGTTTGAGGCTGTCTGAGCTGCTGATCAGCTGCTAGACCCGATATACAGTTCTATTAAACACATCTAACGTTATTCATTTAAAGTTTCTTGATGATCTACAAGTAGACAAAGGTACAATGCCATTTCTGGATTACCAGGTGCGACTCGGCAAGCATAATGTTATAGTCCATGGAGCAGATAAGTGAAAACAATTTCATTCAATTCTAGAAGTGAGTCGCCTTAAAATAATATCCCAGTCTTCTTCCGTTTACCACGGCGGGTATTGTGCTATATAGCCTATTTACCATTATTTACCATGTGTAGCTCTATTGTGTAGGCTACATGTCATGTCATGTTTTGCAGTGATCAAGGGATCAAACTGTGTGGTTTTTGAATGGAGAGACAACGGAATATCGCTTCATCTGTTTCCACCGCACGTTTCGCATTTTCCTTTTATCGATACACCCGACTTTTCCGCCTCCCTCAAGCGTGAAAACTTTTTTGCGAAACTTGGAAGCTTTCGCGAATTTGGCAGCGTTTCCACCAGGGTTTCCACTCAGTTTTTTTATGCACGAATTGAAATTCTGCATAAAAACAGGTGGATGGAAACGCGACTACAGAAGCATTCTGACCAGGGACAAATTCCCAAGCCACTTTTATACCACAGCCGCCCCTGCAAGAAAGCAAGCACAGTACATGCCTGGCTGTATCAGATGGCAACAAAAAATACAACCAAGGGTAAAGAAAGGCAGCTGAGGAAAGGATGGCTGAAGCAGGAGGTGGACAGAGGGAGAGAAGGAGGCAGCAGCAGCAGCAGCTCTCCCTCTCTTTGGACAGATGTTTCTCTAAGATTAATCTTCCCACTCTGAGTTTATTCATCTGTGTTATCCACCCTTACCAGGTGATTTCATGCCTCCTGAGCAGACAGAAAGGGTCCTTATCCCGCAGGCGTGTTGTCCACTCTGTCTGTCGCAGACTGCAATAGACGATCCTGACGGACGGAATGCGAGGCAAGGCCAGGCAGGGATAAATTTAGCCCGCCGCATAGCGAGCATTGATCACAGTGTTTACGGCCGCCCGCGCCATTCATGGCTTTTCCATTTCTTCATGAATCTTTAAAGTGCGGAAATCTTTACCACTAACGTCTCTGCCAGGCCTATAATAACTCACTCATAGCCGCGCTGCGTGGCCATTGTTTTGTACTCAAGGCAAGCACAAGTTGTGTCCGCGGGGACTGTGCGAGCGAGACAGCCTGTTGTGCTAATCATTACCGCCGCCCCATTCACTGTGGTCTTAATTGATCACAGATTTGATAGGTGGCAATAAATTATGGATTATTGTTTCCACTGAAGTCTTGAGAGTCTAAAGGTGGACTACTTAGTCCCTTTTTCTCAGTCTTCAGGTAATTGACTCTGCTTTCGAAATAAGGTATGGGTCCGTGATATTGATCTGCTGCCTCAGGTAGAGTAGCCTCAGAACGCTTGATCAAATTTCAGATGTGTGTGTGGGGGGGGGGGGGGGGGGTGCATGTATGTGCTTTGTTCATCTATTCCTGTGGTACATCTGTGTGTATGCGTGCGCACGTGTGTGTGTGTGTGTGTGTGCGTGTGTGCGTGTGCGTGTGCGTGCGTGTGTGTGTGTGTCTTCATGAACCTGAAACACAACAGGGATCACAGTTTCATCTCTGACCATTGTCGAGTCCATGGTTGGGGAGTGATGGATTACATGTAACAGGATTAAGTAATCAGATTACCAAAAGACGGTAACTGTAATCCCTTAGCATTATAGAGCAGCACTTTCCTCAAGTGGATTTTCTTTGCAATAACTGACTTTGTCAACATCCTTCTCACCACTGATAATGGGTTTTGGACTGGTTTCACTTTCTTTTCGTACATTTAGTGATGTAACTCCCTGATTATGCATGCTATATTTACACATTTGTGATTGCTGGATTCAGCACAACCACACCTTTCCAATGAGCCCTCATTGGTGTTTCTACAACAATCCAGAGCAGAGTTATTACAAAGTATGTAGATTAGTACATTTAGCATAGATTATATATATATATATATATATACATACATACATGTCTACTTATTTTAAATATATGTTCATAGGTCTATATTTCCTACATGGCTTAAGATATTCACACCCAGGTTTTTTCTATAGGTTAAGCAACTTTCTGACTGTTACCATGTCAAGTTTGAAAGCTCTTATAGCTTGTATTATTACTCTACATTGGTTTATATGTCTCAACTCCCATACAATATCTATCAATTTAACCATTTTTGCAGTAAAATATTATACAAGAATTCATTTCATATATGGGAGACCTTAGAGAAGAGGGGGGGAAATTGTGTTTTGTTCTACCTCCTGTAGAGGTATCTCAAAAACTAACGCCCTTTTTGACAGTTAGTCACTAGGCTAAAAGGCTAAAAAAAGGCCCATCTTGACGTCTGAGCATCTGTGAGACGCAGTATCCTGCAGATGGAATCACAAGGACTTTCCCCCCACATTGTTAGCTCAGAGACATCTAGTACTCCATAGTAATTATCTCCATCAGCGTCACATTTCCCTCATGTGTAGCGGGCTGACGTTTCACACTGGTTAATTAGACAAATGCTGTCTCCTTTGCTGCGTCTATATGAAACAATATCTCAGGCATCATAGTTAACCTTTTGAAGAGAGCCCTAGTGTCTCAACCCTAATCCTTAGCACTGTTACAGTGCATAGCGCTCCATAATTACAGCACGGCCTTGACCTTGGTTGAGTCTCTTGCCAGTAAAAAGCAATAATTGAATTGGGAAGTCAAACCACCTGGTAGTCCATTTTTTCTCCATGTTAATTGTGAATGTTAATTAAGTTCTCTCATACACATCGGAAGTGTTTCCTCCTCCTCCATATACAGTCATTGGCTTATTATATCGCTGGTGCCTTACAGGGAACTCAGACTGATCCATGATTTTGCATGGTCGCACCCTCAGTGAATGTCATCTAATGCTGTGAGTTTTCACATAACTGTAACTGTTTTTTTGTTTTACTGGTTTGTACATGTGTGCGCATACATGTGTTTTTTGTGTATTCAAGATTCACTTACACAGGAAGTAATTTAATTGCAAACGAGGAAAAGTATGCAGCGGTCACATCAGCAGTAGAGACGAAGCAATACAGAAAATTACAAATTATAAAGTAAAGGGGGGAGGGGGTGATAAAGTCCTTTCCTGTGGGGGCTTCCGGGTCTCGTTGAAGAGGGGGATGGCAGTTGGGAAGTTGAAACTGATGACTGTTCTGGTACTGCCAGACATCAGTCTTCTACCAAGGGGGAGAGCCCTAAAGAGTTTATCACCTCGGTGGGAGGGGTCAGCCATGATCTTCCGAGACTGCTTCAGCGCCTTGGCAGTGTGTAGATCCTGAAAAGACGGCAGTCTGCATCCGACCACCTTTTCAGCAAGGCAGATGATGCACTGCAGCCTGGAGATGTCCTTGAGGGCAGCAGCAGTATACCAGACATACAGACATACAGACAGGGTTTACAACTCTGTCTGTGTTTGTTTTTCTGTCTTCTGCATTGTGCAGTGATGCACTCCTCTGTGTAATGGGCCCAAAAAGCTCACAACTCCATTTCTCTGCCATGTGGGGAAGATGAGGGTGGACAGGCGCTAATCAGAGTGTCAAGAGTACACTAAAGGCTACATGATGATGGATATCTAGAGATAGAGATGGATATAGTAGAGAATAAAAGAGGGATACAGTTTCCAGTACAGACAGAAGAAGAGAGACAGAGCGAGAAGAGGGACACATAAAGGGAAAGAGGGAGATACAGATAGAGAGAGAAAGGAAATATTACCTTAGCCTATAATGGCTCTAGGGAAATCAATTCAACCAACTCCCCAAGTTAAATGATCTTTGCAGCTTAGCGATCTGACAGTGAAGCCTTGACTCAGACTATGGCACTGTAGTGTAGTCAAATTCACAAAATAATCTTGTACAATTTAGAATTACAATTTAGACTGCACAGCGGGTCTTTCACTGACTTGGCTGAAGCAAGACCGCTGGCTGTGTCTGGCCCCAACCTGCAGGCTTCATCACAGCATCAGACCGGAGCCACAATCTGTCACCACCAGTAACACCTACTGTAGTACAGAGCAGCTCTGTGACGCTATCACCACCACTCCCCCAATCTCCCTCACACCATCCTCCATCACTCCCTTCTTCAACATCTACTGCATCATCTCCATCATCCACCATCATGCTACCTTCTACATCTTATCCCATCTCTCCAACTCTGCATGTATTATGATACAGCTCAGTGCTGCTCAACCCCCACTATCCCTAACCACCATCCACTCCTACAGTATATACTCATCAATTCTCCGTACTCATAATCATAATACTGTAGTACACCACCTCCACTATTCATCCTACATTGATTTTCAGTCATTCAGCTAACACTTTTATCCAGAGCATGCAATAAGCTTCAATTCATAGAAGCCTATAAAACCAGGAGTGCAAAGGCAGTGCTCTGACAATATTGTTGTTGCCACAAAATGATCATGTAAGTGAAGTGTTGAGAAAATAAAGGGAACAAGAGCTAAGTGGAGAGGTAGAAGGGATTGTTTTAGAGAGTTAAGTAGAGTGAGTAGAGAGGGGGTATCATTCAGAAGGGAGATGGTGACATGAGGTAGCCTTTTTGAAAATTAGTTTTCAACCTACAACTCTCCCCATCTTACTGTGCAGCTCAGTACTGCACCACCGCTAACCCACACCAAATGTGTGATTGGTTAATTACTAAAATATAATAACAAAACTGTATGTGCAGGAAAACTATTTGGAAGTTTGCAAGCATCTAACAGTCGCTTATCTAGGTGAGATAAATTACGGTATTAGCAGTCCCTTTTATGGTAAATGTGCAGCCACAAAGCCAGGAACGGTCTTAGACTTACCTCACCTGAGGAGAATTGGAGTCTAGATGGCGCTTACAGTCAACTCCAGAATCCTGTGCAAAACGGGCATGCTCGATCATAATTAATACATTAACACGTACGAAGACAACAATACAGTCAGCAGAAATATCTATAGATTATTGTTATGCTGATCAAGGCTTTGTAAAGGTTCTCAGCATAGAGAGAGCAGGTTTGAAAAAGCTGTCTCTATAGCTTGAATGATGGCAGGTTTTGTCTCCACAGAGTTTATTAAAAAATACCACTGTAACATTTCATTAAACATTTCATGATGACAGTACCCAGTATAAGATTAGGCACCATAGATCGATATAGAGAAAAAGCAGCTGGTATAAAAGTGAATAAATAAAATATTTATAGTTGTTTCGATGAATGACTGAATCTACAGTAGTTAAATATTCTTTAACTGACTTTTCTCAGCTGACAACCTTATTGACCGAGTTCAAATGCAGAGATTTCTCACATTGACAGGTCAGGAGACCTGAAAGAAGAGAAAATCTCCCCTAAAGCTAGAAAAGAGAGGCAAGACTCTAATCAGTGAGGCCGCCAAGAGACAAAACCAAGAGCTGCTTCACAATCAGTCTGTTCAGCATTAACCTTTTCATATGATTATAATAAGCAGGTCCTGTAATCATAACCTTTATGATGAGACTGAGTCAAAGTGCAAAAGGAAAATAGATGGAAAGGTTAAATAAACATAAATTTCAAATAATGACTGTGCTGAGAGCCGCATGTAATTAGACTGCATGGTTAATGAGGCTATTAGCTTTGATTGCATCCACGCCAATGAACCCTGGCATAAGGTTATTCATAGGCCTTTTTCACAGCAGTTATTTTACGTCTAAAAGGCAGGGTAAACACAGGTGCAACCAAAACATTCATGAGAGCCCCAGCACTGGAACACCTAAATGGATTGGAATTTGGAAACCCTCATTAATGTTTTGGTTGCACCTGTGTTTACCCTGCCTTTTAGACACAAAATGGCTGCTGTGAAAAAGGTCAATTCCGGACTGCTATGACACACACAAAAACACACACACACTCGTATACCATTTCATAATGTACTGTTTTCGCTGAAGTTTCTCATAAATTAACAATCCTCCATCTGTTTTTATTTTTTTTACCTTAACTTGTAATTGAATTTCTTCCAGTCCCTGCAAATGGATGATAATTCACATTTCCAAGAAGTCTTATTCACAATATTTGACTAAACTTTAGCCCTGAGCCCTTTGTGCTTTTGATGTTCCATGAATGTTTTTGCACACGTCACATCTGCTCAGACTCATCATCATCATCATCCTCAATCCTCTATCTCTCCCCTCCTCCCCTCCTGTTGTCATGTCATGTGTTACTGTCTAGTAAATTAAAAATAGTCCCACAGTGACATGGCTTTGACAGTGAGAGCCCATCCTGCAGCTGATTCCTGCTTTTACTCCCCGCTCCCTCAGATGTCTCCTCTCTGCTGATGAGATCTGTGCTTTCATCTTCACAATTGCTTCTCCTTCCATCTTTTATTTGAAGAGAGTGTGCGATGCATTACCCCCTTCCCCAAAAGAAAATCATTGGGATTAAGATGTATGGAGGGTGACGGGGAGCATGAAGAAACAGAGGAAGAAGAAAGTCAGTCACAGCTAAGGGGTGTGGAGATGGAGGAGGGTCTAGGCAAGGCAGGGAGACAGAAGAGGGGAAGAGGAGAGGAGGGAGTAAGGAGAACATCCCGTATCTGTTAAAGTCAACTCTCGGTTCAGTTTGAATCCCGCTAGCGCTGGGAATGCTGAGTCGGAGTGCTAAGCACATGATTACCATTCAGTGCTATCAGGGGCCCATACTTTCCATTATTATCAAAGAAGGCAGAATGAAGGTCAGCTTCCACCAGCACAAAGGACCTTCAAAAGAGGAGCCATCATAAGACTATCAGCCATACATAAACTGAAAGGACTCTTGACTGCACTCCTAATCTCTTCTCCTGTATTGTGCAACACATCCTGCTCTACTGCTCCACCTGTTTCTGTAACATGCTCTCTATTACAAAGCAGGTTACATGCATAAGCAATGCTGCTGCCATGCAAGATAGGTCTCCTGTAAGGCCATCACACACATTGCAAATACAATAGCACAGGCCATCACACACACACACACACACACACACACACACACACACACACACACACACAATCGCCACTTCACTGTACTGCCCTCTGGTTGCAGGGACAGGACCCTGAGGTGCAGAATGACTTGCTTTGGCAAACGCCTGATACCTGCAGCCCCCCACCGGAACAATGAAACTAAGCCAGTTCTCGTCTGTCTGTCTGTCTGTCTGTCTGTCTGTCCGGCCGTCCGTTTGTCGCTCTGCCACTGATAGGCTGGCTAGCTGTCACACCTGTCAGTGCCGACAGTCATTAAAATGTTAAGGGCATCCATATAGGCCATGTGCATCTGACTGCTTTGAAAAGGACAACATACCTGACACCTCACATCTAGCAACTGTGTGTGTGGGGGGGGGGGGGGGTCAGTCTATCCATCATACACAGTTACACACTACACAAATGTATAAGTGTGGCATTCTAATACTAAAATGTTAAACAGGTCTCTAGCAGATAAGAAGAGTTGAATAGAGTTTAATGAATGTGAACGGTATAGAGAACTATTTCTCTGCTAACTGCATGCAGAAATCCACAGGATTCTTTTGAAGGAGCAAAGGGCATGCCGGAACATTAACATTAACATTCACTTTGATGTACATTTTCTGCCCACTGCATCCCTTTAAACATGCATTCTCTCTTTCTAACTCTTCCTCTCTCTCTCTGTCACAAACAAGCATGGCAACATGCAAGCCCTACACACTCTCTCTCTCTCTCTCTCTCTCTCTCTCTCTCTCACACACACACATACACTCTGTAGAAACTGTATATCCAAGAGAATGAAGTACTGAGAAAGCAGGCGTCCTGATGAGATGTGTGTGCATGTGTGTGTGTGTGTGTGTGAGAGAGAGAGAGAGAGAGACAGACACACACACACACACACACACACACACACACATCTCATCAGGATGCCTGGTGTGTGTGTGTGAGAGAGAGACAGACACACACATACACACACACACACACACACACACACACACACACACACACACACATCTCATCAGGACGCCTGCTTTCTCAGTACTTCATTCTCTTGGATATACAGTTTCTCCATTCCCTGCTCCCCATGCAGCCTTAGTGGGATAATAGAGAACAGGAGGTCATGACTCCTTTTACCCCCGGCAGATCTTCAGTGACCTCCTTAATGGACCCGAGGGGGGAATTGTACCCTGACCATCAGACAGAGAAAGCGTAGATATTACTCTCTCAGCTCACCGCTGCTCAGGTGGTGGAGATGAAGGGCTGTCTTGAGTGCCAATTCTGGAATTTATGAGGTGCTTTTCTTTGTATCGTTATATTCACTGTTCACTGCAGCTCAGAGGAATGCAAGTGCTGGGTTGAATGAAATGTAGATTGTTTCTTTTACAGTAAGACATCAAAACAAGAATATAATAGCTGTCATGTCCATGTATTGATCAACACTCAAGACTGAAGCCAGAGGAGTGGCTGTCACAACAAGATTCGTTTGAGATGCAAGTTGATTATTGGGGCTAAAAGGGACCTTCTTTTTCTTTTTTGAGTGGATTGTTGCTGGTTTATTCTCTGTGCTGAAATCACATTACATGGGACTGGAACCTGCTGAGCGCCTCTTGGCTGCCATCTCCTCCCCATTCAAATCCTGGCTATAGAATGTTGCCAACACACACACACTTACCCATTCTGAAATGATGGTTACAATATCCATCTCTATTAAGTGATATATTTTAAGAATGTCAGGAGGATTTTCAGAAGATAAATGTTGCGTAATGTTGCAAGGAGAGTTGCCACATGAGTAGCCTACCTTATTCCACTAAATGCAGTTATACAAAATAAGATCTAGGTAGACTTCATAGTTCAGGCTGCTGCTAGCTACTAAACTGTTACACCAGCATTCACTAGAAATAGCCTACGTCATTACTGATGCCTAGAAAAAGCCTAATACCAAAAAGTCATCTTGTGATATGGGATAAAAAACACATATTCACCACTGCCAGCTGCTGCTACTAACTAAACTGTTACTACCACTATTAAATAGCGTACTGTCGGTAGGCTACTGCACCATTTGACTAGACTACCAGACCACATTAGTAGCCTACTTTTACTACACTGCATAGCTAGGTGACTGCTAACGTTATTACAACCCCACTGCCACCAGTCCACTACGACAACGATGGTCCTGCGCGCCACTGCTATCGCCATGCTTGAATCCTACACATTTTTCGAGTGTTAATGGCTTGGTTGTTTCTAATTGTCAGCTGTGAACAATTATAGCCTAATTAATTATGCAGTAGCCTAGATACATTACTACATTAATTAATGAAAACAAAATAGGCATACTTTTGCGCGCGTGCATCTGTGTGTAGGCTGCGCGTGCTTGCGTACGCGCGTAACATGCATGCGCGCTTTCCATGTCCATGCCCTTGCCTGCGTCGTGCCACTCGTTGTGTTTGATCCAGGCCGGACTTAATGCGCTTGCACTCGCCACTGACGGGCAGACGGATAGCAGCAGTCTTGAGACGGCTGCGCTCACTTCATCAGTCGTCGAGTCGCGGTGAAGCAGCCAGCGCTGCCTGGGATTCCATCAGTCTTCGGTCGGGGTGCGTATCTGGACCAGAGCGTCCCGGGGACATTATACGCGCTTACTGTAGCCGCTACTGTCCCTCTCCCCCCACATCCCACCGAGGAAATATCACATCAGCTGAGGACTTTGGGGTTATTTTGACCGGATGGCTGGTGCAAAGTGCCTTCTGAAAACCCGGAGGTAAGCGACCGCTTATCCCGCAATATTACGACCGTTTAAAATGTCGATGATCATAGCGCCTACTGTACCCAAAGGAAGAATCACTATAGTGTGTCTGCAGCTCTACTCAGTGAGTGTTTAGTGACCTTTAAGATACTTTTTTAAATTGAGTACGAAGTGAGTGATGGAGTTTGACTATACTATTCCCACAATATAGGCAGGACATATGGTTTTGTTTTGGTGTCAGATTAAAATGTCAAATAATTCAGAAAAAAGAGAGATAGCATAATATCCGTTTTATTTAAAACGGGGATGAAGTGGGTAGCGTGTAAATTTGTGCTCTGACGTTACTGACATTTTACGCATAGGCTAGTGTTGCAATCCATGCAGCATGTTGCAGTAAAACCGTTTTCATAGTAGACCGCACAGTGTGTAGGCTAGTAGCTAAACAAAATGCTTGCATTGCCTGACCAATGATGTGAAACTAAAGAAAAGTGGACAACTGTAGCATTGCAAATCAACTATATCTTCCACATAGGACTAATGTTCAAATCATAGACGTTCAAATGTTGATTACAACTTTTGCAGGGATCAAAAATGAAACTGAAGTGAAGGAAAAACAAAAGATCTGCACTGTGGTAGCTCCCAGTCAAATTAATGTGCAACCTGAACCTGCCCAGTGGCGTAAATACAGTGCAGTTGCACTGGCCCCCCCTGGGATAGAACGGCCCGTGGAGAGGGCAGGCTCTCCAAAAACCTACTGGGCAGAGAACAGGGCTCTTGCAAATGACTCAAATTGCCACCCCAGGAATACGTCATCCAGGGGCGTATGCAGAAATTGAATTATAGGTGGGCCTGGATCAAATTGGGTGGGCCTGGATAGGAAGGGGTGCAGATGCCCGGCCGAAGGCCGGGCGCCCGAAAAATTTGACGTGTTATTTTACTAAAAATAATGCATTTGACCATCATTTCAAGTAGAATGATACCACCCAAGCAAGAATATTTCAAGGGTTCAAGTGCTTTACTGAAATATTTGGACCATATAATGATAATACAATTATCTCAACCTTAAAAGGTTACATATAGGTGCCAAATGTTGCATACATGAATGCTTATACTTGTGTGTATACTGTTACTTTATACAGAAATTAGAACCACTGATCCATATACTGCTGTGAGTTTAAAAAATAACAACACTGAGGCTGCTTCAAGTTTGAACAAGACGCCCTCTGGTTTATTTATCCACAGAGAGAACAAAATTCCTAGATGTCATGAAGTTGTCATGCATTAGACTCTGGAGATGATGTGCCCTGCGTTTTTACAAAAGTAACAAAACCATTGGCTAGCAATGCAGCAGCAAGTTTGCCTCTAGAAAACAACCAATTTAAAAAAAAAAAAAAAAAAAAAAAAATTTGGGTGGGCCAGGGCAAGAAGTGGGTGGGCGTGTGCCTACCCAGGCCCACCCGTAGATACGCCCCTGACGTCATCAATAGATAGATAGTTAGATAGATTTTATTTGACAGATGTTTAAAATACACAGTGAATAGAAACCCAAACACAAGTACATATTATAATTGTCGAGGAATTGACACACAAGTCCAGGACTTATTTCCATTGTGCTACTTGTTTGTAAAAAAACAATCAATGATGAGCACAGCACGAGCCATTTAAGACATATAAAAACCACATCAAAGCATACATACACCATGTAGCCTATAGTAACTTACAGACAATGTAGACATCAACATTAAACAGCAGCAGCAGCAGCAGTCATTTCAGAACCACAGTCAAATAGACAGCTCCTCTGCTCACAGGTGCTGATGTTTAAATACTGTCCATGGTTATGATGGCTTTCTCTAATTCCCCATACAATATAGCCTAGAAGTAACTAATTCAACTGTAAAATCCAACACATGTTGGTAAAAACATACAGTATAGCCTATGCCTAATGTGTGTGTGTGTGTGTGTGTGTGTGTGTGTGTGTGTGTGTGTGTGTGTGTGTGTGTGTGTGTGTGTGTGTGTGTGTGTGTTGCTTGCACATGTGTACTTCATAACTAGAGTGTACTAGGGCCCGTCAAAATTGCTTGCACTGGGCCCCATCATGACTACCCCCCACTGAAGCTGCCTGAACATCTTCAGGCCTATTTGAACTCGTCATAGCCTATAATGACTCTTTCCACAGCTTCATGATGAAGTGTGGTGGACTATTGAGGCAGTGATATTAGCCTACCTAAATGTGCCTCTCTGTATCCTATCTGATGGTGACGGTAATGATGTGTAACGGAACACAACACGGCTCAAGAATTTCACACTTGTGTACTTGTCCATCAAGTGACAATAAAACATCTTGTATCTTGTATAAACCAACAAACTGTTGGCCTTTGGACACTCAGCTTGGCATTATGAGTGTTTACAATGGAACACAGACTTGGTCCAGGTCTTTGTAAGG
>NC_139642.1:30523230-30680730 GCF_964638095.1 Poromitra crassiceps
CCACCGTGAGTAACGTTAGCAAACTGAGGACGGACCAACATGGCCAGTCTTTGATTGCCTGCATGTGTGAATTTAGAATTTAATTTGGGGCGATTAAAGCAGTGTTTCAATTGTGGAATTGTGGGAGTCAGACACCTCTCTGCTGCAGCCCTACTTTGTTGTTTAGGCTGATGAGATGGGTATATTTTACCTCACATATTGAGTAGTACACATTGTTTTCTTCAACCTTTTCCTGTGGAAAAGGTGACAAAGGGAGTGATAATTTCACTCTATTTCAATGCATATTGTAGTGACATGTTTCTAGATTCAATGAAATTCTTGAAACTAGTTGATTTTCACTGCAAATGGCAGATTGTTTCACTTGTTTTGAGAAAAATAAGATTTTGATTCATGATTTTTCAAAATCTGTTTGCAGTGTGTGATATTTACAACACAACTGCAGTCCTGCACTTGGCCACTATGCAGCTCTAATGGAGCAGTTTGTGGTTACATGCCTTGCTTGATGTGTTTCTTGATGGAGGGGAGATAATGCCAAAATCACTGGATCTGTCTCAAAGCCTTCTTTACTTTGCCGTTTCTATTTTATATATCAATATTTGTGAGGAATTCTTTTTTTGAAAAAATTAACAAAGATCCATAAACTGATGTTCACAAATATTTAGAAACGTGTAGTTGTATTAATATTTGTGGCTGTGAAGGTGTAGAAAATATGTTACATTACAAACCATCAGGCATACAACTCCATTATTCATGTGGCTTGCTGTTTACTCATCAATGTTGAGTACTATGGATGGATTTTTTTTAAGACATTTGACCTCACTGATGTGATCAGCCAATGGAGGTGCAGGATTTTATGATCCAATCAGAGAGACATGTTGTCTGAGCATGGTTGCCAGGTCGGCTAATGAAAAGGAGGATTTGGCTTGTGTTTTTCAGTCTTGAAAATTATCTGGAAAAGTGAAAAACACTTTTATGAATTCAAAATAATTTATCCTAAACAATTACCGGCATGAAATACACCAACAGCTTCTTTGAATATATGTACTATGCAATTCCATTCCACTAAGAGACTTAAAAGCACAGTTTAGTCTCAGCAGGCTGTGAGTACAGTGCTAATCAAATCAAGAGAGATTGTTTTGTATGGTAAATGTATCCCGATCATGTTCATTGTACTCTGTGATTTATTAAAAACATCACTGTATCTCATATCTCCTGAGGATTTCAGCAGCTTCACTCACACAGACAAAGGCACACTCTGACTGAGCTACCATATTTATACAGGACTATTGTACACAGATTGTGCAGATTGTCACATTGTGTACATTAAAGTAAATGCATTGATACCACATCGACCAATCTGGGTGAGTTGAATGTAGTTACTTTTAGTCATTATAATAATAGAATCGTACTAGACTAGTGATTGAGCTAATGGCAGTACTTTGCCAACGCTAACCGGAGTCAAACCGGACTCCTTGTTGTACATAAAGCTGATTCTGATTCTGATTCTGAAGGTATTGTTTTTGCCCTGCAGGATGTCTGTCAGGCAGCGCTTCCTCCCAACAGACATTGCAGTGACTTCCAAACAGCTGTTTTAATCTCATGTATCAGAACAGATTTAGTTTGATTTGAGAGTAACATCTTTTCCATCAGCGCCCTTTGTTTTCTGGCTGAAAAGTTTTGATTCAATGTGGGCTCAAACAGTCGAGTCGATGTGATTGGTTGTGCTCTTTGAAGTCAACAGTAACCTGGGAGGACGAGCTGCCGGACAGACACACAGCAGATCAATAAAGCTCCTCATGTCCCCAGAGACATAACATTAGATCTAATGGGAATTCTACTGTTAGCAATAAGATACATTGAGGCTAAGGGTGTCAATGTGGTACTAATACTATTATACTATTTTATCCCATGGTCTGGGTGAATACTCGATTCTGATTGGCAGCAAGGTGTCCATTAATTTGTGATAATGTACAGTGATAATGTACACCTAGCTAAATGGTCTGTTCACTGTTCATATCAATGCGCCAGGATCACGACAGAGCCGTTTGAGCTCTATACCACCGTTAACGCTTAATATGGCACTTTTATAAGTTTAGAAGAAAATTTAGTTGGTCAAAGTAAACTAACCCTACCCCTGAGTGCTCAGTTTATTAAAATAATGGCTATTTAGAAATATGATTTTCGTTCTGGTCAGCTGACAGAAGCCGGGCTCTCAGCTGTCAACTGTCAAACCCTCTGTTTACAACTTGCAGCTGCCTCTTATCACTGATACAAATCAAGTCGAAGAGCAAAAAGACGAGATCAACAAAGAGAAAACAAGGAAATGGGCAGTTAACAGCAACACACTGAGAGACATCCTTGTACAAAACATACCAGTTATACGGTCGCCAGTTGTTCCGGCTCACCGGCAATCAATATATTATAAAAATATCCAATGTTATTCACTGTGCCCCTTTACAAAATGTCAATGTGTTCCCCAGCAGCATTGGGCTGGCCTTCTGAACCTACAGCGCCAGATGTTTTATGAATAGCCTCAGATCTCAACAAGTATTTTCGGTGGAGTCCTAATTGCGGTCAAGGGTCCCCTTTGAAATTTACCATATATGCCGGTTTTTCAAAATTCATTATTTAGCCCCCTTCCCAACAAGGTAGCATGGCATTGTTGGTCCCAACGGATGCTGTAGGTCATTTAAGAATGAGCCTGCTAGAGCTAGAGTCATATCAGCCACAGACGGCAGTAGAAAATCGGGGACATTTTCAGATACAGCTCCAGCCGGGGACAGGTCACCAAAAACGGGGACTGTCCCTGAAAATCGGGGACGTCTGGTCACCTTAACTAAGCGGCCATTTTATCCAATGATAGCCTAATCTTGAGCAGCCAAGGGGACTATTTTGTCTCGCCAGTTCTCAACTCATATTCAAGGTTATGAAAACTACGTTTTGATTGCAAAATGCATGAAAATATAAATGAATGGTCTTGTTTTGTTTCTTTGGCAAGTGACCATGGTATAAGCGGGTTAATGCACTTTGAGGTGTCCATTATCAGAAATGAATGGACTTCGCGGAAGCAACCGTCCTTGGCATTCGCCTCGGACGGTTCACGCCTCCGCGTCGTCCATTAATTTCTGATAATGGACACCTCGTCGTGCATTAACCCTTACATAATTACTATACGTGCTGATGGAAAATATGTTACAACTTCTCAAGTGAAAACAATGAATATGAGAATAAAACAGTTGTTTGGAAGTCACTGCGGTATTTCTCTGTTAGCTATGTGAGCAGGGCAAGTTTGTGCTGTTACTGCTGGGAAGAGGCACTGCCAGTAGCCTACCTTCTGTGCTATTAACTCAATGTGAACATTTAAGTGTACTAGTACTACTGTACTTACTAGAAGAAACTGCATTCAACATAACCAGATTGGAAAATGTGACAGCAGTGAATTGACCGACTATACAGAAGACAATGACAACCTGCACACAAAGTTTATCTGTGTACGATAGTCCTTTTTTACCCTTTTTTTGAAACGGTGAGTTCAACACAAGCTAACTACAGTAGCTAAGAATAAGCGTGAGTCTGATTCATACAATTCAATTAAATTCAAAACTTTATTTGGGACACAGCTCAGGGGGGTCCATAATACAACAGACATCATACAGAATATATAAATAAAGATATAGAGAGAGAGATTATAAGAAAAACACAGGTATTACAAGTATTGCACCAAGGTCATTTTACATACAGGCTAAAGCGCCAGTGGTTCCACAGTCTGGATGAGAACCTGACAGAGCTCATAACAGGATTCATTAGTACTGAAATAATACTGTTTTCTGATACTGACAATCTGCACATACATCTATAAATGAGATTTGGTATGAGGCTTCAGAACAATCTCTTTATCGGTTGTGATTTCCTTGCCGCATGCTTAGACTAAAGCTTTACAGAGAGCAAACGTGTTATCCTGCCAGCATTTTATGGAAGGTCCCATAAAGCTAACTACTAAAGCTAACTACAGTAGCTAAGAATAAGCGTGAGTCTGATTCATACAATTCAATTAAATTCAAAACTTTATTTGGGACACAGCTCAGGGGGGTCCATAATACAACAGACATCATACAGAATATATAAATAAAGATATAGAGAGAGAGATTATAAGAAAAACACAGGTATTACAAGTATTGCACCAAGGTCATTTTACATACAGGCTAAAGCGCCAGTGGTTCCACAGTCTGGATGAGAACCTGACAGAGCTCATAACAGGATTCATTAGTACTGAAATAATACTGTTTTCTGATACTGACAATCTGCACATACATCTATAAATGAGATTTGGTATGAGGCTTCAGAACAATCTCTTTATCGGTTGTGATTTCCTTGCCGCATGCTTAGACTAAAGCTTTACAGAGAGCAAACGTGTTATCCTGCCAGCATTTTATGGAAGGTCCCATGTGACCTTGAGGTGGCCCTGATTGAAAGTATGATTAATCTGGACAGCGTTTGAAATACATAATCAATTCTCTCTTCTAAAACCCATCATCTGAAATCTCTATATAAAAAAAAAACGTAGATTCTAATCTGAGCGGGGGACTCACCAGACTCTAGGAGTAAATACTGTAGCTTCTCTAAATTCCAAATGTCAAATCAATTTTCTCACCTTTACCAGCAGAAATGTCTCCTCTGCTGTCCCATCCTATGGGGTTTTGCTGACATTCAGCTATGCCCCAGGTCTTCTCTCTCTCTCTCTGAGCAGCACTATCTCTGTGCCAGAGGTCTGACCTGCTGCACTCCACTGATCATAGCCTCACCCCAACGATCCAGGATTAATTGCATTACCAGTGGATCAGTTTCACAGACATGGATTAAACCTAGTCCTAGGTTAGAACCATTGAAAGTAGTAGCTGTAATCTACGTGAATCCAGCCCTATAGGCAAAAAAAAATCATTTTGAAGGAATGGAAGTCCTCCTCTTCACCTTCTTTCCAACTGTGGTTGACGGACATGTCCTCTGTTATACGGATGGAGAGACTTAGGTTTCCTGAGGACCAATTCACTTAAAAAGTTTTCAACCATTTGGGACCCGTTTCTAGCCTACCTCGACGAGGGGTGACAGGTGACTTGCCTGGCTGGTTTCTCATGGACCCCTTGCGTGGGATCCCAGGCACAATATCTCTCACAAGAACATGCGGCTGGTAATCACGTTGTAATATTGAATGTTGAATATATGTATGTTTTCTTTTCTTTTCTTGTGTCTGAGCGTGTTCGTTTGTCTTGTCTGTGCATTGTTCATGAAATATTGGGGGGGGGGGGGAACTGTGATTAACCCACAAGCCAAATAAATCCAAGCCACATCACCAGTTCTGACAAACCAGTATTGGGAACTATGTATTTGTTCATTTTTTATTCCAGTATCATGGACTCTATAGGTGCCCATTGTTTGCAGGCGTAATACTACATTAGTACCAGGTGAAGAATTTTCCCCACATTCCTTTCTAAAACACCTCAGGTTTTTAATCATCATTACCAAGGTAACAGGAAGTAGCAGCCAAAAACACCTTTCCCACACAATCACTTCACACTTTGTACAGTAAGTGTGAGCAGCCCCCTATATGGACTTGAATGTTCCTGAACCCCCCAGGCACCAGCTGTATTACTGTATCTAGCACAACATGTACATATGACTCATGCAACTGTGTGTGCCATGTTGCACATTACATCCAGGATCTTTACAGAATTGATCTAAATTCACCACAGA
The DNA here is from genome assembly GCF_964638095.1 of Poromitra crassiceps. Classification (NCBI taxonomy): domain Eukaryota; kingdom Metazoa; phylum Chordata; class Actinopteri; order Beryciformes; family Melamphaidae; genus Poromitra; species Poromitra crassiceps. The sequence continues at coordinate 30,528,979 of NC_139642.1, forward strand.
TCCCAGTGATCTACTGAGTTACGCATCTTGAAGATCAGAGGTGTCCATGTAAAATATGGTCAATACAAAAACTTGGTAATATAAGACACATTTATTACTGTAGTTTAGTGAATTTGGAATCTGGAGAGCAAAGTTGGCTTATAGCATTTGTCTGTGAATCAAGCTGACTTGTCACAGTTATTGACCATCACATAAAGAGCTGTAAAAGTCATAGATTTATGCATGGCAGCATGTCTTTCTCCTCGTCATCATTCCTGACTGCTAGCCTAATGCTGTTTGTGCTCTTGTCTGCGACTGGAGCACTTCTCATGCTCACACCTCACTCAGGATTATTTAAGACAAAACGCTTTTATCTTCATTGTGTTTTTTTGTGCGTGTGCACTGTAAAAACAACGCCGTTTAATCTTGGTTTTCGTGCAAAATGAGACAATGGCCGTGCGTTTCCCTGACTCTGTATCTATATTCCATGAATCACTGGGAACGTTTATGTGGAACAGATGTGGCCTGTCCTCCTGCAGCGTGGCTCTCAGACTTTGACGTGACAAATGGCTCCTCTGCCTCTCAATTCTCTGTTCAGCTCTTCCTGCTTTACACAGCCAATCAATCACAGGAGAGCGACCATCGATGACATTGTGGGAGACGTCCCCACCTCGGCCGTGCAGGGCAGCAGGGAGGAGAGCGAGGGGGAGAGGGGGAGAGGGGAGGAGGCAGGAGAGGAGTCGTTTTGGAGAGAGAGGGAGGGAGAGAGAGAGAGAGAAAGGCATAGAGCAAAATTAGAGAGAAGAGAGAGAAAAATAAGCATGATATTTTGGTAAAGACTCATGGTGGATGACTCAGGCAGCATCATTTATTGAGTATTTTTTTACACCCTGCATAACATTACACATTACACTTCTGAGCATAATTAGCTCAGTTTGTCGCCAAAGTGACACACACAAGGACAACGGATTGTTGTCGCTTTTGGCGTTATTTATAACCTTAATGGGTCATTATTATGTAATTATGTGATTGATTGCAGAGCTTTGGGGGCATGTTTAAAGGTTAAAGGTTACATACTCTGACTTTATTGATAGGTCACACTGTTCTTGGACTCCTTGATTTCCTTGATTACCGAATTAGGCAACCCAGTTGAGTCTTTGGGAACTGTTTGTTTCGACAATGTGAGATTTATTTTGAAAATGATACACATTCAGGAATAGGAATAGACTTGAAAGGCCCAAAACTGTGAGCTAAATAAAAGATAAAAAGCAGAGGATTTTCTGCCTTTCGCTCCATCACCCACGTCTGGCTGCATCACATTGTCACCTTTGATCACTCGCTCATGTTTTAATGCATGAAGACACAGAGAAGTGTCATGTTGCTGTGATAGTCACACTGAATTGTATCACGCCCCTGAGAGATTTGACAGGGTAAAGCATATAAAGAGGGGGGTGGCACCTTACATTCTTCCTCGCAAGGCAAGCAATTGTGTAGGGGGGAGCATCTCAAGCATCTCATTTAAATATTGCATACCATTAAACTACTCTCGGAGCAATTGTGATGTAACCAGTGATGTCACTCAAGCAATTGTGCGGAGCGGAACCGGCTGCCTTATCTTATTATATACCACAGATGAACTCCTCAAAACAGTGTAACAAAGTGCTGCATAGAAAATAAAACATTAATCAAATAATAAAAGAACAGTAAAAAATCAGGTATGAATCAAAAGCTAGAAAAAATAGGCAAATAAGAATAAAATCAATCAATCAGTCAATATTATGTGACACGTGTGATGTATGTTACAACTTTTTTTTTTAACAGATTCTTCAGTATAGTATAATTAAAGTTGCGGTACAATGTCTATTTCATCCGGCTCAACACTGTCCATCCCCCTCCCCTGTCTGTCTTCCTGTTTTGAACTTGTGGTCCTCAGGGGAGAGTGATCCATCCATCATTGGATCAAAACACTTCACACATGGGTTGTGTGTTGTGTCCTGACCTGTCCCATCCAGGCGCAGAGAGAAGGGCCAGTGAGAGAGAACAGAATAAATATGCCATCTGCAGCAGGAGATCTGACTTAGAGCAGGATGAGAGCAGGAAGAAAGAGCCCTCTTCTTCCTCCCTAACCTTCTCCTCTTACCTCAGACTGTCCATCTGCCACCACTAAAACCTTCTCTCAAGAGTTTCCTCCAAAATGCCTCTGAATAACTAGCTCATATTCAACTTATTCAAAGTTCTCATACTGTAGTTGCAACTTATGACTGAGGAGAACCAGGACAGCATCAGAATCTTGACGTCCTCTATAGCCTGGGGCTCCAAGCTGAGCAACTCACAGCCAATTGTGGTGTGTGTGTGTGTGTGTGTGTGTGTGTGTGTGTGTGTGTGTGTGTGTGTGTGTGTGTGTGTGTGTGTGTGTGTGTGTGTGTGTGTGTGTAAAAATGTATCTCAAAATTGTCAAATTGTATCTACCATTGTACCTGCATGGGATACTCGAACATTTGCTTATTGGGGAGGCTTATAGCGTACTCAAGGCCATTAGCCTCTGGGACTCTGGCTGCAGCTGCGGCGTGTGGACATCCATAGATGTAGCCTTGTGTTCGTTGCTCCCTCCCTGAGAGGAAATGTTTGCTGCTGAATGTCAGTATCATCAGTGCGAGGGAAAAGGATGTAGAGGCGAAATTGGCTACCATTGTACGGGAAATTGGTCCATAATTGGTCCAGCTGCTGCAGTACCAAAGTAATTAAGTAATTATTTTAAGTAGCCATATCTTCATTGTTGCTACAGGAAGGAAAGAGCACAGAGCAAACATAATACTATATCTACAGTATAAGCAAGGAATATAGTACTCTATAATAAATGTGTTTTTGTGTTTGGCATCATGACAACAGAGTAACAAAAGAGCCATATGAAGAAAGGGAGAGGGAAGAAGCAAGAAGAGCAGCTGTGTGTGTGAGGATCAGAGTAGTGAGCATCAGAGTAGTGAGCACAGCAGCAGGTGTGTGTGTGTGTGTGTGTGTGTGTGTGTGTGTGTGTGTGTGTGTGTGTGTGTGTGTGTGTGTGTGTGTGTGTGTGGGAGCATCAGAGTAGTGAGCACAGCAGCAGGTGTGTGTGTGTGAGCATCAGAGTAGTGAGCACAGCAGCAGGTGTGTGTGTGTGTGTGTGTGTGTGTGTGTGTGTGTGTGTGTGTGTGTGTGTGTGTGTGTGTGTGTGTGTGTGTGTGAGAGGATCAGAGTAGTGAGCACAGCAGCAGGTGTGTGTGTGTGAGGATCAGAGTAGTGAGCACAGCAGCAGGTGTGTGTGTGTGTGTGTGTGTGTGTGAGGATCAGAGTAGTGAGCGCAGCAGCAGGTGTGTGTGTGTGTGTGAGGATCAGAGTAGTGAGCACAGCAGCAGGTGTGTGTGTGAGCATCAGAGTAGTGAGCGCAGCAGCAGGTGTGTGTGTGTGTGTGTGTGTGAGGATCAGAGTAGTGAGCACAGCAGCAGGTGTGTGTGTGGGAGCATCAGAGTAGTGAGCACAGCAGCAGGTGTGTGTGTGTGAGCATCAGAGTAGTGAGCACAGCAGCAGGTGTGTGTGTGAGCATCAGAGTAGTGAGCACAGCAGCAGGTGTGTGTGTGAGCATCAGAGTAGTGAGCGCAGCAGCAGGTGTGTGTGTGTGTGTGTGTGTGTGAGGATCAGAGTAGTGAGCACAGCAGCAGGTGTGTGTGTGTGAGGATCAGAGTAGTGAGCACAGCAGCAGGTGTGTGTGTGAGCATCAGAGTAGTGAGCGCAGCAGCAGGTGTGTGTGTATGTGTCTGTGTGGGAGCATCAGAGTCACTGTCCGTGATGCTCTGAGATACCTAAAGCCTGCTACTGTCAGTTGCTTTAAAAGCGTCAGTGGTCTTAGTTTAATGTAGGCTGCCCTATGCAAAGGATGTGTCATTGGCTCATTTTAACACACATTTCATAAAAATCACTCTTCATGATGTCAATAGAGCACTGGCCTTTGTGCCCTGGCATGTGACCTTGTGCCCTAAAAAAATTTGTGACGCAGAAGGCCAAATGGCCTTGCCCCTAAAATGACGAAATTCCCAGCTTTGTGTGTGTGTGTGTGTGTGTGTGTGTGTGTGTGTGTGTGTGTGTGTGTGTGTGTGTGTGTGTGTGTGTGTGTGTGTGTGTACTTATTGAAAGACAGAGACATTTGTCTGCCAGACAATCTTGCATCTCCAAGGTCAAATGGGAACTTGTGCTGAAATAGGCAGAGATAACTGAACCTTGTGTATTAGTGTGTGTGTGTGTGTGTGTGTGTGTGTGTGTGTGTGTGTGTGTGTGTGTGTGTGTGTGTGTGTGTGTGTGTTTGTTTGTTATCGGGATCAAGGTCTCTCACACACACAAGTTCATTCAATGTCTGCAGCGGCAGAATTTATTTCCATCTGGAACCTGGGCATGAGGATGCTGTTCGTTCCTCCTCCTGTCATGCATGCCTTTATAAAACAGAGTGAGCAGTCATCCCGTTTCATCTTTCTTTTAGTTTTGGCCATGATAGATTTTCCATAATGCTGCTCTCTGCATTCCTACTATCTCAAAGTCAAACCACAAACATGTCATGCCCTGCTCATAATGCAGACTACAGGTCTTCGGGTATTCACGGACCCCTGAATACCCGAGGGTAAGTGACTGTGGGTCTGGGTCTGGGTCGGGTCCACTACCGTTTGCCGCAGGTCTCGGATCTCTGACATTGAAATATCGGGTCCATTACGACCCGAGTGGACCTGGCGAGTGGCTGTCACAGCTGTCAATCACCCCTTTTTATATCGTCAAAGAATTAATTAAAAACAAACTTATCAGAAGAATTAGCACTTAAACATACATCAGTGTGATAAGAACTACCTAAAATGACAGAAAATGTCTTTGGGAAAAACATGGACGAGGTGAGACTTACCCAGACCCCAAACCCCCAAATACCCAAGGGTCCGACCAGGAGCCCGCCGGGCCTCGGGTCCATTCAAAAGAAGCGACTGCGGGTCCAGGTCGAGTCCGGGTCCGACATTTATCAGTTCTGTACGGGTCTCTGTAGTCTAATCATTTCTGGTCATTTCCGGTTCTGGGTACTACATTTCCGGGCCTTCTTGAGTTCAGGCACCACTTTTTGGACCCGTGAAGACCTCTAATGCAGACACACAGTCAGTAGCAAGATGCACCATCCCTTCAGTTTCATCCAAATCAGACCTAACTGTGTCATGTATCCCTCTGATTTCATTGTGGGGGCGATGAGACAAAACATGTGAAGGGAGGGAACATCGATTGGATCATTTAGACGTTGTTTATGGTCAAACTAATAGACTCTCTACTTCTCTCTGGGTCTGCTCCAGATCTGCTCATGGGCCGGGCGGCGCAGGTGATCAGTCACCCTCAGTGTCCAGCGGGATGGCTGGAGCACAGCTGGAGATTTGGCCGTGGGTTGAGCATCTAGTGAAGCGAGAAACCCTGGAAGCCAGATCTGTGCTACAGCCAGAGCTCTGACACAACACGCTGGGGGGGAATTCAGGAGATTTACACCTGAGGGAACGCTAGGCCCAGATGCTTACTTTTCACCCACTTAGTTTCCTACATATCAAAGACATGACATCAATCACCAACGCTATTTCTCTCTCATCCGGAAACACTGTTTAATCTTCTAAGTCCTTGAGTTTTATCTCTGTGTCTCTCTCCCTATTTCACTCCGTCAGCCCTTCAGTCCCATATAAGTTTATGCTAGTGAGCGTCTGTCTGCACGTCTGTGGGAGATAATAGAAGCTGAAGGTGTCTGTGTCTCTCAGAAGGCCACACAGTGACAGAGATGAACAGATAGCCCTATTTCCTCCACAGCCCATATTTGGAGTGTCTGCCTCTGGGCTCGCGCCGCCTGATGGGGTTAACTTGTGTCATCCTTCTCAAGGTCCGAAGGAAAACTCCGCACATCTCTCTTACGGGGCAGGTGCGTAGGACAAGGATATAATTCACACAAAATAAAGAGAGTCCCGCACACTGTCCAAACTTGCAAAAATATAAATTTAATATTGTAACGTTTCGGTCTCAGACCTTTCTCAAAAATCCTTCTGAAGGTCAAAAGCGTCGATCACCTCCCATCGCCTCCCTTTCCCTCGAACTCTATACTGCCACCTGCAGGCAGCATGTTGCCAGCTGGGCATGACAAGTAGGCACTGCTTTCCTGGGCTGATTTTCAGTATCAGTGCTCCTGAGCAAGAGCCTCAAACCTAGTGAAATGCTGAAGTAGCAAGTAAAACAGGGGTGTCCAAACTTGAATGGGGGCCAGATTAGATAATGTGAAAATACCTGGGGGGCCAGCTGCTTCTCGCATCATATGGGTTATAAAAGAAATCACATAAAATCACATACAATATAATTGTACTCCAAGGATTTTGTTTACCATCTGAAAACATTAGTTCTGCTTGTGTTGTTCCTACTTGGTGCTTGTCCACAAACTGTATGAGCTGTCATCGTTAGGGGAACGGAAAAATGCTAAATGAACTTGCTTGATTAACCAATACTGTGTGGAGGGCCACATATACTATATTTTGAGAGACAAGCCGAGGGCCCCGGGCCAGACTTTGGACATGCCTGATGCAACAGGTTGCTTGCACAAGGTCACGGAGGTATCATTGAGTAGTCAAAATTAGATATTTTGTTCATATACAGTACATCAGTAGCTATTGTTACGACTGTGTCGTTTATTATTATTGAATTATTAAGGTAATGAAGAATTATGTTATAATTCATCATTTGGTTGGCATGGCGGCATTTCCGTGCTTTACTTCCGCGTTGGGGGTTATTATCTTGTCGCCGGTTGTGTCTTTGGCTCAGTCCTACTCAGGTGCAGCTGGTTGGGGATTTGAGTGGACTGATTGGAGGCAGCAGGTGCTGATTGGAACAGAGAGCTGTCTGCCTACAAGAGGCCCATCCATTCAACATGGCAGGCAGCAGAGTGTGTACTGACCCGGTTGGTTCAGGACCCTCTCACCCGCGTCCTACCACCATTTGCTGGTTTTGTCATGCACAAACTTTAATTCAATGTTCTGCTAGTTAATTCTTGTATGTCTGTGGGCGAGGTGCTACTCGATGTATAGGTACGATTTTCATTGTTAGTCAGAGCACCCGTCCACCCATTTTCCACGTATCTTTTTCTAGTTTACCAATAAAACTATGTTTTGGTAACTTTAAATTGGTTTCTGTGTGACGGTTTATGTTCCACCTTAACCCTAGATTTCGGGGTGTAACAGTATATACATGTAGGTCTATAGATATCTGCATCCATCCAAGATATAACAGAGTTAATTTAAAAAATGGCAGTGTTATTTCTGTTAAAGATGTGATGAGAAACAGAAAGAATAGCCTGTGGAAAATATAATCGGGTAAACAAATAATTTAAAGGCTATGTTCAAACAAAATCTAAATACAGCAAGAGACAATGAGATCTGTGCTTTCAGTTGTTGGTTTAGAATGATCCCATTGTGTGTTTATGATGTTGACATTTAACACCTGTTTTGACAGAAAGGTCCCCCTACTTGTCGCTGACTGATGGATGGCTTTTGGAAGGAAAGTTAACAATGGCGAAACCCATTTGGTAGTCAAATAAATGTTATAGGTGATTGCATTGATTAGGAAGAGACACAGAAACCTTTTCAAAGGTTTTCAAATTATGTGTCACTGTCAGCTGTGACAGACTGCACATACTTATACTTGGCTAACTCAATTTTCAAGCTGCAATCGTCACATTAGCTTTAACAGTCTGGAAAATAATATTTCTGACTGGATCGTAGCAGATTGGAGGGAGGCACAGGCTTGTGCTGAATAGCTGTATTAACTACTTTAATGAGGATGAGGGAGATTTGCCTCATCCAGTAGGCCGCTAAACTGCCCTGCTTTCAGCTTTTGTTATTGTAGCGTATTTTCATATCCTTATCTCAGCTTTTACTGTGATCATTCCAAACGGCTGGAAAAATATGCAAAGTATGGCAAAATATCAACAGACAGATACCATGGTGCCATGTTATCCATCTGTTTTCTAGCTGAAGACACGTTGACAATGATAGTAAAATCCAAGGCGCAGCAGCTGCAATAAATAGGTCAATAAACTCAGGTTTATCTTTCCAAATAACATTTGCGTTTATTGACCTATTTGTTGCAGCTGTGCTTTGGATATATTACTATCAATGTCAAATGTGTCATCGGCTGGAAAACAGATGGATACCATGGCATGGAGTGCTGTAGAGAACATAGTGAAGAACATAGGCAGGGCTGCAGGCAATACAACAGACACATGCATATTCTTGACGTCCTCTCAAGTCAGTTGAGAGGGAAGGGGGTTGGAGGAAACAGGTTGAATACAACATGGATAAAGGAAAAAACATGCAAAAGACAATGAAGAAAAGGATGGATGTTATCGCACAAGTGCTGAGACTAGGTTTTGGTTACCATTCACATTTGAATCGGTAACCGATTTTGGCAACTCTTGCTGAATGAATGAATGAATGAATGCATTTATTTAATACAGATGTAAGAAAAATACACAATGAACAGAGGCACCTGGAATGTGCAGCAATGAATCAAGCACATGGTTCAAGTAAAATATAATAGTTATGCAGGTGTGGGAATGAGTTAATGGCAGTAGATAGCAGGTATAGAGCAGATTATGGAGAAGACATTGGTAAAAGACAGACAGCAGGATTCCACCTGTCAGTGTTTCACATTGAAGACACAGAGAATAAAGCTGTGGGAGACTGCCTCACAGGGCCATGTATTAATAGCACCTAGTGGGGTTCTGTTTAGTAATGACAGGCAATGTTCAAATGCTAGACATATATAGCAATATATCTGTCACTTGGCAGACACTTTTATCCAAAGCGCTTCACAGTGCCATGATGCACGCACGCGCACACACACACACACACACGACACACACACGACACACAACACACACACACACACACACACACACACACACACACACACACACACACACACACACACACACACACACACACACACACACACACATTGTGAGTGTGGGTGGCTCAAGTGGGAACTGAAACCCCAACCTGTGTCCCTGTCAGTGTTGGAGGGAGCCTATATGCTTGACTCAGTCGGGCTCAGCCAGGTGTGCTGCAGAATCAAACAGCAGTGCTGCTCGGATGGGCCCGGCCTCCCAGCGCCAACACGAGGACACCGTCACACACACCATTAACCTGCGAGCCAGCGCCATAGGGGCCTGAGAGAGAGAGAGAGAGAGAGAGAGAGAGAGGGGCACAGTGTGAGAGTGGAGGAGTAGAGACAGAGAGAGGGGAAGAGTGAGTGGAGAGAGACGGAGAGAAAAGAAAAGGTTAAGATTGAAAGAAAATCATTGTTTGTGATTTACACCTGCTGTGAGAAGGCCCTGAGAGAGGACACACATTTCTTTCTTATTTTTTCTGTCATTTTGTCTGTTTTGTGAAAGAGAAATGGCAATGGGGGAAGGCCACACCGCATCACCATCACAGCACTCTGGCTTCTCTGGAAGTCTTTTTACTTTAATTCCTCATGGATCAGCCTTCGTATTACTCCGGTCATGCCGTTACTCTACTCTCTCTGACTCTGTCTCTCTCTCTCGCCCTCTCTCTCTCAGATTTGTTTTGTGAATCTGGACCATCAGAAAGTGGACCGTCGTGATGACGAAAGCATCAAGGTGAGCAGAACCCATCGTCTCCGCTCCCTCCCACCGTTCATCCTCATCATCTCTGTTCCTTCCGTCTCACATACTGTACGCTGCAACCATTGGCTCAGTTGCCGTGGATTCAGGATCATTAGCCAGAATTAGACGGTTGAATTGTGTAGATAATGTGCAGATTTGTGCTGCCTGGTGGTGGCAGTGGTGGGTGAACAGCAAATCATTTCACATGATTTGAGACTTCTCACAGAAAGGATTTGATCTCTCTGTTGGAAGAACAGAGTCAATATCATGCTCTGTTAACGCTTTTGACCAGATTTTCTTTTTAATGTACCTCTGTGGTTGGCATCTCTGCTGCAGAAACTGGCATCGGTGTCTCCAGACCTGCCAAAGCTTGTTGAATCACTGAGTGTGCACCAGCCCAAAGAGAATGAGATCCTACTGCTTGGTGGCCTGGAAGCCTCAGACACTTGCCAAACTCACCCACACTTCTCGTCACAGGTGAGTTTGCCCTGATGTAGGGAAATGCTTGAAAGTACTTTGAGTGTTTGATTTACTCGGCCCGGAGTGCAAGCTGTCCTTTACAGCAATCCGTATAGGCTTACTAAGTGTCCTCTAGAGAGAGAGTGGCATCAGCGGAGGACCAAAATGCGAGACTCATTAGCCAATGAACAGCCAGGAATGGGTCTCGCACTACTTTTGCATGCTAAAATAAAGCTGATAATGTACAATTTGATTCAAGGGGGAAAAAACCCTTTCAGAGTACAGCACAAACTGTCTATTTTGTCTGTCTATAATGTCCATTGTATGCTATGGCGGGCTCAGGTTGACACCCCTGCACATCACCGCCCCCACCCCCCCCCCCCCCCATCCCAACAATTTTTATTTTATATTCCTAGTTTTTATTGTCTTGTCCTGTAGTGCTTTTTCTTTTTCTTCTCTGTCTTTGTTATGTTATGTTTAAAAATACAAATAAAAAAATTTAATGTAAAAAAATTAAATGATGTGTATGTGCATGCGTGCATAATATGTATTTATACATGTTCCAATCAGGGCCAGCAGCAGCGGCGAGGTGCGGGCGTGTGCCTGGTCCAGTGTTCGGGGCAGAGAGGCTCCACCCAGCCTGGCAGCATCATCTTTGAGATCAACAAGTTCCTGATTGGCCTCCAGTGGGGAAAGGAGCGGCAGCCGCTGCAGGGCCGAATAGCCAGACAACGGCTCGACGACGACACCAACCGCTCCATCTCTTCCATAGAAGAAGACTTCTTAACCGCCTCAGAACACCTTGGAGACGACAGTGAGGATGATGGCTTCAGAAACGGTGAGCCTGTCCATCTATTGTGCTATTTTCCTCATCCATGTGATACTGTATGTGAACACGCAGACAAATCCAAACTGAAAAATAAGAGTGATAAGCACACAACAAACAAGCCCAATAAATAACAGTTGCATAAAACAGGGTTATGGCCTTGTACTGTATATAAGCATTTGCATGTTTGGTCCATGTCAAACAAACCGCATGCTTGTACTATTAACATGATTATAAAAATGCATCCATAAGTAATCATTTAGTTTGATGTGTCACTGATTTTACAATCTCCGCTCGGCACAGCGCAGCACAGTACAATTGCTCAACTGCGCATGCGGTTGAGCAGACGAGCGTGCGAATGAAATGTGTGAAATACTTGATTTGTTGCAGTGTACACACTAGGGATGCACCGATCCACATTTTTTCACTTCCGATCCGATTCCGATACCTGAATTTGGATATCTGCCGATACCGATATTATGCCGATACCAATATTTTTCTTGAATATACAGTATAGGCAAAGATTTGGCGAATTAAAGATTTTCTTTTTTAAATATACCTTGCAAAAAGCAGACAAAATTAAGAAAATATACAAGGCAAAGAAGGATACTATTGTACATGGGCAAATTACGGCCAGCGCCCCGGGCCTCTGTGGCCCGCGCTGGAATTGAAACAAAACAAAACTTTTTTTCATTTTTTTTCCCAGATTCTGATCCGATTCGTGAATTAGTGCCAATATCGGCACCTGATACCGATATTGGATCGGATCGGCCCCATCCCTAGTACACACTGTAATACATATTCTCTCTAAATATCGAAACACTACTCCAACGACAGAGGCTTTGCCTCCTAGTATTGGGGAGGACAGCCATTCTGCAGCCAGTGCACACATGGAAGCTGCATTCACAAGCACTTTCCCTTTCCTTCGTGTGGCCTGTCGTTCCTCATCTATAAAGCCACTTCTCACTTCACTTCCTTACCACCTGTTATGGCTGGTGTCGTTGAGAGCAGCTAAGTGCAAACAGATCAATGGCAGTCTTCATTGAGATAGATATGACCCTGAGCTCAGCCGCACCACAGCACAGAGGAGCCTATAGTTACTCTATAATTAACCTTAGATGTGAAATGAGATCCACCACAGCCAAGGTTTCACTATCCTGTCAGTCAATGTAATATCAAACACTAGTTCATCACCGATAGCTCTTTACTCGCCCTGGGCGAGTTTGCATAGCTTTTGATTAGTTTAATTATAAAAGCGATAGCCAGCATTTAAAAAACATGACACCTACTCTTACAAAATAATTGCCGACATGAAAGAAAAGCTCACTATTTTAATAGTACTTAAGTTATTCTTGTAAAGTTTTTTTCTTCTTTTTCTTTTCTTGAGCAGCTGACATCAATTTATAGAGCAGGACTCCCCTCCTGGGGTTGCAGCAACAGAAGTGTTTAAGGATTTCCATAATGACTGCACCTGTATACAGTAACACACGGCGGAGTATTCATTTGTCAAATGTTGGCCCAGTTGATAAATAATGTCTGTTGGATGGAAACACAATGGAAAATAATTCTCAGAAATTTTGTTCAAGGGGAAATTGAATGGCATAAATTTGAAGTAAGCTAGCTCTGACAGTCGCTGAAGGGTAAAACAGGGGAATGTTCTGCTTGTGAGACTGATAGAGTTGCTCTCTCACCAGTGTGGATGTGTTTCACTCTCTGTCTCTGTGTTTCTCCCCGTCTCTCCACAGAGCCAGAGAGCGGTGACGTGGCAGAGAGCTTGGTAGACGTTGCACAGAAGCACTGTGACAGACTTGCATGTCAGAGGGGACAGCTGGTCCATCGTCAGGACAGGGAGGTCTTTGAGGGGAAAAAGGAAGGACCCCGGAGACCAAGCCTTCACACCAAGGAGTCTGCTGGCCACTATGCCGCCAACCTGGCTGAGTCAGTGCTGCAAGATGCCTTCATCCGCCTGTCTCAAGATGAAACCTCCTTCGTCCCTGAGGCTGCCGTCAGCGTGTCGCTCTCCAGTCGTCGGTCCAACTCCACTGGTACTTCACAGACAAAAGAGCCTTCCAGACAGCGCACCTGCTCCTTCGAACTCCCCAAGATTGTCATAGTCCAAAGCCCAGACAGCTCTGTGGGGGCTGCAGAGTGGCCAGGAACCCAGGTCTCTCAGACGCCTGACCAGGATGTTTCTACTGAAGCAACACAGATTCCAGAGCATGACACGCAGCCACACATCTCCCCCCACACTGGAGGACAACCATCCAAACATGTGGAGGTGGCCTTGGCCTGTGCTGCCAGTGTCATTGGCACCATTACTAACCCACAATTAACAGAACACCTGACCATGGAGTCCGCTTCGGAGGAAGAGACCGAGGAGGAGCTGCAGGAACCCGAGGAGGGAGTCGACTACTCCTTCTCATCAGCCATGTGTGGCATGGCTCAGGTGGCCGGGGCTGTGGCGGTGGTGGACCTGACGGAGGAGTCAGAGGAGGGCGGTGACTCTGATCCCGATTCGGCCGAGGTCTACACGGCATCCCGGGGCCTGATGTCTGCAGCCGCGGCCTCTGCCGCCTTCACGCTGCACTGCAGTGTGGCCGAGGGAAGCAGTATTGAGGCCTTTCGTGCCACCATTGCTGAGGTCCTGCACAGGGAAGCGGCAGAGGTGCTGGCTCAGCCCCGGGGCTACAAGAGTGTAGCCGACCTGCTGGAGACCACGCATAACAAGATAGTAGATGGCATCGCCTGTCCAAAGAAATCCTGCATAGATGAAAGAGAGGTGGATGACTTAATCAGCGAGGTGGCAGACGGCCTCTTTAAGCATGCTTTAGAGAAGGCCAAAAAGAAGAAAGAACTGGAAGGTCCGGGGAAAGACGCCCCCAGCCTCCAGGGCTTTCTGCAGGACAGTGTGAACAATCTGCTCTTTGACATCCTTTGCCTGACACAGAAGAAAATCAGTGATCTTTCCAGTGATCAAGGCTCATATGGCACACAGGAGACTGATGCCTGTGCCAGGGAGGCTTCTACCACCAAGGAGGGCAGGGGTCCATTAAGTCACTTGCAGCGTTTGGTTGGCTATAGCCAGTCCAATAATAGTGAGAACCTCAGCGGTATGCTACACTGCACAGATAAGTTTAACATGGTTACTGGGCTGAAAGAGGGGAAATATGTGCTGGAGGAGAAGGAAGGCGATCCCCCCTGGCAGCAGCTCTGCAAACAGAGTCAGTCTAAATCCACCTGCTTCTCTGTTAAGGACTACTCTGAGCAGCAGCAGGTCCAGCAGGGCAGTGGTGCCATCAGAGAAGCTCTGAGTGACATCTCAGTGGACAGCACAGAGAAGAGGGGCCGACTAATGAAGGGCACTGACAGCAGGCAGGCCTCCCTCACACCCCAGTCCTCCCTCAATTCCTGCAGCTCACTGCTCTCTCTGAGAATGGACTCCATGGAGTCCAGGACACCAGTGACTTGTTTCGCTGATGACCTGGCCAGCACAGTGGTGTCTATGGCCACAGAGCTAGCTGCCATCTGCCTGGAGAACTCCACGGGAAAGCAGCCCTGGTTCTGTGCCCTGAAAGGCACATCTGGAGAGGGGCCCGAAGCCTATCTGCTCCCTGCTTGCCGCACAGTCCTCAGGAGGAAAGAGGGACAGAGCAGTGCTGCCTCTAAGAAGCATCGAGCGCCACGCCTAAGTGAGATCAAGAGGAAAACAGAGGAGCAGCCGGAGCTGATGGAGCGACTAGTGAACCGGGTGGTGGATGAGACAGTCAATCCTTATGAAGCCCAGGATCCCTTCGCCCTCTTTGCCTCCGAGGTCACCGCCCGGATCATGAACTGCCCTGAACTCAACGTGGTCGACACCTCCAAAGCAGGCCAGGCACGTAGCAGGCTGCAGTGTGAGAGGTGGAGCCGAGGGAAGGCAGCTAGTTATGAGAGTATTCCAGAAGAAGACGCGGGTTGGGGCACACCCAACACCCTGGGTCCTGGCAGCCGGCTGGGGCAGAACTTGAGCCGCGGCAGCTCAATCTCTAAGCAGTCCAGCTGTGAGAGCATCACAGATGAGTTCTCACGGTTCATGGTCAACCAGATGGAGACAGAGGGGAGGGGGTTTGACCTTCTGCTGGACTACTATGCAGGGAAGAATGCCAGCAGCATCCTGGCTGCAGCGGTGCAGCAGGCTGCCACCAAGAAGAACGGCCATCTTAATGTCAGGACCAACTCCTGCTTGTCCAAACAGTCCAGCACAGAGAGCATCACAGAGGAGTTCTACAGGTTCATGCTCCAGGATATGGATAAGGAGAACAAAGATTACAGCATTGCCAAAACTAAAGAGTGGAGCAACAGCCTACTCCCGCCTTCTCCCAGAACACCCTTCTGTATCCGCCAGTCCTCAGTCCCAGACCGCCGCTCCTCAGACTCACGACTGACTGTCAACTCACACATCAAAGCCAACTCTTTTGATGGATTTGCCCGCAATGTGCATGGAGACACTCTGAACATCTTCCCCACCAACTCAGTGTCGGCCACGGGCCTGTGTAAGTCAGACTCCTGTCTCTACCAAAGGGGCGGGACTGACCGGATCACTGATATGCTGATTCATGAGACCTGGTCCAGCTCCATCGAGTCCTTGATGAGGAAGAACAAGATCATCGCTGATCCAGAGGAGAGCATCGATCTGGAGGCTGCAGGAGAATTCCAGCCGCACGTCCAGCAGTTTGCCAATCGCCTGGCAGCTGACATTGTGGAGATTGGCAAGTCTGCACTGGGGGGGCAGCAGGATGGAGCTGGGGGAACACTTGCGTGGCAGCCACAGCCACACATGCCTGTTGGCGAAAGAAGGAGGGGGTTCAAACAGTCTCGGCCAAGTTGTAGTCGGAGCAAGGCTAGCCAAGAGCAGGCTGGCACTGGGGCAGGGCCGGGGGCTACTGACAACAGTGTGCCCCGCATGAGGGCACCCAGAGATGTGCCACTGATCCACATTGAGGGAGATAAAAAGGACAAAGAGACCCTCCAGAACCCTAAGAGGACAGGGGGAGACCAGCAGGACACCCCCCCTCCAGAAATATCAGCTCCCAAGCGCACAGAGAGAGCGGCAGCCAGCAGCAGCAGCAGGTAAGCTCACCACCTGCACAGGTCACGGCTCTTCTGTGTGAGAGTTAGTCTCCTCCTTTGGGCAGAAAGGTTTTCACATCCCAGCAGCAGAATCATCAAAGAACACAGAATTTCAGATACTTTTTGATCTGACGAGTAAAAGAGAGAAAAGAACAATCACATCATGGTAGTTATTTTTAATGTGTCCTTGGAATGATTTCTTTGCTGAAAATGAACATTTAACAAATGATGTCCAGGCCCTACAAATAGAAAATTGTCCATCCGTACCAAAGCTATTTATAGTGTTTGATCACATAGCAGCAGGCACACAGGGGATCCATTCAGTGGGAAAAGCTCATCTCTTTTCGCTGTGTGTGTGTGTGTGTGTGTGTGTGGAGGGGGGGGGGGGTTTGACAGACCCTTGGCCAGGCTGTGACTCATATTGGCTGAGTGATGTATTGTGTGCTGAAAGCTTTTCTGGCTTCATCTTTTATCCACTCTGTCGTGATCGAACTCACCTTGGTCTGTAGATCAAGGTGAGTTTGACCACTGCACTCACACCTGACGCTCACACTGAAACCACATCACACCCATAGTAGATCACGTTTGCATACAGACTGCAACTGTATGATCTACTCTGCCTGAATGACGAGGATGTGGATTAAAGGATAAATTCACCCAAAAATTTGTCACTATCTATCTACGCACCCCAGATGGAAGGATGGGTCCATAAAACATTTGTGTTTTCCAGCAAAACAGAGTTGCAGCATTCTCATAAACAATTGAAGTGGATGGTGACCAACTCTCAATCGTTTAAAAAAAAGGTTCCATACTGCTCGTCTGATGTAAATCCAAGTCTCCAGAAGCCCCGAGATGCCAAGTTGACTTGAAAAGACGTCGTATAATACAGCCTGTTTTTAGCTGAAATCTTCACTGTAGCCACATTGCTCCAAGAAGGGGAGCTCCAAGCTACAGTGAAGATTTCAGCTACAAACAGGGTGTAAATTACGTATTTTCAAGTCAACTTGGCCTCTTGGGGGTTCTGGAGACTTGGATTAATCCTGATGAGCTGTATAGAGCCATTTTATTTATTATTTTCTGTATTTTGTTTTTACGTTTGTAAAGTTGGTCACCATCCACGTCAATTGTTGAGGAGAATGCTGCAGTGGTGTTTTGCTGGGAAACTCCAGGACTGTTTTGTGGACTAAAAAACCTCACCTGTCCTTATCGGCATGGGGGTGAGGTGATAATGACTGAATTTTCATTGCTGGTTGAACGTATTCTTTAAGGCTGTTTAAAAGCTTAATAAAATGGAATAGCAGCAATTTAGGTCCTCTAGATACTGTAGGATAAAGTGCTTGTCGTGAGTCAGTTAATTTGGAATAAGTGTATTAATCCTTTGAGTTGCCAAATCGTTAGACATGGGTCACTTTGAGATGTGCCTATTCAGACATATCAGGCTGAAATTGTAGCAAGAAGAACTGTGCAAGGTAGCAAGTTTCACACAGCCACTAACACCCGCACGTGACTGGCCTCTCAAGCATGGATACCTCCACAAGAGGGTAATGAAGGTAATGGGGGCAATGAAGCACTCATAGATTGAGTCTGGAATCAAATTACGCTGCCGACGGATGTATAAGAGGAAAGAACTGCTGATGAGAGAGGTCTATAGGGGGAAAAGTGAAAAGAGATGATGTGTTGTGTGAAGAATCAGTTGTGATATCTGTTTGTCATCATGTAGCCTATTTGTACTGACTGTTTTAAAGCTTAGCTGATAGGAAATTGTGATCCTGAAGACATGACATGACATATTCAGAAATGAATGAGGGGGAAAAGAAGTTGAAAGGCACGCAGGCCTCAGGAGGGAGGAGAATCACAGTGCATGCTACTTTTCACTCAATAAGGAATTTAATCTGGAACAAGTGCAGTGCATCTGCCTGTCCCTTGTCTAACAGCGGGACTCACTGTCTGACTTGCCTAGTCAATAGAAACCTGATTTCCCTCTGGAATTCTTGAAGATGGCAGCCTTCAATCATCTGATTATGACTTAACTTAATCAGTTTCCTAAAATAACACTGTGCCTGCTGTGGCTGTGAGGAAGGCAGCTTGTGGATGCATTCTAGTTCTGGAAATTAATTAATTCTGTGATGCATATACTGGTAGTG
This sequence comes from Poromitra crassiceps, assembly GCF_964638095.1. NCBI lineage: Eukaryota > Metazoa > Chordata > Actinopteri > Beryciformes > Melamphaidae > Poromitra > Poromitra crassiceps. The sequence continues at coordinate 30,547,199 of NC_139642.1, forward strand.
GTTTCTTTTAAAATGCATTTAAAGTGCATTTCATGTTTAACGAAACTGTTTACATAGATGAACAGTGGATAAAAGAGAAATCATTATGTTGTTACGTATGTTGACCAAATGTAAAAGGGACATTTTAAGGAACAATAGCCATAGTAAACACACAGTGCAGAAGAAATGAGCGACACCACTCGCCAAACCAACAAGTCGATGGTCACTCCCACCATCTTTGGGTTTGCTCTCCCCAGCAGTGAGAGGGACAGGCCCGCTGTGGCGGTGGCTGCAGTAGTGAAGAGGGACAAGCGTTCTATGAGTGCTAGCAGTGAAGAAAGCATGGGCAGCTGGTCCCATATAACCCCCGAAGATGACCCCCACGATGAGACCAGTAGTTATATCCAGCTGAGCGAGGGGTCAGTAACCGCTGCTCCTTACATACTGCTCCTAGTGCTGCTACTCCCACCCTCACCCCACTCTCATTGGCCCATTGCTACTCACACCTGTGCTGTCCTGCACCGATGCCAATGTGTACTCCCTGCTGCCTGCTGAGGCGGCGGTGCATGGCAGAGAGCCCGCTCCACAAAGCCTTCTCCATAGCGGGCGCAGAGGCCCAGACCCTGCCTGCACCCCACTTGCAAGAACCTGGCCATTCTCTCTGCTTCACTACACTCCAATAGGCCAATTTCACAGCAACCGCTTTGACGTGGTAAAACAGTGAAGTAAAGCAGGTGTAACCAATGACATTAATGAGGTCCCTGTGACTGGAACACCTAAATGCAATGGAACCATCATTATTGATTACACCTGCTTTACTTCCTGCTTACCACCTCAAAACGGTTGCTGTCCCCTACTGTACACACACAGACTGTCTCAGCCGCTGGTCTCACGTAGCCTTGCTTCCACTGCGCCTTGAAAACAACTTAGATGTCATGACTATGGAGCAATAAATATTACTAACAATAAAGCATTTCCATTATTAAATGCATATTTTGGGCCCAATGCAGATTGGTCAGTAGTGTGTAGATTAGCTACATGGGGAGGGGACAGCAGGAAGGCTCTGTGTTCCCAGCTTGCCAGTGATACGAGTCGCCTGCTTGTTGCTTAATAACCTGCAACAGTAGCTATCTGCGCCCGCACCATAACACCTGCTGCTCCCTGTAACCTCTCCATCCACCTGTTTACTTGAACTCCACCTCATCCCCTGATTACCTCCATGCTGTCACACGGGGGCCTGGCTGATGACCTCCATGCTGTGACACGGGGGGCCTGGCCGCCCACCCTGCCTGTCCACGCTACCCAGCTAACTGCCGCCACAAGCGCCTCATCCTCATCTGACAGGCTCCCCGCTAGCCGCAGACACCAGCCTTCCACCGCCACGTCCGATTCAACCGCTGCTGCTATTTATATGCTAATCACCAGCTAATGAACAACATGGCCTGCATCGCCGCACCTCGTTATTGCTCTCTTCACAAGTCACTGATCATGTCGGATGTCTTGAGACAAGACGTGAATGATGCTCTCTGTTGTTTCTTTCATCGGTTTACAGAAATGGGACCAGCAGCGCATCCAGCCTGGGCCTGGCAGACCTGGATGCTTTTTCCGATGTGCCCACGCAGAACACGATAATCAGGTAGCCGTCACTGGCAAGCCATGGCGTTGACATGTTCCTCATTATTACAGTGTCACTGTAATGTAATAATGACATTGTGTCTAATAAAGACAAAAGGTCAGCACACGCTTTCTGATGTTCTCACCCAGAGCACAGCGGTCAGGTGGCTGGTGACGAACAGGCCGCAACACTCACCCACATGACAGATTATTATAGCTCATTCATTATTATGTTGTCAACACTTATGATGATGTCTCTGCAATCAATTATCTATCTATCTATCTATCTATCTATCTATCTATCTATCGTTATTTATGTTTATTTTTTGTGTTTGTAAAGAAATGTTTAGTTGTCTAATTGTCTTTGTTTTAACTCTATCTAGGATTATAATTATTATTATTTATTCATGATTATTTTCCAAATACGTACACTCCCTCTATTCAAACCACTTTTCTACACAAACAGGCTTTGTGCTATTTATTTTAAATGTGGCTGAATAAAGCACATTACACACAGTATACTAGGTGCAGTGCAATTCTCCTCTGCACTTATTCATGTTAGTATTATTCACATATTTTACTATAATATTTAAGAGATATTTTCAGTGTAAACCCACCCTTCAAATCATGTTTTTCTCCTCACAGCGAGGAGAAAGAGAAAGGGAGCAAGGAGAACGTCTTTGGTAAGTGATGGCTTCTCATGTCCTCTCGATGTCATCAACATCTTGTCCACCTCATTGTTCAACTTGAACATGTCTGCCTTACACACAAAGAGCTCTGGAGTGAGTCAAGCTGTGTGCTGTGTCTGCGTGATTAATCCTTCAGATGGAGGTGCTTGAAAACTAGCGTCACTCCTCTCTGAATAAAGGATGTCATCAATAATTGAAAAGGGGCCCATGGTTCCAAGCACAAAGATCATCTTAATGACTTGCACTGGAACAAAGATTGTCTAAAAGCAAGACTGAGCCTATGGGCATTGGGCTCAGGACCCTGGAAAATAAATGAGTGAACCTTGTGTATGCAATGTGTGATAGATCAGTTTCAATTTGTATGAACACAAATACATAATCACATAAAAATGGGGGGAAATACAAGTGGGATGTTAGATGAGAGAGGCTATTAAACAAGTACACATTCTGAATAGTCCCACAGTGCTTTGATGAAGACAGCACACTGTTGTTAACACACACACATACACTGTAGGATTGTAGGAGCTCATATTTACATCTAAGGTATGGAGAATCCAAGCTAATAATACAGCAATAATGCAACTTTTAATTCCTCAGATACGATTTGTAGAACTTTTCCCCCCGCTCTTAAACCATGATGAAGTTAGATAGAGGGGTCAGGTGCCTCGCCCCAACTGAATCTGCGTTGTGAGGAAAGTGCAGAGAGGAAAAAGGTATGTTGCCCCCTAACATGTCCTGTCCTCTTTCAGAGAGCAGTGTGCTGACACGGACAGCGGGCGGCAGCAGCAGCCTCAGGGAGCTGCTGGTGGTGAACTGTGACCTGGAGCCGGAGTGCGTGGACTCGGAGCTCAGAGTGGCTCTGCAGTGGATCGCCGCCTCCGAACTCGGCCTCCCTGCCCTGTGTTTCAAGAAGTCCAAAGAAAAGAGGGTCTCAAAGGTGGGCAATACAATCGAATAAAGCTGAGTCTCAAATGTTTTCACTCAAATGTTACTATTGTCTTGCCTGGGTCCACACCTTCCAATCTGCCCACTCCACCCAGTTGGGTTTTGGCTGCTTCTGGTCTGGCATTGTGACATGCAACAGCAATTTCCTCAGTTGAACAAACGATTAATCAGGCTTCTCCCGACTGGATTAACTTAGTTTCATGCGGATACATTGGTCTCTAGTGAATGGTTAGGGAAAATGGAATTAATTCATTCCCTCATGGAAATTGTTTAGACTGAAGGCAATGTCAGACTAGAAGATGGAAATGGAGTGTAATGAGTTGACAATTCAGTCTGATATCAGGCTAACTATTTTGTTCAATCTGATTTGATTGGATCGCTGTTGCTGGTCGTCGTTTATTGTTTGTACCCTGACCATGAAACAATTTGTGTGTTCTCCTTCTCTGCTTAAAATCATGTAATTTGTATTTATTTTGAAGCCATTAGTGTTACTTGTCTAAATGATGTTCAACAGACCTTAAAGAGATCTTTGATTCTCACTGGACTAGGATTATTATATGACGAATAAATGGCTCATATTTTGTTATTAAAATTCAAAGAATTATAAGTAACTGAGCTAAAATTTGAACAGAAATATATCATTCCATTCACATGCAAGACGTAGACATTCGTGACCTTGTTGTTTCCCCCCGCTCAGTTCCAAAGGGTGGTGCACCTGGTGTCTCAGAAGGCGTGGAGGATTGCCGACCTGTTCGGCGCTGTGGTTCAGTTCTGTAAGCTCCATGAGAAAGCGGAAGAGGAGGGCAGGTCTCTGTCCAGCCTGTTTGATTGGCTGCTGGAGACCCTTTAGGGTGGACCAGCATGCTCACTCGCACACACACACCTAACACCTTCCTGTGTGCCCTGCCCCATCCTATCTCCACGCACCAAGCCATCAAACTAGTGTCTCCTAATGCAGTCTGAAAGCACAACCTGATCCCCCCAGCATACTGCGAATGTCATACCTCTCGCCCCCGCCCCGCCCCTACATTGCCCATGGAAGTTGTGCTGTTTTTGCGTCTGCAGCCATGGACCAATCTCCCTTTAGTATAAGCACCTTTTGTTTTCAGCTGCACAGGTCTAGTGACACACACAGAGCAAAGTGTATAGGCTGGACGTCCTTCACGGGAATGAGCTAGCCTTCAAGAGATTCTAGTCAGCAGGTTTTAACTGCTGCAGATGTAATATATATACAGTATATTGATTCTCACAACCAAATTATTATTTTTTTGTTTTTATTTATTTATTCCAAATGAACACACAGAGAAACAAGGCACCAGAAGATAGGAATATCAGGTTCAATTTCCCCCACAACACAAGATGAAATACCAACCTTTGTATAGAAACTGCTATGTAAAAGAGGCTGCTGAAGTGTATAAGCCCAGTAAAAGCCATCCCTTCACTTCCTCCTGGCAGTCACTTAGGAGCGCACATTTGCTTTACGTAAGCAAGATGTCCATGTCGTCGTCGTTTGCATTGGCCAACACATTCACTTCTGTCGTGACCTTGAGATTCAGTTGTGAGTAAGTGATCTTGTTGTTCATGGTACTTGAGAACTGTTTATTTTGGATAGCTGTACTGTATATACTGTAGATTCTGAACTGCTGCACCTTGGAGTAGTGGACTGCTCTCGTTAGTTTTTACTGTGTCAGGGAGATAGAGGTAGAGCAAGGTTTGTAATGTTGACTTTGTATGTGAATTTGGTCTGTATCTTTCTCTACATACTGTCGTGCTCCTCCAGTGTTTTTCTGTTTCCAGCATTGTGGAAAACGCACACAATTCAGCCGTCAACTCTGTCACTGTAGAACTGAATGTATTTCTCTTTTGACATCAATAAAATGTATATGTGATGTGAAATACATGTGGTCTTCATTCTCCTTTTAACATACACAGCTGATGATTCAAACATTTATCAATATTAGCATCAAACTGCACAGCCCAGAGAGAGTCACAGAGGCAGTGAGACTGAAACAACAGATACATAATCTTTGCATAAAGCTGCATTGGGGAAGTTCAGCCCAGCTTATTGTTTCTAGCTGACAAACTAGAGAATGGACATACATCGTTATATTGTGCTTTTAGAAAATACTGCTTGGTACAAAACACAGAAATGGGTTTACACAAGGCAAGCAAGACACAAGGCAGTGGGATCAAATTAATCAAAAGATTACCTTTGTCTTAAAAATGGATTTAGGATGAGATCTAATCCAAATGTCATTTAGAGGGGGTCTTGTAATTACATTTGACCTTAAAATGTACTTATGTAGGTAGAAATCCATGTCAATGTCTCTAGTTATATAATCTGAACTTGACCTGCCCCTAACTTCACATATGTGAAGCCTTAACAACATACTTTAATTCATTTTACATTTAAAATTCATATGTGCAAGTCTACACAGCTTAATTTATAGATGCACTCATCTTCATAAATCTGGTAGACATAACCTAAACAATGACATTTAAGACTAATTGGAAGAAATCAAACTAAGTGTGATGACGTTTTATGAACAGCGTTACTGTAGTGTACGGCAAATGCACATCTGCAATAATGCTTTGCAAAAAGGCTTTGAACTGACAAAGAAAAAGAAAATCGGATTTTTTTTTTATCCCCGTTTGACTCAGATCTCTGCAGATCTTTCAGCTGTACGACAGAAAGGTGGACTCCGTGTCGCACACAGTTAACGCTGTGATTCTTCTGTTCCTGTATCCGGCCACCTAGTCGGACCGCCTGTGCCTCTTTGCACACCTGCGGGGCATGGGACGGGTCAACGCCAGATCCGACATGTGTTATCCTTACTGCCTGCAGAGGGGCACAGACAAGAACAGGTGGCTGCACACATTAAGCATTAGTGACGGCTGGAGAGGGACACTTTATTCGCTGCTCAAGGCTACATTTTAACAACGCATGATTGTCAGACTCAGATGTGGTGTGTGTGTGTGTGCGTGCGTGCGTGCATGTGTGTGGGGGGACAGCGTCTACCTGTAATGATGGTGTCACCCTCGTAGTTGAAGGCAGCAGAGAAGATCTCGTCGGTGTGCCCCTCCAGGATCTGCAGGCAGACTCCAGACTGAGTGTCCCACACACGAGCTGTCTTGTCTGAGCTGGCAGTCAGCACCCGGCTGCCCTGCGGGGTGAAGCTGATCTACCAAAGACAAAAAGAGTCAGGAAGAGTCAGTGTTGAGCAGAGCAGAGGGGTGGAGAGTGGTGTGTGTGTGTGTGTGTGTGTGTGTGTGTGTGTGTGTGTGTGTGTATATATGTGGATGTGTGATACATCAGGGATAGAGAGAGTAAAGAGGGAGTGCTGAATAGGAGATTGCGCCAGAAGTGGTAGAAATGACAAAGGGCAAAATGAGAGCATTTCGAGCACTTTCACTATGTCAGCAGCATTAAATATACAAGTATAGGCCACACAGAGGTCAAGCAACTTGAAATATCTCACAGGCGGATAAGGGCACTAGCTGTACTACTTAGTGAAGCCCCCCATGGACTATTATGAAAAACATGTCTAAAGCTGATTGGGTTAGAGGCCGGCTGCATCCTTCCCCCCGAAGTGCTTTGTTTCCACACGCTGAGATAAGGGAGGCCATGATTAAATTAGGCCGGCGCTAGAAGGCCCTCAAAGTAAAGTGTGTTTTTATTAAAGCTCTAAACGGAGCTACAACAAGTGACCCCAGACAGGAAACGGACTGTGGAAGTAGACAGAGATGGAGCACCGGAGGGAGAGCGGAAGCTCAGGCAGGTATAGAAATGGAGAGAGAACAGTGAGTGGGGAGGGGGGGTGGGGGTTAAAATGCAGAGAGACATAATAGCCAGCAAAGAGGTATAATTAGAAGAATATGAAAAGAAGGGCAATTATGAAAGATGTAGAATCTGTAAAAACAATGCATTCATGTCGTGCCAGTGTTGAGATTGATATTCATTCCACAGGTCATTTTTTAGCACGGATCTGACATGCTCACTGAACCATGGGCCAGCGCAACTACATCTGTCAGAGAACTGTCCGACCCGAGGTGCTGACCACAACAGCGCTCGTGGAGCCAGAGGTCTGCCCGGCGCTGTCCCAGGTACCAGCCTGGAGCCAGAGGTCTGCCCGGCACTGTCCCAGGTACCAGCCTGGAGCCAGAGGTCTGCCCGGCACTGTCCCTGGTACCAGCCTGGAGCCAGAGGTCTGCCCGGCACTGTCCCAGGTACCAGCCGTGCTTCCCGCCCTCAGCGCCAGCTTGGCGTTTGGCGGGAGTAAGCGGCCTATAGGAAATCTCCTCTAATCTGCCCACACTCTGCCTGTGATTTCCTGCACCTGTTTGGCGGTCTATTTAACAGTGTATGCTTTCAGACCTGCCCTGCTGAAACTTGGAAATGCTTCCTGAATCTATGCTCCTAGTATCCTGAGTCTCCATCTGCCTCCTCTCTGTGTGAGAGTGTTTTCCAGCCCAGTCTACAGTAGCGCTTGTATTGCTTAGTTATCCTGCCGTGTATTCAATCCGGCCTGTGTAATGTTATTCCCTGCACTGTTTGGCAGTAGTCTTTTGTTGCTTTTGTTACGTTTTGCAAGTCCAGTCAAGAGACTGTAATTATCGACTGCAATTGCGTTTTCTCTGCACTTGGGTGGAAATACACAGCGTTACCTGATCACTGTCAAGCTGCTCAGGACGGTCCACCATCCCCCAAAATAACAAGCAAAAGGCGGTGCGGGGAAATAAGTAGAGGAGGGATGTGAGTGAACAGGGAAATCAAAGTGAAAACGAGGGCAGAGAGAGAGGAGGAACAGAAATAGAGGGAGAGACTGATAAAAGGAAAGATCGACGGTCATGGTTAAGAAATATGGGGGGGAGGGGGAGAGGTGTCCTGTTAGGGAGAGATTACTGTCATAATCCTCTGGAATCATCCTCCATCCAGCCTATTTATTACTGGCTGCCTGATGTGTTTCAGTAAACAGAGGCTGCTTCTTAGCCCCTCACACACAGCAGCAGCCCTCTGAGCCAAAGCCTGCAGGACAGACACACACACACACACACGATGCACACGTGCACACAGACACACACGATGCACACACACACACGATGCACACACGCACACACACACACACACACACACATGATGTGCACACAGACACACACGATGCACACGCGCACACAGACACACACGATGCACACACACACACGATGCACACACGCACACACACACATGATGCACACACACACATGATGTGAGGACCGCAATGGAAACAAGCCTATGCTTTATGCTACGGCTTTATTGTGTTTTTATCCTCGGTGATTGTCTGTATTCCCTGTCTCTTTGTTGACATTCACCAAATAAAGTCAATCAATCAATCAATCAATCAATGATGCACACACGACACAGACACACGATGCACACACACACCCGATGCACACACGCACACACACACATGATGTGCACACACACACACACGATGCACACGCGCACACAGACACACACGATGCACACACACACACACAATGCGCGAGCACGCACGCACGCGCACACACACACACACACACACACACACACACACACACACACACACACACAAAACTGGCAAATGGGTCAAACAAACAGACACACATCTCCAGCCAAGCCCTCACAGCTAATGGCAGGTCGTGTTGCACAGGGTTAAAAGTTTAAAGTCTCATTTTGTGGACATCACATGATTACATGTGATGGTACAGTATTATATGTGATGGGTGCAGTTATTAGGCGCACTGAGTTCAAAAGCTACATGGGTCCCAGAGGTCAGACCCTGGTCACTCAATGGTGAGAGAGATAACATACTGTGTGTGTAGATGGTATTTGTCAAATTTCATGATGTACTCTATAGGTAGAATACACTGAAATAAAAACCACCGATGTGCAAAAGGCATTTTTCCAAAACAAGATAAAACATACTGAGAACCCCTGCCTTCAAAATCAAAATTTGAGAATTTTGCGAATCCTAACATATTTGAGGATGGGGTGAGTGAGTGAGTGAGTGAGTGAGTGAGTGATATTTTGGGTAACAAAATAGTATTTTGGAATGAAATTAAATGAATGTGTTGTTTTTCAAAACTGACATCAGTTGTCGGTCATCGTGTTTCCAGAAAGCTGTGTTGGTGCGTGCGCTTTGGCACGGAGCAGAAAACGATGACACACACTGCAGATCAAAAGACTAATAGATTGTGCTAGGCAGGCAAAATCAAAATCAAAAGGTGTTTTTCCTCCCAATCCGACCGTCCATCCAGACATGCTAAGCTACATCCTGTGACATCCTGTGAAAGCAGCCTTCAGCATCATGATTTATTACCCCACAGTTGAGACTCGTCCTATTTACAGAAATTGCCAGGAGAGTTTGAGCTGGGGACTGAGCCTTACAAAAATAAAATCCCCACCTGATAGCTGCCTAGTACATCAATCTTGTACTCCTGGCCCCGGCAGCAGTTAAGTACCTCGGTGAGGGGCAGATCATGAGTAATATATGAGGGAGGGTAGGTGACACTTGTGTACATCACTTGCCCAAAAGTCTTGAGCTGGCACAGGTGATGAAAGTGGCAACCTTCCAATCACAAGATCGGCTCTCTGCCCTGCATGAAACACTATACTTACTCCCAAGTGCGCCGGAGCCTATCTACAGTCTGTGGCAGAGAAGACGTTTGTGCCCTGGTGACATAAAAGAGCGATCTACAGTCTGTGGCAGAGAAGACGTTTGTGCCCTGGTGACATAAAAGAGCGATCTACAGTCTGTGGCAGAGAAGACGTTTGGGCTTGACTCACCTTGGAGATCTCTTCCTTGTGGCCGTCCAGCTTGGCGAGACACTGGTGTGTGGCTGCACTGTACACTCGAGCTGTACCTAACACAGACAGGGCCAGGCAAAGCTTTAGCGGACATATCATGCATTGTGCCTTTTTGTAGTTTCCGACATTTTGAATGTATTGCTATGTGACGTGAGGAAATTGCTTCAGTTTACAAAAGGAGGACATAGTGAGGAAAAAGTGGTAAAACAAGAAAAGTGGTATTCAGTAGAAAAAATAAAACCAAACCCCTGGATATTAGGTATGCTGAGAATTGATGACATTTGAACTGTAGTTGTAAATTCTGCAGTGAGTCTCACCATCAGCGGAGGCAGTAGCAATGAGCTGACCAGTTAAATCAAAACACACATCCAGCACTTCTTCTGTGTGTCCAACCAGGGTGGTCACACACTTCCCACCAACTGTCTCCCACAGCTGCAAACACACACAAAAACACCATCACAATAGAGATACACACATTCAAAAGCACACATGCACATGAACTACATACACACATACACATGTGAAAAACAAACACAACCTCGACCTTAAAAAACATGCTTGCATGGACCTGTTAGCTGTCTTAACTGGCTTTATTTTGCCAGTCTCCCCTAGGGAAGGCAGCGATGTGAATAATTCTGACTTGTGAGCATGAATCATCTTGGCATAATTAAGGAATTAGGATTGGAGGATTTAATTTCACCCTTCTAAATGATGTAAACCTTAGAGGCAAGGGTGTGTGGGAGATGGAGTGTGAGGGATGGGAGAGAGAGAGCAGATGGGGAGGAGAAGAGCCATCTATCTCAAATAGTTACGCCACCTCAATCACTAAGGCTCCAATAGTCCATAAGGATGACTGAATGACAATGTTCAACGTCAAACTATTGCTGCCTGGCAACAAATAGTGTTTTGGGATAATATTTCATGGCAAAGAATATTCCAGGGAGGCATAAAAAAACCCGATCCCCAAGTGCAAGATCCCTGGTTGCTGCAGCTCTTCTAGATGCCAGGCTTTGGGGGAGCAGAGGAGCGTGCTCACCTTGCAGGTTTTGTCCATGGAGCCTGTGATGATGAGGGAGCAGTCCCAGTTAAACTGAACATTGGTGATTTCCCCGCGGTGTCCCATCAGAGTGTGAACACGACTGGGGGGGAAACACACAGAGAGCAGCACTGAGTCAGACACACGTACTATACATGTGCACACTGTGTGTACATGTACGGGGCGTCCATATGTGCTACTGTATGTACATACACACATCACACATCACACACACACACACACACACACACACACACACACACACACACAGAGTGACGTTGTCATCATCTGACCTGCCTGAAGCAACGTCCCATATAGAGACGGTGTGGTCAAAGGAGCCGGTGACGAGCTGGCTGCCCACTGTGTTGAAGGAGAGAGCGATGACCTCTGCAGTGTGACCCTGGAGTCAGAGAGCGAGGGAACAAGAATGAGAGAGAGGAGGGATAATAGAGGATAAAAATGAGCACATCAAAGGAAATTAGTATGCAGAGTTCATAGAACTGCAGTCTAAAAAGGAGAATATTCTTAAAATAAATAAATAAATAAATAAATAAATAAATAAATAAATAAATAGAGAAATAGAGAAATAAATAAATAGGATTCAAATATATGATCAATAATAATAAAATATGATTCATTTTTCATAGTGGAAGTACTAAAAGAACGGAGGAAGCTGTGATTTTCAGAGTTTTTGCCCCTCTCTGGAACACAACGCCAGCCAGCCAGCCAACCGGCCACACCAAACTCCCACATGCAGCCCCGCCCCCTACATGAAAGATGGCTGGCCTCACCCCTCAGGGAGGGTTAAGATTACCTTATTCAAGTATTACAGCTACATCCCCCATCAGATCATGGGGGGACAAGTGAGCTGCAAAAGAAGTTGGGCATCCGAAAGGCCAACAGTTCCCCATGAATGAATAGTTGCTGTCAGAAGTGAATGAATAAAATGACCCAATACAGTACATCAGTAATGGGTGGATTTCATTTCTGCCCAGATGGTAGAAATGATAGATGGATAATAATGATAGATGAACAGACAAGCAGACGGCAACAAAGACAGCAGGTAAAGAAACGCTAACTCACAGTCAGGGTGGCCGCCTCCTCGCCAGTCTGCACATCCCACAGCTTGGCGCTGGTGTCCATGCTGCCTGTGGCCACCAGGGTACTCTGCGGGTTGAATGCCAGGCAGACCTACACCATGCACAGCAGTCTTATCAGTTACTAGCCCTAGGCTCTGCTACAGAACCACACAGGATTCAACAGGCACATATTTAGTATATCTACGTATTATCATTTTAGACTTTGCTCTCCTGACACCAGATAAAAGGTAAACAGGTGGAAATCAATTAAGGGCTCTCAACAAAACTATGCAAAATGATGGGAGGAGGGAGACTACTTGTAATGCAGAAAGTAGGAACATTTATTCAAGCTTAACATTGCAAAACATGGTGTTCCAAAGCTGTGGAAAAGGTATCACTGGATTATGCACACTCCACATTTGGTGGGATTTTTTTGCGGTGTTAAGCTTGAATACATTTTCTTCCTTTCTGCATTACAAGTGGTTTTCCTATTATTTTGCTTTAGATTTTGTTATCAACAGAGATTATTTGCGAGCAGGGGCATAGTTTCATGCAGTGATATCATGCAATTTATATGCAAAGTTGGCCCTCGTTGCCACAAAACCCACTTAATCCTGCTGTAGAAAAGTGTGTAATGGATACAGACAATCTAGCCTTTAGCATATGAAGCAACCGTTAGCCAATATTGAAATAAAAACAATCCAAAATCAAATATTTCTCCCTTATAACAGAATGTACGTACTATTTCTGCCATGTGTCCCCGAAAGGTATGAAAACATTTTCCGGTCTCTGCACTCCACAGCTTGCAGGTCTTATCAAAAGACCCAGTGGCAATCTTGTCTCTGAATTTCAGGAAGATAAAATTATTTTATTTATTTTTCTGAAGAGTTGAATACAAAATTGAGTGCCAAAAGGAGCAACGTAGCATTCTGACACTTTGAAGGTTTTGCTCAAAACAACTTATTACCCATAGGGGTTGTTGAATGCAATGGCATACACCACATTCCTGTGACCCTCCAAGGTGTGCAGCTCTGTGCCTGAAGCTGTGTCCCATATCCTACATGTCCTGTCATAGCTCCCAGTGATAAACCTGCAGAGAGAGAGAGAGAGAGAGAGAGAGAGAGAGAGAGAGAGAGAGAGAGAGAGAGAGAGAGAGAGAGAGAGAGAAAGAGAGAGAGAGAGAGAGAGAGAGAGAGAGAGAGAGAGGTGGTACTATTTACCTTCTCCTCAGCCTGGAAACATGTCCCAGGCCAGCAGTGTTGCTGTATGTACCTACAGTGTACACATCACACCCTGTTCCCAGACCTGCTCCTCTCCCCCACCAACCACCTCCTGCATAGGCTCTTCTGAATCTAGACTCACCTCGAGCCTGATTTATTGAAGGCAACATTTGTCAGTGGCAGTATGTGTGCCTGCAGCGCCTGCAAAAAGACACCAGAGAAAGAAGATTACAAAATTATCTCTGAGGCGATAGACTTGAGTTATTGACTTAATTTAATTCAAAGCTGTAACTTTCCGTGTGTAATATCCATACATAATTCATCTGACTTTGATGTGCTGGGGATATTTTGTACCTTAGGCGCTGCTGCCCTCTAGTGTCACTTTGAAGCACTAGCGCTAATATCACACTGTTCAAACGCCTCAAAATAATATTCACAAAAAGCACCAATCAGAAGGCCTTGGCAAAACTGGGACACTATACACTTTCAGCCACCAATATGATGCTAGAGTACAATTAGCTGGCGGAGCCAAAATCCACCATCCAAACTATGATCATTAACCTGTGAATGTAAGAGTAACAAACAAACACACAAGGCACATTGAAGGCACAATCCACAATCAGTTTAATTCCTTCAATCTGATGAATAATGCCTGCTGTGTCCAAAGACATTTTGGTGTGATAGAGCAGTGGTCCACGGGGGTCCGCCTGGTGGTGCGCCAGGGCACACAACTATAACCTATCACGTCGTCTCTCAGGAAGACTGTTAATGATTCTTTAGCGTGTCCCTGATGAACGAGTCTAGTTTAAATGTTGTAATTTCCCATGAAAGAACATGCAGTGGGCATGAAAGGCCAGTTTTAAAAAGAAACAAATTAAGAAATGAATGGAGCAGCAAGGATGTAAATTATCCACTTCAAAATCTAATGGCATTTTCTGTTTCAACGATGTCTGCTTAAACCTGTGTTTCAAGGTGTGTGTGTGTGTGTGTGTGTGTGTGTGTGTGTGTGTGTGTGTGTGTTCTGTGTTGTGTGTGCTTACTTCTGTTACATCTGTGACTTAGAACTGTGCAAATGCACGCGTGCACATGCACACATGCTTGTGTGGTACAACAATAACATATGTAGGAGTACTTCCAAATGTAAAACTCTCCTCCATTTCTTCGTAATTTCCCCTCTAATGAAGCCCACACTCGGCTGGACCCCCGCTTCAGCTTTTAGCATCAGCCCACAAAGAGGAGAGAGGGAAAGTCTATATAGGCTGGGTATTTTTAGTACACCTTTTAGCCTATACAACCCCCCCCCCTCCCACTCCTGCACTAGATGCATCTTACACACCTTTTAGCCTATACAACCCCCCTCCCACTCCTGCACTAGATGCATCTTACAGAGCAAAGTGGACACAGTCTATTCTTCTTGCTCTTGTGCCGCAATCACAGACATTTCCCTCTTAGCCAGTGGTGGATAAAGTACCTGAAAGCCACACTTCAGTAAAAGTAGGCCTATAGTGATACTTGGTCTGAAACGTTTGGGAACTCCTGTGATAGAGGATCTGAAGAAACTCAGGTCGTTATTTCAGGCTGATGGATATTTATGGAGGTTGTAAACTAGATGTTTCCTGCTTTTGCCACTAGCACTGAGCAAGGTACTGTATTGTATGCAGTGCACTGCTGTACACTGTGCAACCACAACTGATTGTATGTACGGACCAGTTTTAAAACATACACATATACATACTGTACCTCAAACATTTACAAACGGTTCAATCTAGGAGGTTTCTGACCTTGAAGAGAGAGAACCTGTGGTGGTCCGGCTGGCCCTGTTTCTCCTGAAGTCGGAGGATGAGATGCTTGACCTGGTCAGCCCGGGACTCAGTGATGAGAGGCTCCGACTGCATGATCTCTGCCACCAACTCATCTGGGTTTGTCCTGCATGGTGACAAAATACAGTCAATTTGGGATAGATTTACATACAATTTGAAATGCGAGAACCTGGAAAACAAGTAAGTTGCATATATCCATAAAATAACTCAAACATAAAAGTAACTCAAAGGTCTAACATGTTGAGTATGTTACTCTACAAACAATGTGTATGAAGCACTGCATGGAGATGATTTTTTTTTTTTTTTTTTACAATGATAACATCCCTTCAATCCAGTAAAACCATATAGGTAAAAATGCAAGGAAAATAGACTACTTGAAAATATTCTTCGTGTTAGATTTAAGTCTCCGACCTCAGCTATAATGAAATAAAAACTGGCGGAAAGTTGTTTTTGTTGTCACTAACAAGTTATTTGTGGCTGCCTAATGTAACACTAGGCTAACCATAGCCACAGTAATGTAATGAATGTTAGTGTAAACTCACGTACTCTGGAGATAAGTCCAACAGGTCGATTGATTTGGTCCTCAAATTTCCACCTTTCTCATATTCCAGGATGATACCTAAGGAAAATGGTATTGGATAACTTGGTGATAACTTGTGAACTTAGGCTATAATAAATAACACCAGCAAGTTGGCTATCATTAGCCAAAGATAGCTTTGTGCAAGTCAAATTAGTGTCTGCTATAGCCTACTGTCTGCCAAAAGTTTACACTTGATATCCCACGGCATAAATAACTAACAGAAATATTACTATTTGTCTTACCTGGTGGATAATATCTGAGCAGGAATCGTTTAAGTTTCATTTTACCTTGTTGTCAGTAGCCTTACTCACTTTACATCCTCTATCAACAGACCGTTGCTATGCCGACGGACTCATGGCGCGCGCACTCACCACGCATGCGTAATACGGACATAAACACAACAAACTCCTTCTGCAGGATTTTTTTCCAGGCTGGCGTTCATGTCCTTGTGGGAAGCTTGTTACTGTATAGCAAGTTAAAAACGTGCTTTGGTGATGTTGTGCTCATGTTTTGATTGCATTATGTGGTAATGGCAATGTTTGTGTGGCCAGGATAATGTTAAGTTTTACTATCAATGTAGCCACCACGACTGAAAGTGTGTTCGATCAACTCTGGCCAGAGTTTCTACTGTTCTTGAATGATTTTGAGGTCGAATAAATAGCACTCCGTCCTCCTGTCACGCAGTGTATGAGGCGCAGGAGTCTTTTAAAAAGTAAGATATTTTGCTACTGAAACCGAAGAATGGAGAGAGAGATCCAAGAATTATCGCCCCCTAGAGGAGAGACGTGCCACTGCCACCCATCCCCGCCAACAGTCAAGTAGCCCTGACTGCAGTACGCAGATCGGGGAGTGGCTCAACCTCAACGTTTGACTCATTTGCATCGGATAACCTCTTCACTTCACGTGAAGACTCTGGTAGGAGCCGGCTTTTAGACCTAGACGTGAAAATGGCATAGTGTAAAATGGGAAATGCCATATCTGAAACCTGGATCCACCCAGACAAAGGAATGGACTGAAAGGCGCACTGTGCATCTGCGCACGTGTGTGTGTGTGTGTGTGTGTGTGTGTGTGTGTGTGTGTGTGTGTGTGTGTGTGTGTGTGTGTGTGTGTGTGTGTGTGTGTGTGTGTGTGTGTGTGTGTGTGTGTGTGTGTGCGTGCGTGCGTGCGTGTGTGCGCGCGCGCGCGTGTGCACAACCTCAACTCACTGACTTCTCCTTAACCCCCCCCCCCCACACACACACACACACACACACACACACACACACACAAAAACAAAACATGTCTGCAAGGCCTGGGATCGGCATTTTGTTTATACAGGTGCACCTTTGATGTCGGTGTGGTTTGTGATTTGTGTTGTTGTGGAAGATTAGCAGTAGCCAATCATATCATCCCTCTAAATGGATTGGCTGCACAGCGTTGACTCTATGACCTCTGTGTGGTCAAACGTCACGTGACTTGCGACAAGTGGCGGGGCAGAATTCACTAATTAGGCGCGCGCCATGCAGTCTCTTTTGTTTGGCTCGTCAAAGTCAAGAGAGCCACTTTTACCGCAAAACCACACAAGTAACCATCGTCTCGCGAGCCGCGCAAAGAGGACCTAATGGATTTAGTGGGAGAGTATTACCCCGTAGGCTACTGAGCACTCACCTCGCCACAGCAATGGTGTTTGAAGGAAGAGGTGAGGAAAACACAGGGCCTAACTTCACGTATTGTTTCCTATCATGGTTGATGGTATCAAATGCCTTTTTGAGGTCAATAATATCCCTATAGAGTGCAGTTTCTGGTCAATGGAGTTTGTTATATCTTCTATTGATTCCATCAATGCGTGTGAAGTTGATTTGCTTCTGAATCCATATTGGCTGTCACTAAGTAAATTGCATGTATTGATAAATACATGCAAATATTATTTTTGATGAATGAATGAATTTGCAATTAGGAAGCGCAGATGCACAGTGCGCCTTTCAGTCCATTCCTTTGTCTGGGTGGATCCAGGTTTCAGATATGGCAATGATGTTAAATGGTTTAAATGGTTAAATGGATTTCGAAACGTAGCCTACCCCGACCGCAACGGTGGGGGCCCTCGCTGGCGACGCTAAACTTTTAGCTAACCTGTTCGCATCTGTGTTTCCATTAGTTTTTCGCAAAATAATTGCGATATTTCTACAACTTCGACAATGTACAATTGCGACTTGTAGGCGTTTCCATTGAAGTTGAGTTTGGTCTGACGGCGCACACACCTGAACGCAATTCCCCGTTACCAGCAGCTGCCACAGTGATTACGCATGGGGATCTGCCCCATATGGCCATATCATCCCGTCCCCTGCATGCTCAAATCCAACCAATGGTCAATGCAAATCACAACACGAAGTTACAACGCATATAAACGAGCCTGATTATCAATTCAAAATAAAATGAGTGGCAACGTTGCTGGCTGCAGTGAATGCAGTGAGCGCGACAGGCAGAGGAAAAAATGTAGCCTAATAGCCTACAACTGGTCCGATTTAGAGATGGAGGAGGGGGGAAAAGGCTGATATGGTGCAATAATCGGAATGTCTGTATTATAATTATCCAAAAGTAGAAAAATGCGAGCACACTCGGAGAGTGAACAAAGAGGTCCGGTGCACGGCACAAGTACAAATTAAACAAGAAGAAAAAGCCAGCACTCAAAAAGTCCTTTTCAATATTTAATTTACCTCAGTCAGGAATACAGCAGCACATACATGTTTCGGCCCTACGGCCTTCC
Source organism: Poromitra crassiceps (assembly GCF_964638095.1). Lineage (NCBI taxonomy): Eukaryota > Metazoa > Chordata > Actinopteri > Beryciformes > Melamphaidae > Poromitra > Poromitra crassiceps. Next base: position 30,565,730 of record NC_139642.1, read on the forward strand.
TCAGTGTGGTCACTGAGGCCACACTGAGGAAGGCCGTAGGGCCGAAACATGTATGTGCTGCTGTATTCCTGACTGAGGTAAATTAAATATTGAAAAGGACTTTTTGAGTGCTGGCTTTTTCTTCTTGTTTAATCTGTATTATAATTATAACATTGCACCTGAAACGTGTGCAATGTATTACTCACAGTCACTGTATTCACTTCAGACAGCACCACCGCACCAGTGTGTGCTTTTCATCCCCTCATCTCGCCGCTCAAATGCGCGCACGCCGATTTCTGCCATTACACATTATCTATTTTTCCCGGCTCCGCTTTTGCACAACACTTGCCTTTCTGCTAGGTAGCGTTGCTTCAAAGTTTTCCACTTGCTGCGGAGGTTTTGCCACGGCTAATCGAACCTTACTTACCGAACTTATTTTCCGCTCCTTTTCCAAAGGAGAAAGGGTCACATGACGTGCAAATGCGGAAAATGTGTTTCCATTAACTGTTTCGATAAACTGCTATATCGACACGTCTGAAAAACCACCTCATGAGAGCGCAAAAACTTTTTGCGATATTTGGGAGGTTTTTCGAAATTCACGTGTTTCCATTACCCAATTTCTATTGCGATATTTAGATTTTGCGCATTTCTGAGGGCAATGGAAACACTGTTGGCAATGGCATCCCAAGTAGCATCATACTATTATGGGATGCAATGGGAACAGTTGTATTATGGGATGTGCGTTTCCCAGGCAACGACACACATTGACACGTTTTGGAACAGCGCTGCATGGCACAATGCTCCTAAAAGCAAAATGCTTATTGTTTTGAATGATTTGGCATCTTCTATTATGGTCCGCCAGTATTGTTGTATTGTAATAATATGCCAAAGGTTTATTGAAATTTTGGGGAGAACCGGGGGGGGGGGGGGGGGATATAGGCTATATATATATATATATATATATATATATATATATATATATATATATATATATATATATATATATATAAAAACAATAAGGATAGGCTAGTATATTTTGATCATAAATAACAATTGCTAAATCTCAACAGTGCAAACACCGGCAGTTATGCCCACACCATCTCCAGATGCAGGTAGGTCAAACTACACCAAAATAGCCTACTATAGTCACCTATGTTAGACAGCATCTCTGAAATCGAAATTGGAAACGAAAATATTTGTTGTCAATAAATTATCCCATGTAAAAATCACCTCCTTTATAGAAACATGTATGTTGTTTGCAGCTCAGAGCACATGTGAGCAGGGGAAAAGATGGAACCAACACCAGCAGTCCCAAAATGTGGGCGGGCCCCACAGCACAAGCAAAGAGGAATATTGAAGACCCTCTGAGCGCATCCCTGTGTTTGCTGGATCGGCAAATGCTGGAGCAAAAAAAAAAAAAAGCAGACACAGGTTAACATGATGTGTCTCTCTTTCTCTCTCCAGTGATCCTGTGAGCAGGGGACACTAATGTGTATCAGATACAGGTTAACATGCTGTGTCTCTCTTTCTCTCTCCAGTGATCCTGTGACGGCTGTGAGCAGGAGACACTAAGGTGTATCAGACACAGGTTAACATGCTGTGTTTCTCTTTCTCTCTCCAGTGATCCTGTGAGCAGGATACACTAAGGTGTATCAGATACAGATTAACATGATGTGTCTCTCTTTCTCTCTCCAGTGATCCTGTGAGCAGGAGACACTAAGGTGTATCAGATACAGGTTAACATGCTGTGTCTCTCTTTCTCTCAGTGATCCTGTGAGCAGGAGACACTTATGTGTATCAGACACAGGTTAACATGCTGTGTCTCTCTTTCTCTCTCCAGTGATCCTGTGAGCAGGAGACACTAAGGTGTATCAGGTACAGATTAACATGATGTGTCTCTCTTTCTCTCAGTGATCCTGTGAGCAGGAGACACTTATGTGTATCAGACACAGGTTAACATGCTGTGTCTCACTTTCTCTCTCCAGTGATCCTGTGAGCAGGAGACACTAATGTGTATCAGATACAGGTTAACATGCTGTGTCTCTCTTTCTCTCTCCAGTGATCCTGTGAGCAGGAGACACTAAGGTGTATCAGACACAGGTTAACATGATGTGTTTCTCTTTCTCTCTCCAGTGATCCTGTGAGCAGGAGACACTAAGGTGTATCAGATACAGATTAACATGATGTGTGTCTCTTTCTCTCTCCAGTGATCCTGTGAGCAGGAGACACTTATGTGTTTCAGACACAGGTTAACATGCTGTGTCTCTCTTTCTCTCTCCAGTGATCCTGTGAGCAAAATACACTGTTTTGCACGTGTTCTGGTCAGCCATGTGAAATGGGACCTAACACGAACGATCCAGCCATGTTCAGAGAGCCTCAACACTAACGATCCAGCCGTGTTCAGAGTGACTCAACACTAACGATCCAGCCGTGTTCAGAGTGACTCAACACTAATGATCCAGCCGTGTTCAGAGTGACTTAACACTAACGATCCAGCCGTATTCAGAGTCACGTAACACTAACGATCCAGCCGTGTTCACAGTGACCTAACACTAACGATCCAGGACGTTGTTAGAGTGGAGGTTTTGCCACGGCTAATCGAACCTTACTTACCAAACTTATTTTCCGCTCCTTTTCCAAAGGAGAAAGGGTCACATGACGTGCAAATGCGGAAAATGTGTTTCCATTAACTGTTTCGATAAACTGCTATATCGACACGTCTGAAAAACCACCTCATGAGAGCGCAAAAACTTTTTGCGATATTTGGGAGGTTTTTCGAAATTCACGTGTTTCCATTACCCAATTTCTATTGCGATATTTAGATTTTGCGCATTTCTGAGGGCAATGGAAACACTGTTGGCAATGGCATCCCAAGTAGCATCATACTATTATGGGATGCAATGGGAACAGTTGTATTATGGGATGTGCGTTTCCCAGGCAACGACACACATTGACACGTTTTGGAACAGCGCTGCATGGCACAATGCTCCTAAAAGCAAAATGCTTATTGTTTTGAATGATTTGGCATCTTCTATTATGGTCCGCCAGTATTGTTGTATTGTAATAATATGCCAAAGGTTTATTGAAATTTTGGGGAGAACCGGGGGGGGGGGGGGATATAGGCTATATATATATATATATATATATATATATATATATATATATATATAAATTGGAAACGAAAATATTTGTTGTCAATAAATTATCCCATGTAAAAATCACCTCCTTTATAGAAACATGTATGTTGTTTGCAGCTCAGAGCACATGTGAGCAGGGGAAAAGATGGAACCATCACCAGCAGTCCCAAAATGTGGGCGGGCCCCACAGCACAAGCAAAGAGGAATATTGAAGACCCTCTGAGCGCATCCCTGTGTTTGCTGGATCGGCAAATGCTGGAGCAAAAAAAAAAAAAAGCAGACACAGGTTAACATGATGTGTCTCTCTTTCTCTCTCCAGTGATCCTGTGAGCAGGGGACACTAATGTGTATCAGATACAGGTTAACATGCTGTGTCTCTCTTTCTCTCTCCAGTGATCCTGTGACGGCTGTGAGCAGGAGACACTAAGGTGTATCAGACACAGGTTAACATGCTGTGTTTCTCTTTCTCTCTCCAGTGATCCTGTGAGCAGGATACACTAAGGTGTATCAGATACAGATTAACATGATGTGTCTCTCTTTCTCTCTCCAGTGATCCTGTGAGCAGGAGACACTAAGGTGTATCAGATACAGGTTAACATGCTGTGTCTCTCTTTCTCTCAGTGATCCTGTGAGCAGGAGACACTTATGTGTATCAGACACAGGTTAACATGCTGTGTCTCTCTTTCTCTCTCCAGTGATCCTGTGAGCAGGAGACACTAAGGTGTATCAGGTACAGATTAACATGATGTGTCTCTCTTTCTCTCAGTGATCCTGTGAGCAGGAGACACTTATGTGTATCAGACACAGGTTAACATGCTGTGTCTCACTTTCTCTCTCCAGTGATCCTGTGAGCAGGAGACACTAATGTGTATCAGATACAGGTTAACATGCTGTGTCTCTCTTTAGCTCTCCAGTGATCCTGTGACGGCTGTGAGCAGGAGACACTAAGGTGTATCAGACACAGGTTAACATGCTGTGTTTCTCTTTCTCTCTCCAGTGATCCTGTGAGCAGGAGACACTAAGGTGTATCAGACACAGGTTAACATGATGTGTTTCTCTTTCTCTCTCCAGTGATCCTGTGAGCAGGAGACACTAAGGTGTATCAGATACAGATTAACATGATGTGTGTCTCTTTCTCTCTCCAGTGATCCTGTGAGCAGGAGACACTTATGTGTTTCAGACACAGGTTAACATGCTGTGTCTCTCTTTCTCTCTCCAGTGATCCTGTGAGCAAAATACACTGTTTTGCACGTGTTCTGGTCAGCCATGTGAAATGGGACCTAACACGAACGATCCAGCCATGTTCAGAGAGCCTCAACACTAACGATCCAGCCGTGTTCAGAGTGACTCAACACTAACGATCCAGCCGTGTTCAGAGGGACTCAACACTAATGATCCAGCCGTGTTCAGAGTGACTTAACACTAACGATCCAGCCGTATTCAGAGTCACGTAACACTAACGATCCAGCCGTGTTCACAGTGACCTAACACTAACGATCCAGGACGTTGTTAGAGTGACCTGACACTAACGATCCAGCCGTGTTCAGAGTGACCTGACACTAACGATTCAGCCGTGTTCATAGTGACCTGACACTAAGCTTTCAACCGTGTTCAGAGTGCCCTATCACTAACGTTTCAAAAGTGTTCTGGTCAACCATGTGCAATGGGTCCTACACGAACGATCCAGCCGTGTTCAGAGTGACTTAACACTAACGATCCAGCCGTGTTCAGAGTGACTTAACACTAACGATCCAGCCGTGTTCAGTGACCTAACACTAACGATCCAGGACGTTGTCAGAGTGACCTGACACTAACGATCCAGCCGTGTTCAGAGTGACCTGACACTAACGATTCAGCCGTGTTCATAGTGACCTGACGCCAAGCTTTCAACCGTGTTCAGAGTGCCCTATCACTAACGTTTCAAAAGTGTTCTGGTCAACCATGTGCAATGGGTCCTACACGAACGATCCAGCCGTGTTCGGAGGCACTCAACACAACCGATCCAGCCGTGTTCAGAGTGACTCAACACTAATGATTCAGCCGTGTTCAGAGTGACTTAACACTAACGATCCAGCCGTGTTCAGAGTGACTTAACACTAACGATCCAGCCGTGTTCACAGTGACTTAACACTAACGATCCAGGACGTTGTCAGAGTGACCTGACACTAACGATCCAGCCGTGTTCAGAGTGACCTGACACTAACGATTCAGCCGTGTTCATAGTGACCTGACGCCAAGCTTTCAACCGTGTTCAGAGTGCCCTATCACTAACGTTTCAAAAGTGTTCTGGTCAACCATGTGCAATGGGTCCTACACGAACGATCCAGCCGTGTTCAGAGGCACTCAACACAACCGATCCAGCCGTGTTCAGAGTGACTCAACACTAATGATTCAGCCGTGTTCAGAGTGACTTAACACTAACGATCCAGCCGTGTTCAGAGTGACTTAACACTAACGATCCAGCCGTGTTCAGTGACCTAACACTAACGATCCAGGAAGTTGTCAGAGTGACCTGACACTAACGATCCAGCCGTGTTCAGAGTGACCTGACACTAACGATTCAGCCGTGTTCATAGTGACCTGACGCCAAGCTTTCAACCGTGTTCAGAGTGCCCTATCACTAACGTTTCAAAAGTGTTCTGGTCAACCATGTGCAATGGGTCCTACACGAACGATCCAGCCGTGTTCAGAGGCACTCAACACAACCGATCCAGCCGTGTTCAGAGTGACTCAACACTAATGATTCAGCCGTGTTCAGAGTGACTTAACACTAACGATCCAGCCGTGTTCAGAGTGACTTAACACTAACGATCCAGCCGTGTTCACAGTGACCTAACACTAACGATCCAGGACGTAGTCAGAGTGACCTGACACTAACGATCCAGCCGTGTTCAGAGTGACCTGACACTAACGATTCAGCCGTGTTCATAGTGACCTGACGCCAAGCTTTCAACCGTGTTCAGAGTGCCCTATCACTAACGTTTCAAAAGTGTTCTGGTCAACCATGTGCAATGGGTCCTACACGAACGATCCAGCCGTGTTCAGAGGCACTCAACACAACCGATCCAGCCGTGTTCAGAGTGACTCAACACTAATGATTCAGCCGTGTTCAGAGTGACTTAACACTAACGATCCAGCCGTGTTCAGAGTGACTTAACACTAACGATCCAGCCGTGTTCACAGTGACCTAACACTAACGATCCAGGACGTAGTCAGAGTGACCTGACACTAACGATCCAGCCGTGTTCAGAGTGACCTGACACTAACGATTCAGCCGTGTTCATAGTGTCCTGACGCCAAGCTTTCAACCGTGTTCAGAGTGCCCTATCACTAACGTTTCAAAAGTGTTCTGGTCAACCATGTGCAATGGGTCCTACACGAACGATCCAGCCGTGTTCAGAGGCACTCAACACAACCGATCCAGCCGTGTTCAGAGTGACTCAACACTAATGATCCAGCCGTGTTCAGAGTGACTTAACACTAACGATCCAGCCGTGTTCAGAGTGACTTAACACTAACGATCCAGCCGTGTTCAGAGTGACTTAACACTAACGATCCAGCCATGTTCACAGTGACCTAACACTAACGATCCAGGACGTTGTCAGAGTGACCTGACACTAACGATCCAGCCGTGTTCAGAGTGACCTGACACTAACGATTCAGCCGTGTTCAGAGTGACTTAACACTAACGATCCAGCCGTACTCAGAGTGACCTAACACTAACGATCCAGCCGTGTTCAGAGTGACCTGACACTTAACGTTTCAGCCGTGTTCAGAGTGCCCTATCACTAACGTTTCGCAAGTGTTCTGGTCAACCATGTGCCGCCCTCTTATCTCACCTCAGTACAGAGGAAAGAGCGTTTGTATTTGAGGTGGTGTACTAATGTAACTCCCTCTTATCTCACCTCAGTACAGAGGAAAGAGCGTTTGTATTTGAGGTGGTGTACTAATGTAACTCCCTCTTATCTCACCTCAGTACAGAGGAAAGAGCGTTTGTATTTGAGGTGGTGTACTAATGTAACTCCCTCTTATCTCACCTCAGTACAGAGGAAAGAGCGTTTGTATTTGAGGTGGTGTACTAATGTAACTCCCTCTTATCTCACCTCAGTACAGAGGGAAGAGCGTTTGTATTTGAGGTGGTGTCCTAATGTAACTCCCTCTTATCTCACCTCAGTACAGAGGAAAGAGCATTTGTATTTGAGGTGGTGTACTAATGTAACTCCCTCTTATCTCACCTCAGTACAGAGGAAAGAGCGTTTGTATTTGAGGTGGTGTACTAATGTAACTCCCTCTTATCTCACCTCAGTACAGAGGAAAGAGCGTTTGTATTTGAGGTGGTGTACTAATGTAACTTCCTCTTATCTCACCTCAGTACAGAGGGAAGAGCGTTTGTATTTGAGGTGGTGTACTAATACTAATGTAACTCCCTCTTATCTCACCTCAGTACAGAGGAAAGAGCGTTTGTATTTGAGGTGGTGTACTAATGTAACTCCCTCTTATCTCACCTCAGTACAGAGGAAAGAGCGTTTGTATTTGAGGTGGTGTACTAATGTAACTCCCTCTTATCTCACCTCAGTACAGAGGAAAGAGCGTTTGTATTTGAGGTGGTGTACTAATGTAACTCCCTCTTATCTCACCTCAGTACAGAGGGAAGAGCGTTTGTATTTGAGGTGGTGTATTAATGTAACTCCCTCTTATCTCAGTACAGAGGGAAGAGCGTTTGTATTTGAGGTGGTGTACTAATGTAACTCCCTCTTATCTCACCTCAGTACAGAGGAAATAGCGTTTGTATTTGAGGTGGTGTACTAATGTAACTCCCTCTTATCTCACCTCAGTACAGAGGGAAGAGCGTTTGTATTTGAGGTGGTGTCCTAATGTGACACAGGTTAACATTACATCTCTCTCTTTTTCTTCCAGTGATCCTGTGAGCAGGAGACACTAAGGTGTATCAGACACAGGTTAACATCACGTCTCTCTCTTTCTCTCTCCAGTGATCCTGTGAGCAGGAAACACTAAGGTGTATCAGACACAGGTTATTTATTTATGTATTTATTTAAAAAGCATCCCCATTAGCTGATGCCTGTGGCACCAGCTAATCTTCCTGGGGTCCAAATACAATACAATAATGCAATACAATACAAGTCTTATACATATATACAATCACATTTGTGTGATGTTTACAAGTTATAATACATGATATATATCAGATATGTGTAATATAACACATTTGCATTTTGGGTGGGTTACAAGTTACATTGTACATACATTTGTGAGAATACAAAAATGGAGTTGCTCGTGACCAGCTGGACTATTGATCACCTGTTAAGTAATGGGTTCTTAAATGGAATTTGAAAAAGGACTTATTGTTTGATTGACGTATGTGATGGGGGCAGCTGTTCCAATGACTGATGGCACGATAGATGACTGTTTTTTTCAAGGCGTTTGATTTAGGGCGAGGTAACATGATTTTGGTCGTCAACAGGTTAACATGCTGTCTCTCTCTTTCTCTCTCCAGTGATCCTGTGAGCAGGAGACACTAAGGTGTATCAGACACAGGTTAACATGCTGTGTCTCTCTTTCTCTCTCCAGTGATCCTGTGAGCATGAGACACTAATGTGTATCAGACACAGGTTAACATGCTGTGTCTCTCTTTCTCTCTCCAGTGATCCTGTGAGCAGGAGACACTAATGTGTATCAGACACAGGTTAACATGCTGTGTCTCTCTTTCTCTCTCCAGTGATCCTGTGACGGCTGTGAGCAGGAGACACTAATGTGTATCAGACACAGGTTAACATGCTGTGTCTCTCTTTCTCTCTCCAGTGATCCTGTGAGCAGGAGACACTAATGTGTATCAGACACAAGTTAACATGCTGTGTCTCTCTTTCTCTCTCCAGTGATCCTGTGACGGCTGTGAGCAGGAGACACTAATGTGTATCAGACACAGGTTAACATGCTGTGTCTCTCTTTCTCTCTCCAGTGATCCTGTGAGCAGGAGACACTAAGGTGTATCAGACACAGGTTAACATGCTGTGTCTCTCTTTCTCTCTCCAGTGATCCTGTGACGGCTGTGAGCAGGACACACTAATGTGTATCAGACACAGGTTAACATGCTGTGTCTCTCTTTCTCTCTCCAGTGATCCTGTGACGGCTGTGAGCAGGAGACACTAATGTGTATCAGACACAGGTTAACATGCTGTGTCTCTCTTTCTCTCTCCAGTGATCATGTGAGCAGGAGACACTAATGTGTATCAGACACAGGTTAACATGCTGTGTCTCTCTTTCTCTCTCCAGTGATCCTGTGAGCAGGAGACACTAATGTGTATCAGACACAGGTTAACATGCTGTGTCTCTCTTTCTCTCTCCAGTGATCCTGTGAGCAAAATACACTGTTTTGCGCGTGTTCTGGTCAGCCATGTGAAATGGGACCTAACACTAACGATCCAGCCGTGTTCAGAGTGACCTGACACTCAACGTTTCAGCCGTGTTCAGAGTGCCCTATCACTAACGTTTCGCAAGTGTTCTGGTCAACCATGTGCCGCCCTCTTATCTCACCTCAGTACAGAGGAAAGAGCGTTTGTATTTGAGGTGGTGTACTAATGTAACTCCCTCTTATCTCACCTCAATACAGAGGAAAGAGCGTTTGTATTTGAGGTGGTGTACTAATGTAACTCCCTCTTATCTCACCTCAGTACAGAGGGAAGAGCGTTTGTATTTGAGGTGGTGTACTAATGTAACTCCCTCTTATCTCACCTCAGTACAGAGGAAAGAGCGTTTGTATTTGAGGTGGTGTACTAATGTAACTCCCTCTTATCTCACCTCAGTACAGAGGGAAGAGCGTTTGTATTTGAGGTGGTGTCCTAATGTAACTCCCTCTTATCTCACCTCAGTACAGAGGAAAGAGCGTTTGTATTTGAGGTGGTGTACTAATGTAACTCCCTCTTATCTCACCTCAGTACAGAGGGAAGAGCGTTTGTATTTGAGGTGGTGTATTAATGTAACTCCCTCTTATCTCACCTCAGTACAGAGGGAAGAGTGTTTGTATTTGAGGTGGTGTACTAATGTAACTCCCTCTTATCTTACCTCAGTACAGACGAAAGAGCGTTTGTATTTGAGGTGGTGTCCTAATGTAACTCCCTCTTATCTCACCTCAGTACAGAGGAAAGAGTGTTTGTATTTGAGGTGGTGTACTAATTTTCTCACCTCAGTACAGAGGGAAGAGCGTTTGTATTTGAGGTGGTGTACTAATGTAACTCCCTCTTATCTCACCTCAGTACAGAGGAAAGAGCGTTTGTATTTGATGGTGGTGTACTAATGTAAATCCCTCTTATCTCACCTCAGTACAGAGGGAAGAGCGTTTGTATTTGGGGTGGTGTCCTAATGTAACTCGCTCTTATCTCACCTCAGTACAGAGGGAAGAGTGTTTGTATTTGAGGTGGTGTACTAATGTAACTCCCTCTTATCTCACCTCAGTACAGAGGAAATAGCGTTTGTATTTGAGGTGGTTTACTAATGTAACTCCCTCTTATCTCACCTCAGTACAGAGGGAAGAGCGTTTGTATTTGAGGTGGTGTCCTAATGTAACTCCCTCTTATCTCACCTCAGTACAGAGGAAAGAGCATTTGTATTTGAGGTGGTGTACTAATGTAACTCCCTCTTATCTCACCTCAGTACAGAGGAAAGAGCGTTTGTATTTGAGGTGGTGTACTAATGTAACTCCCTCTTATCTCACCTCAGTACAGAGGAAAGAGCGTTTGTATTTGAGGTGGTGTACTAATGTAACTTCCTCTTATCTCACCTCAGTACAGAGGGAAGAGCGTTTGTATTTGAGGTGGTGTACTAATACTAATGTAACTCCCTCTTATCTCACCTCAGTACAGAGGAAAGAGCGTTTGTATTTGAGGTGGTGTACTAATGTAACTCCCTCTTATCTCACCTCAGTACAGAGGAAAGAGCGTTTGTATTTGAGGTGGTGTACTAATGTAACTCCCTCTTATCTCACCTCAGTACAGAGGAAAGAGCGTTTGTATTTGAGGTGGTGTACTAATGTAACTCCCTCTTATCTCACCTCAGTACAGAGGGAAGAGCGTTTGTATTTGAGGTGGTGTCCTAATGTAACTCCCTCTTATCTCACCTCAGTACAGAGGAAAGAGCGTTTGTATTTGAGGTGGTGTACTAATGTAACTCCCTCTTATCTCACCTCAGTACAGAGGGAAGAGCGTTTGTATTTGAGGTGGTGTATTAATGTAACTCCCTCTTATCTCACCTCAGTACAGAGGGAAGAGCGTTTGTATTTGAGGTGGTGTACTAATGTAACTCCCTCTTATCTCACCTCAGTACAGAGGAAAGAGCGTTTGTATTTGAGGTGGTGTACTAATGTAACTCCCTCTTATCTCACCTCAGTACAGAGGGAAGAGCGTTTGTATTTGAGGTGGTGTCCTAATGTAACTCCCTCTTATCTCACCTCAGTACAGAGGAAAGAGCGTTTGTATTTGAGGTGGTGTACTAATGTAACTCCCTCTTATCTCACCTCAGTACAGAGGGAAGAGCGTTTGTATTTGAGGTGGTGTATTAATGTAACTCCCTCTTATCTCACCTCAGTACAGAGGGAAGAGCGTTTGTATTTGAGGTGGTGTACTAATGTAACTCCCTCTTATCTCACCTCAGTACAGAGGAAATAGCGTTTGTATTTGAGGTGGTGTACTAATGTAACTCCCTCTTATCTCACCTCAGTACAGAGGGAAGAGCGTTTGTATTTGAGGTGGTGTCCTAATGTAACTTCCTCTTATCTCACCTCAGTACAGAGGGAAGAGCGTTTGTATTTGAGGTGGTGTATTAATGTAACTCCCTCTTATCTCACCTCAGTACAGAGGGAAGAGCGTTTGTATTTGAGGTGGTGTACTAATGTAACTCCCTCTTATCTCACCTCAGTACAGAGGGAAGAGCGTTTGTATTTGAGGTGGTGTCCTAATGTAACTTCCTCTTATCTCACCTCAGTACAGAGGGAAGAGCGTTTGTATTTGAGGTGGTGTATTAATGTAACTCCCTCTTATCTCACCTCAGTACAGAGGGAAGAGCGTTTGTATTTGAGGTGGTGTACTAATGTAACTCCCTCTTATCTCACCTCAGTACAGAGGGAAGAGCGTTTGTATTTGAGGTGGTGTATTAATGTAACTCCCTCTTATCTCACCTCAGTATAGAGGGAAGAGCGTTTGTATTTGAGGTGGTGTACTAATGTAACTCCCTCTTATCTCACCTCAGTACAGAGGAAATAGCGTTTGTATTTGAGGTGGTGTACTAATGTAACTCCCTCTTATCTCACCTCAGTACAGAGGGAAGAGCGTTTGTATTTGAGGTGGTGTCCTAATGTGACACAGGTTAACATTACATCTCTCTCTTTTTCTTCCAGTGATCCTGTGAGCAGGAGACACTAAGGTGTATCAGACACAGGTTAACATCACGTCTCTCTCTTTCTCTCTCCAGTGATCCTGTGAGCAGGAAACACTAAGGTGTATCAGACACAGGTTATTTATTTATGTATTTATTTAAAAAGCATCCCCATTAGCTGATGCCTGTGGCACCAGCTAATCTTCCTGGGGTCCAAATACAATACAATAATGCAATACAATACAAGTCTTATACATATATACAATCACATTTGTGTGATGTTTACAAGTTATAATACATGATATATATCAGATATGTGTAATATAACACATTTGCATTTTGGGTGGGTTACAAGTTACATTGTACATACATTTGTGAGAATACAAAAATGGAGTTGCTCGTGACCAGCTGGACTATTGATCACCTGTTAAGTAATGGGTTCTTAAATGGAATTTGAAAAAGGACTTATTGTTTGATTGACGTATGTGATGGGGGCAGCTGTTCCAATGACTGATGGCACGATAGATGACTGTTTTTTTCAAGGCGTTTGATTTAGGGCGAGGTAACATGATTTTGGTCGTCAACAGGTTAACATGCTGTGTCTCTCTTTCTCTCTCCAGTGATCCTGTGAGCATGAGACACTAATGTGTATCAGACACAGGTTAACATGCTGTGTCTCTCTTTCTCTCTCCAGTGATCCTGTGAGCAGGAGACACTAATGTGTATCAGACACAGGTTAACATGCTGTGTCTCTCTTTCTCTCTCCAGTGATCCTGTGACGGCTGTGAGCAGGAGACACTAATGTGTATCAGACACAGGTTAACATGCTGTGTCTCTCTTTCTCTCTCCAGTGATCCTGTGAGCAGGAGACACTAATGTGTATCAGACACAAGTTAACATGCTGTGTCTCTCTTTCTCTCTCCAGTGATCCTGTGACGGCTGTGAGCAGGAGACACTAATGTGTATCAGACACAGGTTAACATGCTGTGTCTCTCTTTCTCTCTCCAGTGATCCTGTGAGCAGGAGACACTAAGGTGTATCAGACACAGGTTAACATGCTGTGTCTCTCTTTCTCTCTCCAGTGATCCTGTGACGGCTGTGAGCAGGAGACACTAATGTGTATCAGACACAGGTTAACATGCTGTGTCTCTCTTTCTCTCTCCAGTGATCCTGTGACGGCTGTGAGCAGGAGACACTAATGTGTATCAGACACAGGTTAACATGCTGTGTCTCTCTTTCTCTCTCCAGTGATCATGTGAGCAGGAGACACTAATGTGTATCAGACACAGGTTAACATGCTGTGTCTCTCTTTCTCTCTCCAGTGATCCTGTGAGCAGGAGACACTAATGTGTATCAGACACAGGTTAACATGCTGTGTCTCTCTTTCTCTCTCCAGTGATCCTGTGAGCAAAATACACTGTTTTGCGCGTGTTCTGGTCAGCCATGTGAAATGGGACCTAACACTAACGATCCAGCCGTGTTCAGAGTGACCTGACACTCAACGTTTCAGCCGTGTTCAGAGTGCCCTATCACTAACGTTTCGCAAGTGTTCTGGTCAACCATGTGCCGCCCTCTTATCTCACCTCAGTACAGAGGAAAGAGCGTTTGTATTTGAGGTGGTGTACTAATGTAACTCCCTCTTATCTCACCTCAATACAGAGGAAAGAGCGTTTGTATTTGAGGTGGTGTACTAATGTAACTCCCTCTTATCTCACCTCAGTACAGAGGGAAGAGCGTTTGTATTTGAGGTGGTGTACTAATGTAACTCCCTCTTATCTCACCTCAGTACAGAGGAAAGAGCGTTTGTATTTGAGGTGGTGTACTAATGTAACTCCCTCTTATCTCACCTCAGTACAGAGGGAAGAGCGTTTGTATTTGAGGTGGTGTCCTAATGTAACTCCCTCTTATCTCAGTACAGAGGAAAGAGCGTTTGTATTTGAGGTGGTGTACTAATGTAACTCCCTCTTATCTCACCTCAGTACAGAGGGAAGAGCGTTTGTATTTGAGGTGGTGTATTAATGTAACTCCCTCTTATCTCACCTCAGTACAGAGGGAAGAGTGTTTGTATTTGAGGTGGTGTACTAATGTAACTCCCTCTTATCTTACCTCAGTACAGACGAAAGAGCGTTTGTATTTGAGGTGGTGTCCTAATGTAACTCCCTCTTATCTCACCTCAGTACAGAGGAAAGTGTTTGTATTTGAGGTGGTGTACTAATTTTCTCACCTCAGTACAGAGGGAAGAGCGTTTGTATTTGAGGTGGTGTACTAATGTAACTCCCTCTTATCTCACCTCAGTACAGAGGAAAGAGCGTTTGTATTTGATGGTGGTGTACTAATGTAAATCCCTCTTATCTCACCTCAGTACAGAGGGAAGAGCGTTTGTATTTGAGGTGGTGTACTAATGTAACTCCCTCTTATCTCACCTCAGTACAGAGGGAAGAGCGTTTGTATTTGAGGTGGTGTACTAATGTAACTCCCTCTTATCTCACATCAGTACAGAGGGAAGAGCGTTTGTATTTGAGGTGGTGTCCTAATGTAACTCCCTCTTATCTCACCTCAGTACAGAGGGAAGAGCGTTTGTATTTGAGGTGGTGTACTAATGTAACTCCCTCTTATCTCACCTCAGTACAGAGGAAAGAGCGTTTATATTTGAGGTGGTGTACTAATGTAACTCCCTCTTATCTCACCTCAGTACAGAGGGAAGAGCGTTTGTATTTGAGGTGGTGTACTAATGTAACTCCCTCTTATCTCACCTCAGTACAGAGGGAAGAGCGTTTGTATTTGAGGTGGTGTCCTAATGTAACTCCCTCTTATCTCAGTACAGAGGAAAGAGCGTTTGTATTTGAGGTGGTGAACTAATGTAACTCCCTCTTATCTCACCTCAGTACAGAGGGAAGAGCGTTTGTATTTGAGGTGGTGTATTAATGTAACTCCCTCTTATCTCACCTCATTACAGAGGGAAGAGTGTTTGTATTTGAGGTGGTGTACTAATGTAACTCCCTCTTATCTTACCTCAGTACAGACGAAAGAGCGTTTGTATTTGAGGTGGTGTCCTAATGTAACTCCCTCTTATCTCACCTCAGTACAGAGGAAAGAGTGTTTGTATTTGAGGTGGTGTACTAATTTTCTCACCTCAGTACAGAGGGAAGAGCGTTTGTATTTGAGGTGGTGTACTAATGTAACTCCCTCTTATCTCACCTCAGTACAGAGGAAAGAGCGTTTGTATTTGATGGTGGTGTACTAATGTAAATCCCTCTTATCTCACCTCAGTACAGAGGGAAGAGCGTTTGTATTTGAGGTGGTGTACTAATGTAACTCCCTCTTATCTCACCTCAGTACAGAGGGAAGAGCGTTTGTATTTGAGGTGGTGTACTAATGTAACTCCCTCTTATCTCACATCAGTACAGAGGGAAGAGCGTTTGTATTTGAGGTGGTGTCCTAATGTAACTCCCTCTTATCTCACCTCAGTACAGAGGGAAGAGCGTTTGTATTTGACGTGGTGTACTAATGTAACTCCCTCTTATCTCACAGTACAGAGGAAAGAGCGTTTATATTTGAGGTGGTGTACTAATGTAACTCCCTCTTATCTCACCTCAGTACAGAGGGAAGAGTGTTTGTATTTGAGGTGGTGTACTAATGTAACTCCCTCTTATCTCACCTCAGTACAGAGGGAAGAGCGTTTGTATTTGAGGTGGTGTACTAATGTAACTCCCTCTTATCTCACCTCAGTACAGAGGGAAGAGCGTTTGTATTTGAGGTGGTGTCCTAATGTGACACAGGTTAACATTACATCTCTCTCTTTTTCTTCCAGTGATCCTGTGAGCAGGAGACACTAAGGTGTATCAGACACAGGTTAACATCACGTCTCTCTCTTTCTCTCTCCAGTGATCCTGTGAGCAGGAAACACTAAGGTGTATCAGACACAGGTTATTTATTTATGTATTTATTTATTTAAAAAGCATCCCCATTAGCTGATGCCTGTGGCACCAGCTAATCTTCCTGGGGTCCAAATACAATACAATAATGCAATACAATACAAGTCTTATACATATATACACTCACATTTGTGTGATGTTTACAAGTTATAATACATGATATATATCAGATATGTGTAATATAACACATTTGCATTTTGGGTGGGTTACAAGTTACATTGTACATACATTTGTGAGAATACAAAAATGGAGTTGCTCGTGACCAGCTGGACTATTGATCACCTGTTAAGTAATGGGTTCTTAAATGGAATTTGAAAGAGGACTTATATTGTTTGATTGACGTATGTGATGGGGGCAGCTGTTCCAATGACTGATGGCACGATAGATGACTGTTTTTTTCAAGGCGTTTGATTTAGGGCGAGGTAACATGATTTTGATCGTCAACAGGTTAACATGCTGTCTCTCTCTTTCTCTCTCCAGTGATCCTGTGAGCAGTCCCAAATTGTGCTAACGGAATCGGCGGGCCCCACAGCACACGCAAAGAGGAATATTGAAGACCCTCTGAGCGCATCCCTGTGTTTGCTGGATCGGCAAATGCTGGAGCAAAAAAAAAAAAAAAGCAGACACGGGTTAACATGATGTGTCTCTCTTTCTCTCTCTATATTTTTTTAAATATAGGCAGCATGGATAAAATAATGGACTTAGTAAAAAGAAAACATTTAACAAGTAAAAATATAGGGATGTCTGTCTATCAAATGCATTGATTTCACTTCACTGTTCCAATTCAGCTGGCCCTAGTTACACAGGTTTCAAGTTCAGTGGGAGCTGAACTTCAGTAAGAAGTTGTGTGTGAAGTTTTGAGGGCTCATGAAAATGTAAACGTGTTCCCATTATTTTATTCACAAGATGAGACAAGAATATCGAATATTAGGTAAAAAATATCCCAACACCTACACAGAACATTACAATAATGTGTTGTAGTCACTGATGGATTCACCTATACAAAGTCTGCTAGGATCCCCACTAGCTGCTAAACAGTGATATTCAGAGTCGATGGGTTAGGTTTTCTATAGATACCTGGTTTCGTCTAGTGAAACAACTTAAAATTCAGAAAGAAATAATATTGAGGTGGCTGAGCTTTGACCCAGACTTTAAGCCAGCTGCAAGTGATAATAGATTTATTCAATGGGCAGAGAAAGGAATCACAGCACTGTTTGTTGGTTCAGTTTGATAAGCAGGAATTTCCAGACAATGTCATAAAAATACGATCTTGTTCAACAGGATTTTTACAGATATATTAGAGTAGTTTTCCTACATGATAAACACACTGTAAAAAGAGTCACTATGAACTTTATCCTGCGGAGGGCAGTAATACGCCTAGAAGCGTGCACACTGCCGAAGATCTGATAGAAGAAGAAAGAGCTGAGTTTTACTTTGAGTGCGCGTTTGACTCCGCCCACGTTGAGCCACTCCCCGATCTGCGTACTGCAGTCAGGGGCTTCTCACTGAAACCGAAGAATGGAGAGAGAGATCCAAGAATTATCGCCCCCTAGAGGAGAGACGTGCCACTACAAGAGAATTCCTGCTGCCTGCTACAATGCTGCACCACTGCCACCCATCCCCGCCAACAGTCCGTGGGCAGCCCCGGCTGTCTTGGTAAAGAAGAAGGCAGTCCATGGGCATTTTTCCATGTGTTTGCATTGTGTCTGTGGCTATGCTGTAATTAATTATTGAAGACTTAGTTATACAGCTATTAATTACCGTACTGAACCTTCATCCTATTTCCAAACAGGTCAAAGTCTTTAACTCATAAACTGTCAAAGATACCATAAAGCTTATACATAATTTCCTTCAGACTACTGTCAGGAAGCTACTTATGAGTAAACAAAAGCTTAAAGAAAGCTAAAGGCACTTAGGGGAACGAGCCCAAAAGGTCAGACCTCAAGACAGCTGGGAATTCAAAACAGAAGGCAATCTCCAGGGAATTCTGCTGGGCTAAAAAAGAACAGAAAAAAAAGATGTTCTGTTGGGACAAGCTGAAGTCCTCTGGCTGGGTTTATCCCACTGCAGTCCTCTCAGTCTATGGGTTTTTTGCTAACTGCAGAGTAGCAGAGCCCTTCCTCACACCATACCTCATCGGACCCCACCATAACATCTCTGAAGAAGTGGTAAGATGGACACACACATTATGTGCATACACTGAGAGAATTAGGGCCTGTATTCAAGTACTGTTTCATTAGCTCATCTGAGACCAACCTGGCATGAGTTTTACATGAGACTGAGGTTTTCACAGACATGATATGATATTTTCATTTATATTGCGCCCCTCAGCCAACTTTTACATTGGTCCGGGGCACAGACATGAAATCAGACCAATGTTCCTTCTCTTCTCATAATGTAGATCACTTACACACAGTAGGCTATCTGCTCTCTTTCAGTCTGTCTTTCACTTTCACTTGCTCATTAGCTTGCTCGGTCTTCTTCCACAGGTGACTAACTACCTGTTCCCCATCTGGACGTACGCCTACCTGGCCATCCTCTTCCCTGTCTTCTTGTTGACAGACCTCCTGAGGTACAAGCCCCTCATTGTCCTACAGGGGCTCTTCCTGGTCACCAACTATGTCCTGCTCTGCTTCGCCCGGAGCCTGCCCGCTATGGTCTTCCTTCAGGTCCATTAAGATTGACAAATACTGATAAGAAACCTGCATGGACAGTAAATTATGTAATAGTAATTACATCGTTACATCATGAATTTGCAGATCAATTAGAAACTTTTGTTTATGTTGTGCTTTGATTGAAAGATGACTATCATCATTAGGGGGGTGGGGGGAGGGGATCTTATTTGGATAGTACAAATGGGAGCCATTTTAGAAGTGCTGCGGTGTTTACAGGCATATTACTGCTACACTGCTCCCAAGATGAATTTCTGACTAAATCCTGCATTACTGTAGGTCAGCTTTACCAATGGCTTTTATCACTTTAAAACTGGTCCATGCCGTCACGCCAACAGGTCAACTATGCCACGGTGACTTCCACAGAGGTGGCCTACTTTTCCTACATTTACAGTGTGATTCCTGCTGACAAGTACCAGAGAGCCACTGGATACCTGCGCAGTGCCATGCTGGCTGGTTACACTTTTGGGGCCAGCCTGGGCCAAGTGCTCATCTCCCTGGCAGGTGGGGCTTTGGGAATATACAGTCAATAATGAATAAAAAAAATAATATATATATTCATGTTATTTGTTCATGTTAAGCCATAGCTGAAGAAAATAACTCTCGTGACGAGTGTTCTTCTCTGGCGGTGGGTTCAGGGTTGTCCTAAACATCTGACAATGTGTAATCAGCAGGAGTGGACTACTTCTACATCAATGCCATTACCCTGGGGATTGTGAGCGTGGCTTTTCTCATCTCCTTCTGGCTGCCTATGCCACAGCGCGGCTTGTTCTTCAAAGGGAAAGAGGCTGTGACTGTGGGCTCGGAGTCCCAGCAGGAGGGGACAGTGAGGGATGTGGATGAGGCTGGCTTTGGGACAGTGAAGATGGAGAGTGGTGGCAGCGGTGGTGGCTGCTGCAGCAGGGACATCGTGGCGCATGCTGGCCAGGTCCTCTGGAGAAGCTTCAGAGAGTCCTACTCTTCCAGGCAACGTTCTTTTTTTTTTATCAATTGAATTGTAGTTATTATTTGACCACTTGTATTACAACCCAATAAGCAATAAAGATCTACTCTGCCCATACACCTTTCATTTTCTCAGTGTCCTGCCCCGTGTCTCTGATATTTGTGGCCTAATACCATGACTACCATGCCAGATGTACTGTCCATATTGAAGTGTAGCAAATAAGTCTGAGCGAATAGTTCTTTGATATAGTTCATGTGTTGCTTCACATACTTCTGCTCGATGAATATTTTAGTTCTTTGTTATTTTAGCTTTTCGTATTGTTACACTAACATTTTTCTAATACTAGGAGCACTAATCCTCACAATCAGTTGTTTTCATCATCCAGGAATGTAATCTACTGGTCCCTGTGGTGGGCTTTGGCTACAGCTGGCTATGGGCAGGTCTTCAACTACATCCAGCTGATGTGGGACCATGTTGAACCATCCGCCACATCATCCATCTACAATGGAGGGGTAGAGGCTGTCTGCACACTTGTAGGTAAGACAGATCATTTTAGTTTAGAGACAGAGAGTATTCTTGTTTTCTGATACTGGCTCATATATCTCTTCTTCAAGAGAACTGTATGCCAAAAGAGTATTCGAAAAACTATCACCATGGAAAGAGGACATGCCAACTCATAATGTGAAAGATTGAGTGTTCCAAATAATATCCGAATGCCATGACAGAGAGAGAGCCAGTTTCATCTGGAGATGGTCA
The DNA here is from genome assembly GCF_964638095.1 of Poromitra crassiceps. Lineage (NCBI taxonomy): Eukaryota > Metazoa > Chordata > Actinopteri > Beryciformes > Melamphaidae > Poromitra > Poromitra crassiceps. Next base: position 30,586,536 of record NC_139642.1, read on the forward strand.
TCTCACAGAGGATGCACAGAAGCGAGGTGTCACAGTTTGTTGTCACTTTGAGAGCAGCCATCGGGAGCCCGAGGAACTCCGGGGAAAAGAGGAAATTGGGTACGATTGCAGCACAACAGCGTGAAATAGACAAAATGTTAACAATGCTAATAAAACTGTCATGTCTGATTGCAGATGGACCCGTAAAACTCTGTAATTAGAAGAAAGCAGTCCAACCAATTCTGATTATAGTATGGGGTCACTGATTAAATGGTTAATGTGTATCGACGAGGAAAGGGACCATGGTCCTCTTGGCTTTTACGGTCAACCTGGCTCAGCATGAGAAGGCAGAAGAGTAATTACATCAATTAAGAAGATAGAGCTGGAGGGTAATGGCTTCTCTGATAATTGGCTTTTAAGAGATGGGTGAAAGTGGCTCGCCATGACAGATAGGAACTGAGGAGAGGAGCGAATGTGTGCATACGATTTTGTTTAAAGCAGGGGTTTCAAAGTCTGAGACTGTGGGCCTCCCCTCAGACAAAGCTTGGAAAAAGGTGCCCCCCATCTCAATTCCTGGATGCCTATGTGATCATGATGTTATTTGATCCCATATAGACACTCAACAATTGAGCCAAGATAGCCTGATATTGTTGTTTGACATTATACTTCAGTGTACAGTACCAAATACATAATAAAACAAAAGTCTGTCTGAAGGCATTTATTAGTTTGTGACTCTGGGAAAGTGGGAAAAACAGTCAAATTCCCCAAAACTACTGTCTCTATGAACTATCTCTTTCACCAAATCACACATATTTAGCCTATCCTATGTGATCTCCCTTTGAAAACTAAGGTAATATGTTTTCACTTCCATTCACTGAGCCTCCCCTGAAACTGCTTGGATCCCCCTTGGGGAGGCCCACCTCCCACTTTGAAAACCTCTGGTTTAAAGCAAAGAGAAGCCATGCCTCCACTGGAAAGAGCGGTTATTGTTGGAACTAATGAATGATTGTATCAACTTGTCCCTGAGAGCACAATAAAAGGATGTGCTAGCTGCTAGCACACTGGAGGTGTTGTCCCCCGGAACAACAGGTTAATCAGTGTGTTTGTTCCTGTCCAGGCGCTGCAGCAGCCCTCTCTGTAGGTCACATCAAGGTGGCCTGGGCCGTGTGGGGGGAGCTGGCTCTGGGCATGTTCTCAGCCGTGGGGGCGTGTGCCGTGTTTCTGATGGTGCTCACCAGTAGTATCTGGGCCTGCTATGCTGGCTATGTCATATTTAAAGCCTCCTACATGCTACTCATCACCATCACAACGTAAGTTCACTACAACGCCAGCTGGTCGTACAATAGACCCTTTTCACGGGGGCCATTTTGTGTCGAAAAGGCAGAATAAACACAGATACAAGCAAAACACTAATGAGGGTTTCCAAATACCAATCATGGAAGTTTGAAACCCTCATTAGTGTTTTGCTTGCACCTGTGTTTACCCTGCCTTTTCGACACAAAATGGCCCCCGTGAGAAGGGTCTATACTGTAGGCGATATTTTTTTCCGGATGATGGCGAAGGCTGGAGGCACCCTCTCTGCCTGTGATTGGCCTAGCGTCAAACGTTCATCCAATCACATTCGCTTGGCTATCCTGCGTCTCTTTCTACAGTCTGTGGTCAGACAGACAGCAGTTTCGCTTGCTAGCATGCATGAAAGACGCCACTGTGTGTTTATGTTTTTGATATAGTCTGGTCTCTGGTTTATAATGCTGCCGCTACTCTTGGCAGTGCACGTATGTAGCCTACAGACAAACAAAAAAGAAAAGATTAATGAGAATTGATCAAGGGTTATATAAAAACAGTGTCAATGCCCATTTACTCATTCTAACACAAGAGTGACATGTATTTGAATTTAAATATGTATCAGTATGTGGTGTTTGCCCAGCCCTTCATTGGGAAATGCAGCTTTATGGAGTTGGATCACGTGGAGATGGTCTTCAGAAACTTTGATGAGATTGACATCTGTGTCTGTATTGCACATTCAAACCTTAAAACAATTCCAGAATAACAGATTAATATTTCTTTACAATAAGTTTGGAAATTCTAATGAATAGTTACGGTTTTCTTTGACTAAGATGAGATGAAAATACTTAAACATTTAGTCGACGAAAACCTGACTAAATAAAATCAGGATGAGGTTGACTAAATTTGATAAGAGCTTAAGAGAAAGTGGATTATAGCTCACTCAGATAAACATGTGAATATTGTGTGATATGCAAAGGGTGTTGGTTCAATCCCAGCCTCAGGCAATTTCTTAAAAAGTACTCACATTATAAGCTGCACCAGTGATCCTTCTTTATCATCACCAGTAGTTTGAACACTGATAGAAATAAGCTGATGAAGGAGACTACTCAGTCCCTGACTCTAGCTCAACTCACTGGTACAAAGCTCACCTGTCTCACTCTTTATGCTCTGTGTTATTGTCAGTGTGAATACAGTGTGTAGAAATCAGAAGCTTAACTCTAACAGCTCATAGCTCAGTCGGCTGAGTGGCTGTGTCACTGTCTCTGTCTGACAGGTATGATGTTGGTTCGATTCCCAATGGAGGAGACATATTACAGCACTGCCTTGTCTTTAACATCACCAGCGTAGCACCTCCTACAGGCAGATACACAGAGCGACACAGCGCCTCCTACAGATCCACAGAAATGTACACTGTGGACAGACTGCAAAGAGATCCAGACATGTCATATACAGATTCTAGAGCAGTTTTTCAAAAAGTTTTTTTTACGCCTAGCGGCAGCCAGGGCACAAAAGAAACACAAAACAAAACTTCCGATGTCAATAAAATGTCAGCTCTCTGTGCTTTTCTGTCTCATAACCCTCAGCTCATGTCTCTGCAGAGGTCAGGGGGGGAGAACATCCCCCCCCTTAGCTCCAGGCAGTGCCAGCGGAACGGGATTAGAACCCACAACCTCTGGCCCCGGTGTCACTGTGTGTATTATTCCTTCACACCACCAGCTGCCCTTCACACTCACAGCTCTTCTCCGGGCGCTCTTGTCTCTTCCCTCTGCCTGTCACCATTCAAAACTTACTGAGGTTCGAACCCACGACAGCAAAAGTGGCTGAGGTCTCAATATTGCCGGGCAGCAAGCCTACTCTCTGTGCCACCAAGTCAGACTGATTAAATGAGGTTTTCTCAGGGCTTTAAATGACTCTTTCTCTGGCTGGCGACATTCAAAACTGACTGAGGATCGAACCCACAACCTCAAAAGTGACTGAGGCTCCAAACTGCTAGACAGCAATCCAACTCTCTGAGCTAGTGGGTCATAGCAATTAAGACTAGAAGATTAAAGTATAGTCTTTATGCATCTTAAAATATGTTTTGAAGTGACCTTTTAAGTTGAATAGTATTTGAATTATATTAATATGACGTGAGTTTCTATTCGCCTTGCACAGAAAACTTTTTTCTTTTATACTTGAGTACATTTTAGAGCCTGTACTTTTTTCCTTTTACTTGAGTAATTAAGTTGAATCAGTACTTCTGTCTTTTTTTTACACAAATAACTGTACTTCTATTTAATCAGAGCAACAATGTGATTACATTTGGAATGACAAGAAAAAATTACACGTGCAATAGGCTAAGTAGGCCTAAATAACTCCGATATATAGGGTTTGCAATTGTAACGTTCCATATAATGAAGTATCTCATGCTTGTTGATTTACTGATTGTTTTGCACCTGCTGCTCACGTTTGAGATACTTCTGGCTCGCATGGAAAGAAGGTGGGAGCAGCCGAGTACAGTCAGCCAATCAGAGGCAGAGAGGGGCGGGTCATGCCTTCGCCTAGCCTTCGCCATCATGGGGAAAAAAATATTGCATACTGTAGACCCTCAACTCAAAGCAATTATTCTGCATTTGCTACTGCAGGTTCTTCTAAACGATTTCTCCCTATTAAGAGGAAACATTTGGAAGCTCCTGTAGTCACTCTATCTGTAAAAGAAGCTTCTCACAAAGAATGTGTACTGGTTTCAGATTACCAATGAGAATCAAAGACACTTGATGCTTAGTTAACCCAGTTAACAATTTGGAATGGAATAAAGCAGCTAAGACAACTTTGTTATCTCTGAATGTCTTTTGCCCTTTTAGATTTCAGATTGCATCTAACCTCTCAATGGAGTGCTACGCTTTGACATTTGGAATCAACACTTTTGCTGCCCTTTCACTGCAGACTATTCTCACCGCCATTGTTGTTGATGAAAGTGCACTAGGACTGGACGTTGTTACACAGGTATGTACTGTATCACAGGTTTAGGTAGAGGGCACATAGTCCTTGGCCAAAAGCCCAGGCTGAGTAGTGCTCACTAGCAATTATATTCATCTCTAGAATCCAACTGCAACATTTGTCATGATGGTATGTGCTACAGCTATATTGTTTTAATGGCATCCCACTGATGCTTAACACTAAAATGCTCATAGTGACCAGAATGTATTTCTGTTTGACTGCAGTCATTGAAACATGAGGACAAAGAGTGACACCTAGTGGTTATAAGTTACTTTTGCATGCAGACACATTTAATGTAGACTGCTCTATATCTCTGCCGCATAAATTACAGTCCAGTTACAAAAGCTGACAAAAGCTTTTCTCTGCAGTTCTTCATATATGGCAGCTACTATGCCACCATCTCCGTGCTCTTCCTGATCCGAGGGACATACACAGCCTGTGCATATCATTACAACCCTGAGCAGACGGAGGCCAAGGAACAAGAGCATGAACACGAGGTGATCTCTGCTGAACGCTTCTGACCAAGGTCAACAAACTGTTATGGTCTTACCCCAACTGAAGAATGACTTCTGACCAAGGTCAACAAACTGTTATGGTCTTACCCCAACTGAAGAATGACTTTGTCCCATTTGCCCACAGGGAATAAAAAGATCATGCATCAATAATACTAGTGGTCATACATGTTTGCAAAACATTCCATGGACACAGAGAATGGGCAGAAGGGAGTCAGTCGGTATTCTTGGCATTACAACTCATTCTCTCTAGAACAATCTACTCTAGAAGTCAACTGAAATAATAAAACAACAATCAACTGATTAGTAAGTAATGTGGAAGATGTTTATCTTGGCTTGAGCAGGAACAGGTCCCGGGTTGTGCCCTTTGAGCAGGTTATTGATTGACAAACCAAGCTCAACACTTGCAGACAACCTCAGGTGTTTCAGATAACGAGGCACGACGAGGACCACACACACATATACAGCTGAGGTAGCCTAGGTGGACCACACACACACATACTGTATACAGCTGAGGTAGCCTAGGTGGAAGAACCCCGACGGAGTAGAACAGCAACTCGGAGGCAGGTGGTACTCTTATCAGTGGCTGTGAGGAGATGGAGGCAGTAAGGAGGTGGAGGGCAGGCTGGGGGTATCCCACCACTCTGCTGTGCAGCTATGGATTCTTCAGCACAGTTAAACCGCTGGAGCCCTTCCTCATCCCGTACCTGACAGGACCCGACAAGAACCTGACAACGGAACAGGTATAAAAGCAAATACAGAACAGAAGTGCCTTCAAAATTAATTCAGCAAACATTGCACGTGAGGAAGCGAATAATGAATACGGTTCTGACTGAAAAAGTAGTCAGGGATCGATGTTGTAGCCTATTAGAGTTTCCCTTGTCAGTTTTGCACCATTTACACAAACCACGAAAACCTCAAATGTTTAATGCACACATACCTTTTCGTTACAGGTTAAACCAAATCACAACATAATTCGTCCACTTTTCACTTTTGTACTGGCAAATTGGCAAGTTATTTAGCAAGCCTGATGAATCACAGCAAAAAGGTTTATAACCTCTTTATTACCTGATTGATAAAAATCCAATTAGTTATACTGTAAAACCCTGATTGTTATCAAGCAGTACTTTGTTTGCCTTAAATGCAGGAGATCTATAATTCAGATGTGTTGCTTACATACTAGTGTTTCCTTGATCTCAGGTGAACAATGAGATTCTGCCAGTGTATACGTACTCCTACCTGCCTGTGCTCGTGCCTGTGTTCCTGCTCACTGACTGTCTGCGTTACAAGCCTGTGGTGGTGTTCCAGTGCGTCAACCTGTTCATCACCACAGCAATGCTGCTCTGGACGCAAGGTGTGCCAGCCATGCAGGCCATGCAGTTCTTCTACGGTGTGGTGATGGCCAGCGAGGTGGCCTACTTCTCCTACATCTACAGGTCGTGCAGCTCAATGGCCAGAAGTAGAAAATGTGAAAGTATCTTAAAAGACACAATGACCATAGTGACGTTATAATTCTTGCTCTAGTAGAGATTATAATGCCAGTAGCTGTGTTTCCATTACAGTTTTTCGCAAAATAATTGCGATATTTCTACAATTTCGACAATGTACAATTGCGACTTGTAGGCGTTTCCATTGAAGTTAAGTTTGAGTGACGGCGCACACACCTGAACGAAATTCCCCGTTGCAGCAGCTGCCACAGTGATTACGCACGGGGATCTGCCCCAAATCCCGTCCCCTGCATGCTCAATGCAAATCACAACATGAAGTTACAACGCATATAAACGAGCCTGATTATCAATTCAAAAGAAAATGAGTGTCAACATATTGCTGGCTGCAGTGAATGCAGTGAGCGCGAGAGGCAGAGGAAAAAAGGTAGCCTACAACTGCGCGCACACAGACAGGCAGCCTGTCACCATGGAGCGATTTCTGTCATTAAACATGATCTATTTTCCCCAGCTCCGCTTTTGCACAACACTCGTCTTTCTGCTAGGTAGCGTTGCTTAAAAGTTTTCCAATTGCTGCGGAGGTTTTGCCACGGCTTATCGAACCGTTTCTCCCTCATTTTCCTTTCATTTTCCGCTCCGTTTCCAAAGGGGAAGATGGGTCACATGACATGCAAATGCGAAAAATGTGTTTCCATTACACTTTTGCGATAAACTGCTATATCGACACGTCTGAAAAACCACCTCATGAGAGCGCAAAAACTTTTTGCGATATTTGGGAGGTTTTTCGAAATTTACGTGTTTCCATTACCCACTTTCTATTGCGATATATAGATTTTGCGCATTTCTGAGAGTAATGGAAACACGACTATCTGCATCTTCTCAAAAACTCATAGAAGTCTGCATTTCATTGGCATTGAAATGTGATCATTTTCATACTTTGTGCTGATGAATTCACAATGTCTGATTTTTTTTTACTAAATTCAGAGCTATTCACATTCATCACAGCAGCAACATACTGACAGCAGTGCTGCACATGGATACCAGAGTGTTAAAAAGAAAAGGAGGATCATGATTCTTGAAAAACCAATATGTAGAAAAAGGACATCACAATAATAGTACTTGCAAACACTTGTGTATAGGTACCAAACACTGCAGTAAGGTCACAAATAAAATCTAAATTCTGGGGCAAGGCCAGTGAGGCCGTTCTTGCTGAAAACTATGCAGTCATGGTATTGTGTGACATTGTGATAGTGTGCAAGTGACAGCATGCTACGTTTATTACAGTGTGGTGGATGTGGAGAAGTACCGCAAGGCAACGTCTTACTGCCGCAGCGTGCAGCTCCTGGGGTACACAGTGGGCTCAGTGCTGGGCCAGCTGCTGGTCAGCTTCAACCTCTTGTCCTACTACTACATCCTGGTGCTTACGCTGGTCCTCACCTCCATCGCTCTCCTCATCTCCTGCTTCCTGCCCATGCCACAGCGGAGCATGTTCTTCCACCGCAGACACACTGCACAGACAAAGGCAACAGGGAACCTTGTAGACGAGGGTGCAGAGCAAACAAGCACATCCAAAATACCCCAGGAGGAAACGGGAGGGAGGAGTGAAAAGGCAGAGGAGGGGGAAGGAGCAGGTGCAGGAAAGGAGAGAGAAGGAAAAAGGCCCAAGCCTGAGGACCCTGATGTTGCAGAGGGATGCAGCCAGGTTCTTTTCCAGCTGTGGAGGGACTTCCGCCAATGCTATTCCTCCAGACAGCTGCTCTACTGGTCAGTGTGGTGGGCACTGGCCACCTGCGGCTACAACCAGACCATCAACTATGTCCAGGTCAGCCATTTAGTGACATTTTAGTTTATGTCCCCTTCCAAATATTTCTGGGTATTTAAGTCCTGCCAAATTCCAAAAGTTAATTTACCTCCCACTGCCACTTTGTTTGTGTTGCCTAGTGCAGCTTTAAGGCTAAGACCCATGACCAACAGCATATTTTTCTACCTTGCAAGTACAAAGAGATGAAAATGATCAATCTTGCAATCTTAATGTATTATTAGAATCTTTGACGTAGCTCTGCTGATCTCGGGTTAAATTGCTTCGTTCGTCATAGCCAAGTTGCTTGGCTAGTGGTTCTAGAGGACTTTCTTTTATTGTCAGAGGCTCCCAAAAGCAAAAGGCAGCAGCAAACCATGAGGGGAGAAAGGTTAGGAAAACAGGAAAAGTTCTATCAGAAAGGAGCAAGAGTGGTGCATCCAAGACATAAATAATCCCTATAATATACACCCTGCAGGTGCTGTGGGAGCATGTGCAGCCTTCCCAGAACTTTAGCATCTACAACGGAGGGGTGGAGGCCGTGTCCAACCTGTTCGGTAAGCAACGTCACACGTTTGCCAGTGCGGAAACAGGGATAGGTGGGACAGTCCCATAGTCAAAATTATCCCCCCCCCCAACACAGGCAGTTTGCCAGATAGGCAATATTTCAAATGTACAGATATTGTCTTGAGATTTGTCTTTATTTTGGTCATCATCCTGTGGAACATGACTGTCAAGCTTACATCCCACATTGAAAATATACACGGCATCATAAGAACGAGAAAATGATGTTGACGCACCCAAATATTACCCTAGAGGTTTTCAAAGTGGGAGGCTCCAAACAGTTTCAGGGGAGGCTCAGTGAATGGAAGTGAATTGTTTTATGTTGGTTATCAAAAGGTGATCACATAGAATAGCCTAAATGTGTGATTTGGTTAAAGAGATAGTTCAGAGATACAGTAGTTTAAGGGGGACTTTTCCCACTTTCCCAGAGCCAGAGTCAGAAACAAATTAAAATGCCTTCAGACAGACCTTTTTTTTTATGTATTTGGTGTAGTCTGAAGTATGTCAAACAGCAATATCAAGCTATGTTGGCTCAATTGTTGAGTGTCTATGGAATCAAATGACAATCATGATGATCTCATAGGCATCCATGAATTGAGCCAAACTAATGGGGTGGAGGGGGGAACCTTTTTCCAAGCTTTGTCTTAGGGGGTGGGAGGGGGGCCCAGTCTCAGACTTTGAAAAGCCCTGTCCCAAATGATGATTCAAATGAGAACTCTACAATGTACAACTGTGCTTTGCAGGCGCAGCGACAGCCTATGGAATCGGCTTCACTCAGGTGAACTGGGAACAGTGGGGGGAGCTGGCCCTGGGTGCTTTCTCTGGACTGGGGGCAGCAGCACTCTTCCTCATGACCTTCATAGGCAACATCTGGGTCTGCTACACTGGCTACATCGTTTTCAAGTGCCTGTACATGCTGCTGATTACAATAGCCATGTAAGAGTGTCATATGTGATATAATAGCCTAGATTGTTTTCATTTTTAACACGTTTTTTTGCCCATATGATTCAGACCCAATACTATTACAGGCAGAATATAGGAAAAGAAACAAGATTACAGTTCCCAGCAAATCATAAAAACCTCATATCCTCCTCCACACACACTTAGGTTTCAAATTGCAGCTGACCTGTCAATGGAAAGATACGCACTGGTCTTTGGGGCAAACAACTTTGGAGCGTTGGCCCTACAGACGATCATCACCTCCATCGTGGTCGACAGTCGAGGGCTCAGCCTGCCCATCATCCCCCAGGTGAGCCGGCTGTTGGGTTAAGTGTCCCATCACGTCTTCTAGGGGTGTTTAGTGTCCATCACGTCTTCTAGAGGTGCAGCAAAAGTGTCTTACAGGTCAACTCATTACTCTCTTGCAGTTCACAATATATGCCAGCTACTTCTCAGTCATCGCCATGATATTCTTGCTGCGGGGAGCGCTCACCGTTTGGAGAGCACAGAAAAGCGGCACAGAATCGACTCCTCCAGACAAAAATCCATGTACGCCAGACCAAGATGGCTGCCTTGAACAAAGACTCTGAACACAAGGCATTTTCCACCGCCAGCTCCCTGCTGTGTCCAACTGGCTACATTCCAGTGTAAAAGCAGAAAAGCTTCAAAGTACTGACTGCAACGCCATGAATAGAAATATTTTTTATACAAAACAAAAAACAAAACAAAAAAATTAAGATGTACATAAATATAAATAAATGGTTTGGTCATTTCTTCTTAGTTAAAATTCTTTTTAATATATATTTATATATATATTTACACATTAACTTAAAATTCTCTTAATACCCGATGTACTGTAAGTGGTCTTCAGTTCATCAGCCATTCTGGTTTCCCCCGTCAGCAGGGCAGAGGATGGCAGAGTGGTTGAGTCCCCTGCCCTTCACTGCAGGACTCAGCCTTTGCTTCGTCTCTCGCAAACGGAATATGCATTCTGTTCTCTTCAGTAAAAACGGCTCACCTAAAACAATACTGCACAAATTAAACGGTTTGGTTCTTTACAAATACAGTAACTGGCAGTACCCAGCGGCTTTTCCAAGTAACAGTTCTGTCTTAATCAATCTTGCGTGTATTAGATACAAATACTGATATGCACAAATAGCTAATTTCCGGAAAGAAAGAAAAAAGGTACAGAATTGCAGCATGATGAATGAATGGGATATTTGCAATAACTTAGTTATCGGCCAGTTGGATTATACGTTTGTGGCTCAGTAGAGGCCCGGCCAGTTCACAGGTTAAATAAAGAGGAAGAGGGGACCAACCTCTCCCTCCGCACACACCATCACTTTGTTTTGTTGCCATGGACACTGTCAGCATGACTGTCTTTCATATTGTTGCATTTGTGTCAAATTGCGATACAAAATACAAATTCTTACAAACATTGTGTTTTAAAGCTACCGGTGAAACAAAACAGTGCAATAGGTGTAAGCGCGCCAGTTATTGACCCTGTAGTGGTGCTGATTGGATGGAGCGCTATAAGAAGGGATTTGTCGAAGAGCCTCCTGCTGGGTACTGTGGGGGTGGAGCTGCACCCTGAAAAAAAAAGACACAGAAAGCATATTTACTATTGAGGATAGGGTCCAAATCAATCCCATATCCATAGGAGATAAAGGGGTAATGTCCAGTTTTAACATAACTACTGGTGGGTTTTCTTTAACACCAACACAATACTGACAAAATAATCCGCTGCCTATTCTAAGAGTAGATACAGCGGAACAAAAAATAACCCCAGTGCTGTGATGCTTCGCAGAGATCAGGATTGAGATCATCTGGGGGAGCTTCATGGAGTTTCTGAAACAAACTGTTGGTAATTATCAATAAAGCCAACGACTGGGTTGGGGGCAGAGCAACTGAAATAAGTTTGTAAAGTGGAGTAGCCCATGCGACTCTCAAGATTGATGTACTCTGTAACTACTGTAACCTCTGTTGTAACAAGTATGTTTGTATTTAACTGCCTATTCATTTGATGTTACACTGTGTTTGCTGCCAAGACCGACTATTTTATGAATGTTTGTTTTTGGAAGCTCACAATATATTGTAAAAAAAGAAGAAGTGAGGTCTCCAGACCAAATTTCAAGCAGAAGGCCACTCATGCATAACCCGATCACCCCCTGACGTCAGTCAAGTTCTAGTATGATGTGGTCAGTCAAAGTCCAAGTATGACGTCTGCAATGACGTCAGATATGACGTCAGTTAATTCTCATATATATAGCAAGGGTTCTACGATCATAGCAGCAGCTAGCTTCAGTCCATCTCCCCTGAAGCCGTCCTCCGAAGCGTTGTTTTGCCCCACCCACCTCCCCAGTCCGCCACCAACGAGTCTTGACTCCTGAACCCCCCATTGGGGGGGGGGGGGGGGGGGGGTTCAGATGCCCTCCTCTTGCCTCAAGAGCAGCGCCACTGGCCAATGGAGTCATGCGCCAAAGTATTTGCCATGCATGCCGATTGCTAAATAAAGTTTGTTAAATCCTACCAACTGGCCTCTCATGATTGAACTGGATTTATGTGGGAAAAATGCAAATCTGTTATAGGAAGCCATAGCGAGTAAACTTCTTACTAACCAGGAAGGGGTTGCTGGAGACGCCTGGTCCAGCCATCGTCTGCCCGAAAGGAGTCACAACAGGTTTGGCCTGGCCATAGACTGAAAACCCTCCACCTGATAAGAAAAAGCAATAATACAAATTAGGGATGGGCATCGAATTTCGAATTTTCGAATAATCGTTGTTATTATCAAGGTCGACTTTTATTATTGAAATTCGAAATTCGAAATTCGAAAAAAAAAAAAAAAAAAAAAAAAAAAAAAAAAAAAAATTTGAGTGAAATGTTGCATTGTCTCCCCTGATTCTAAGTATAGTCAAATCGCTTGGTTTGAGCAAGTAAAACAATTTTTATAAGCATTTTAAGCAAGGTTTATGGAAAAATGAATGGCGGATGAAATCCCATGAAGAGGGAGAGGGGGTGACTTTGGCACCCCTTTGGCACTCAGACCTGAGCCTACTAAATATTTAATGAACCACTCATGATTGTCAAAACTGTTTTTTATTTTCGAAAATGTCAATGTAAAAAAAAAAAAAATGTAAAAAAAAAAAAAAAAAAAAAAAATTACATTTTTAATTTTTTTTTACATTTTTATTTTTATTTTCGAAATTCGAATTAAATTCGAATTTGGCCAGCGAATTTCGAATAGTGTTTTTGCTAGAAATGCCCATCCCTAATACAAATACATATTTCAATCATAGCTTTAAAAATGGACAAGGATGGCACAATAAAGTCACAGACTTATTTCCATCTTTTGGGATAAGATAAGGTAAAGGAATCCGCTAGTTTCAAGCTTGCATGTACAGTAAGCTAAGTGCATCGATCTATATGCACTGCACAGTGCGCATGCACATGCACACACACACACACATGCATACACAGACACACCGTTGGGTTGCTGGGGATATGCTGGAGGCTGGGGGAAGGGGCCCTGGCCAGGAAAGGGTGGCTGGAAGGTTCCACTAAAGCTGGTGGGGAGGTTGTAGGCTGCAGCATTCCCAAATCCAGCTGGCATGCTCATGGAACCTGTGCCAAACGAGGCTGCAACACAGCAGGAGAGGGAGGGGTTACACAGGCCTAGATAAGACTCACCAGCATCTACAACCATCTCAGCACTATACATACAAGACAGCTACTGTACTACTACTGCCAGGACAGCTGCGATCAATTGTTTTGGAAGTTTGAACCTATTATCTTTATTTTCTGTAAATCATGACATGCATTTCCACTGCACAGACAGACAGACAGACAGACAGACAGACAGACAGACAGACAGACAGACAGACACAGACACACACACACACACACACACACACACACTTTTGTACATAAAATGTTTCTCCACACAGAATCTGGCACACAGGAATGGCAACATCAGTAGAAAGAAACAGAAGAGCAAAGTATTCATAAGAGGGTCTTATTGAAAAGTTTGTTAGGGGGCAATATGGGTCAACTTAGGTGAGCAGGAGGGTGAACAGCTGTGTATGATGGAAAAGTCTACTGGCCAGCAGGGGTCAGGGTGGGGTAAAGTCTGAGAGGCAGGGGCAGGGCAACAATGAGAAATAGATGCAGGAGGACTTGTTGCACTGTAGAAATGTTGTGGTCCATTGGGGCTAGCCTGGTAAATCATATTATTGCTGTCATAGTTGGGGATATGACACATACACAATTCAGCACACATGTGAATAACGGCATGTGTGCTGTACCCACACAGTCTGGCTCCCTATGGCAAAATGGTCCCATACAACTTTTTCCTGCCTGAAATCTGATTCTTAATCTCATGGAATCTCGTGTTTGTGTTGGAGCACAGTTTAAACGCATGCATACTACTGTATACTACTGTTACTCTAATGTTAACGTTACTGCTCGGGCTCATTGCTACGGGAGCCACCATACTGTTTTGCCAGTGATGCCTGATTGGCAGGTTAGGTTGTCAACTACAAGGCAGGTCCGTGATTGGCCCGTGCACTTCGTAATTTTTGGAAATCGCTGGGGGGGGGGGGGGGGGGGGGGGGCGGGCTGGAGGCTAAAGTGATCCAGAATGTTTTGTTCCTATTTGATGAAACAGAATGTGAGGTCACGTGATCAGTATGGTTTACCAGGCTAGCCCCAATGGACCACGATGTTTCCACAATGCAACAAGTGGAATCAAAACAACAGTGAGGAAGACAGTCAGCTGGCAAACAACCAATGCATTGCCTGGTACTTCATTCAATGCCTATTCAACACAGCCAATCAAATCTATCCTAAATGTTAGCAAATGCAACCGGGTTCAAGACTCTTGACATGAATGCAGCCCGCTCCAACCACCATCCATTTTCCAGTGCATTAGATGGATTTCCGATCGTTATGTTTTGATGGGTATATTCACTGAATGAAGCATTTTATGACACTGCCAAGTTTGCTAGATAGCTAGCTGATTTGGCATCTGCTTTACTGCGCATAGTTCAGCAAACTAAGCTGCAGAAATGTGTATGCAGATACAGATACATGGAAAATGTAGAAGAAGCCATTTATCATCAGTTGCTTCACAGAAGCCCAGGGCTCAGGGGGAGAATGGGCTAAGATGAGCCACTTTGTGCTACTACGGAAGAATATTTACTATGGCAGTGAATTTATTTCAAACAATATTTGCAGTCTATACTTGAAATGGTAGGGCATTCATGGAAATTAAATGTTTTTGTTTTGTGTAGCTCATACACTTTTAGAAGTGCAGTACAACACCTTACTTAAAAAGGGTATTTTGGCTCAACTTACTCGAGGGTAGGGTTGGGCTAAGTCCAGTATAGCTGGCCCTCTTAACATGTTCTCCACATGCTCCTCTCCATCACAGATTCAAGGAAATTAATTATTCTTCCTAGATCTCGAGATCTATAATCACATACTTTTTTGCATGGTGGCATGCTTAATTGGTGCACAGGCTCAACTACCTGATTTCCTACACTTACCGACTTTACAAGAACATTCTCACTGAATATATCACCCCTCCATTCCTGGATCTTGTGACAATGTTGACCTCTCCAACATTTTCCAGCTAGACCTTCAGGAACTTTAGGAACAAGTACGCACCACAGAGCAAGACACAGGAGAGCAAAAGGGGAGCAGAGGGAGGACACGACTCACACGAGGGGACCGACCTACCGATATGAGCAGGAGGATAACCCTGCCCATGAAGAACCCGCATCACACCTGTCCAGCATGGCAGGAGCAATTACACAGACACTTGAGTCCCACCTTGCAAGCGTAAGATCAAGTTACATTATGCTCTGTTATTCACGAACATAGACACACCTACTGTAAGACACACCCACCTTGCCCATCATCTTTTTACTCATAGATTCAGTTGTGTAAATAATTGTGATCTGCCACTACTGAGGTCTCAATTCAAAAAGTTAAATCTGTTGTGTACTATAATGCTGCACGCGCGCGCATGCACGCACGCACACACATACACACACACACACACACACACACACACACGCACACACACACATACACACACACACACCTGCTGCTGCCACAGCGGCTGCTCTGCCGTTGCTCTGGAAGGGGTTGGTGGGAGGCGGAGCTGTTGCCGGGGCAACTCCAGCAGCAACAAAGGGGTTAGTGGATGGAGCTGGGGAGTTGGGGAAAGGCACGGAGATATCAAACATGAGAGTGGAGTCTGATGTGTGATGTGTGAAACACAGAGAAGATATCAAACATGAGAGTGGAGTCTGATGTGTGAAACATAGCAACAAATTCAACGTTCAAAGAAAAACAGCAACATGGTAAAAATAAAAACAATTAATCTGCTGAGAGTCCCCAAAAGCACATTTCTTAATTCTTATCTTTTAGTGCCAAGAGGTTTTTGAGAAAGACAAGTTCTGTTTTAGGCTAATAACCTGCCATTACCTTCTAAGCAAACCAAACACGCTTATGGCTGTAGGTCGGATCAATGAAAATGCAAACTAAACAATGTGTTTTGTGCTGCACCAGTGGAGTATATGCCCATAACCATGATTCCAATGTGGACTGGGTTTCATAATGAAAGTTTACATTGTAGCCTAGCAGCTTGTTCACCCAAGCTGCTGGTGACACACCAATTTTCCAACAAGAGTAATACATACTGTATAATGTAAATGTCTAACTAATTGGTACCCAGATGTGTTGGTATTGGTTGAGCAAACACTGCCTGAATGTTTAGTCTAGCTTTATTCGCACTTGACAAATGACTTCAGCAGGACATTTCTGACTGTAGCCAATACTTAGTATAGTACAGTACAAATACACATGTACTGTAGATAATGATTCACTAATCCACAAATGCTGGTGACTCTAGCTGACATCAGGCTATGTGTCTTAACCCATTGATACCTGATGCAGCATTTGCGTGTATATCCCTCATTTGTGTGCGTATCCCTTTAAGACCGTGAACCACGTTAACGCGGTCTTAAAGGGATACACACACAAATGCTGCATCAGGTATCAATGGATTAAATAATCTACAGGACCATCAAGACAGGCAGCACCATTCAACAGCTGCCTTGAGTGGATTGAGCGTGTGAGTGTGGGGAAGGAACGTCACTGGAGTTACCCCAAGTGGACCCTCCACCCACTGATGTTGCATTGAATTAGGCCCACAACAACTCCAGCGACACCAAATACAGCTTAAGTCACCTGCATCTACGCTTTAGCTAATCTTTACCCCAACATTACTCAATCATTTCTCTACTCCCTATTGATTTCAACAATGCTAATGGGACGTCTGACAATGCTGGCTTGGAACGACCCACTCACCAGTTCAGACACTGAATCATATCAACAATCAATCAATCAATTATATTAAGAACTCAAAACTGTGCATCACAACTCAATTAAGAGTTATCTCAAGGTGCTTTACAAATAGAGCAGGTAGAAGACCAGGCTCTTTATTTTAGACCCAACAATTGAAACAATTTTTACATGCACTGCGAGGTCATGTGGCAAATCAAATAATTTCCCAACAAGAGCAGCACTTGGCGACGGTGGCGGGGGAAGAAAACCTTGAGCAGACCTGGCTCTTGGTGGGTGTTCATCTGCCTCAGATATCATGTCTATACTGTTGATATGATATGAAACTAATAGATTATGGACCCCAGCAGCTGATATGGGTTCTCTTCAGCCAGCACAGACACTATGTAAGCTAGCATGCTGCAGAAAACCAAAAGGACCAAAGCTAAAACAAAGTGTTTGGACAAAAGTGTGTAATTGAGTAAACATGAGAAGACAGCCTCTGGAGGTTCACTTACGTGCAAACCCTTGGGGCATGCTGGGCAGAGCCTGCTGTGCCTGGACTGCTGATACCCCCGTCCCCGAGCCAAACATCCCCCTGCAATGCAACAAATCAACACACTGACTCATCAGGACGGCCAGCAAGGCAGGATGAGAATACACTACACAAAGAAACATGATAGACTGCATTACTTTAAATATAACAGCAGAATACATCAGGCTGCATATATCCATAAATATAATATACATTAACTATTAATACAGTAGGAACACTGATATGAACGTCAGTCACTATGACATACGAAATCAAAACTGGTCTGTGTTACTTAAGCTTTGGGGGGAATTTTGTATCATTCACTAAGTAGTGAGTGACACAATATGATACTGTAAATGATACAGTAAAAAAAAATGTTTTTGAGTTAACATGCAGTCAGGGTTGTCCTGAACCGAAGAGTATTGAAGGCAAGAGGTGACACTCTGGTGCTTTTTTGACAACAACAACTGTAGGCTTGATATTTTGCATGGGAAGTGATTTGTAGATCAGTCAGGTGATGCCCGGTTGTATTTGACCCTCTCTCTTACAGAGACACACCTAAACAACTCAGTTTTTTTTGCAGATCCACACCGATCTGATCAGATCTGATGTCATCTCTCTCTGGAATCCAAATGACAGAAATCCGTTGTGGTGAAGTGGACACATTTTACCCATGGATACTTTATTAATATTGAAGGAAAGTAGTTACAAAAGGAGAGTGAGCATAGAAGAGAGATGAGTTGCTATGTAGCAAGAGGCTTACTGTGGTGTGTGTGTGTGTGTGTGTGTGTGTGTGTGTGTGTGTGTGTGTGTGTGTGTGTGTGTGTGTGTATGTGTGTGTGTTGTGTATCGTGTCTCACCCTTGTGAGGTGCTGCTGGTGTTGTAAACACTAGTGGGTGGGGCCGAGGGGCTGAAGACGTTATCAAGCTCAGCTAGTGCGGCATAGCGGTCCCCCCGTGCCAACGCTGCTGGCTGGCTCTGAGGCAGACCACCAACTCCTGCTGATGCCGCAGCTGAGCTCACACCGCCAGGAATACCACCTCCTAAAATACAAGCACATTCCAGCACAGCCTGCTTCAATCCACTTCCAATTCAACCAATCCAGCAAGTGGATTTGCCAAAAGAGACAAACAAAAACAAAAAGCAAACAAACAAACAAACAAACAAACAAACAACACTTTGGTCTGGAGACAGTTGCCATATTCAACCTATAAAAAAATAATGGAGCATAAATGTTCAATGTTTAGACAACATTTAGATCATGTGACACTGAAGCCCCGTTCACACAGGTGAAAAAAGCTATGTTGAAGCCGACTAACTGGCAGCTTTGAGATCTGTCAAAGGGTCAGAGGTCACGATCATCATCTGTCAGACACCGATAAGCTGCTTTCTCATCTCGTCACGAAGCCGCTTCAAAGCCAACCTTTTGTGCTGCGTGAAACGACTACTTTAAAAGACATATTTCTTCCACATTGCGTGAGACGTTGTGGCGCGTTACGTTATATCGGAAAGGTAACTGATCAGAAACTATTATACATCATCATCACATCTGTTTAAAACCTTGTTCATGTTTACTTACTACTAGCCCGTGCCTGTAGAAGATAGTAGATAGTAGATACCGATATAAAGATAGAAAAAATGGAAAAGAAACCTCTGCTATAGCCGGCGCCATTTTCACCAGCTGAGCTGACCAGTGTAAACAAACACTCTTGCACTGCTTAGTGATTGCGTGTGAAAGGATACAAGCTAGAACAGTGATGGCTGCCTTGCTAGAGGAAGCGTGAATGTGTTTGAAGCAAGCAAGCAATGCAGCATTTCCATTTTCCAGTCATGATGTTTGTTTAGTTCCCTGCTTGAAAGGGGCTTAAAACTCTCCAGTGAATGTAATAGAGATGACATTATTTCGGACAGGGTGGCAGCTCCACCACGTGGGGCGACCCATCCCGTATACAGGCTGGTTTACTAACTCTGAGGCCAGGGGATAGACCTGGGCTAAAAAGGCCATCTCAAAACACAACTAAGCCTAAGCTCTGCTGAATATAAAACCATACAGAGTCAAAAGGAGTGCATGTTTGCTTGAGAATGTGACTGAATTCTATTTTGGGGGGAAACTGGGTCATATAAATAATATGTAAAGCATAGCTATGGCCTGCTTTGCCCTGTAGTGCCAACCAGAATAATGAGGACCTAAGCACCTGTAAAGTCAATTATTGTCCAGTTTGGTCTAATTCTTCATCTGTCAACACCTATCTATCCCCAGGACATCTTAAGATCTGTGAAACAGGCTATGCAGGAGAAGTTTACCTTGCTCCGTTTGGGCTGAGCTAAACCTGTTATCCAGGTCAGCCAGGGCTGCGTATTTATCAGCAGGGATGCTAGTACTCTCTACAGCATCTCTGGCAGCTGCTGTGAAGTTACTCGGGGAGGAGGAGCTGAAGGATCCAAAGTCAGCGCTACACGATTTGGGGAAGTTCTCAAAATTGGCAAAATTGGCATTTGCTAGTCCCCCTGAGGCACTACCTGCATGAGAGAGAGAGATGACAGAGTCACAAGTGGGGCCTTGGGTTGGTGGTTCTGAGTAGCTGCATCAACACCACAGTACCATCTCCTAGTGGATGGAGGAGAGAAGAAGCTGCAGGGGGGCTAAACCCAGGATGGGGCTGGGCAGGGGCTACGCAGGAGCTGGGACACTCAACATTACATAGCTGTACTACCAAAGTATGACCTCTGCAGCAATGCACTGTGCTGGCACTCCATTTGCCTATGAACCTTAACGAAGGCACAAAAAAATAAATCGCCATTTTATTTGTGTTAAAAGTAAATGATATGCACAATAGCAACTTCCTTGTGGTCCCTGGGCTGGATTTGATTTCAGCACCATACTGTGCATCAATGTCATGGTAGTTACAGACATGACAGACCACACACATTAAAAAAGTAACTGCATAGCGTAATAAATGGAAAAAGACCTGTGGTTTGTCAACAACTCTGGAGGCCTGTGGGATGAGTTCAGTAATGAGTAGACCACCACACTCAACTCAAGACTGCATGTTTCAGTCAAACTCTGAACAAGTCAGCATGGTTTAATATGGGAACCAGTGCTAGAACACAGCAGTTACCATAATCTCACATAATATGAATTATCTTATTCCGTTTCTCTGATGTTTGGACAAAAACAATTCAGAGGAAGAAATCCAGCTAGAACCCCATATCATAATCCCATAAAAACAAATTCCTTGATGCGATAATTTGCTCTTAAGTCCTTTCACTGTGGTGTGCTTCTTGATAATAATAATAATCAAAGTACATTATCTACCTGTGGTGCACCACATAGATTGTCAACTGTGATTCTGTGCGTGCTTTTCAGACACATACTGTACAAAAGTATGTGCATGCAGAGGCATACATTGCATCCAGGGAGAGGAGGATCTGGGACACACACACACACACACACACACACACACACACACACACACACACACACACACACACACACACACAGTCAGTGGAGGGTGGAAGCTGTTAAGAGGGTGAGTCCAGAGAGAGACTTACTGTGTGCACCCAGGAGAGGCAGAGCAGTAGCAAACTCACCCACACTACGGCTGGATGAGAGTACAGTGAAGGCTGGCAGCCAAAATCAAAGAGGGAGGGAGAGATGGAGAGATGGAGGAATGAGCAGTGTGAGACCGGGTGGAGAAACCAAATTAAAAAATATCAACTGACCCACAAGTAAAAATGAAAAGTGTGAAGTACAAGCAAAGAAACTAGTGCTGAAGCGAGAGAGACACAGTGAATGGACAGCTGAGGCCAGGCACTGCAGGCAGGGATTATCCCACAGAGCGAGAGAGAGACAGAGAGAACAAGAGAGCGAGCGAGTTCAGGCGCTTTATCCATCAACCAATAGACATTAAGAGGTCACTGTGCAGCTGCACACAATGCTAATTATTAAGATACAATCTCCAGCAGGGGGCCGTGGACTGAGGGTAGACTGGCAGCCAGTCACTGCAGAGTATGGTATTTAAACTGACACTGCCAGATGGTTTGTTTCACATACGTATCTGGGAAACTGCTTGGGGAAAAAAGGGGCAGGCACTATAAAAAAATACCTGGCAGGTGATTGGATGAACCATCCGTCTATCACAGGCTGGCTTTTCGCTGTCGTCACACAATTGACACACAATTTTAGCTGAATCTTTAGAAAATCGGTGGGGGGAGAAGCGAAATTATGCGCGCTTCCTTCCACTGTTGTGCGAATATTGGAGTTGATATGTGCCTTGCAGGCAGAAGTGCAGCAGATATGTGCAGTTATCTTGCAGGCAGCATCCAAGCTGTCTGAGCTCTGTGAAAAACATCTCGTAACAAGCATCAATATGTAACCATATGGTCACACTCTGCAAATTGGATACATGATGAATGATAGGCTACAGTTTGAGGCGGGGAATGAGTGACAGCAGTCAAAACAGAGAGCAACAAAATGGACTCAATGAAATGACAGGATACACGGTTGACATGTGTTTATGTCTGTGTTTATACGTGCATCTACTATGTGCATGTGTCTAACAGTTATGAAAGCTACCATCTTCCTGTGAGTGTGATTTGCCAGTGTTTGTGCAGTGAATGGATCTTGCTCTACCTGTGTTTGAGGGTTGGAACTGGGCTTGCGGTGCGGAGGGGAAAGCACCAGCTGACCCGGAAGTGCTCCCGAACGCGTCAAAGTTTGCAAAGTCTGCATTTACGTTGGCATTCTGCGTCGCTGGAGGTGGTGTCAGGATGGAGGTGGTGTCAGGATGGAGGTGGTGTCAGGATGGAGGTGGGGTCAGGATGAGGTGGGGTCAGGATGAGGTTCAGACAGACAGATCAACAAAAAGGACAGTGAGAGGGAAACAATGGATGAGATGGTAAACAATGGATTTACACATGATGACAAAAGGCATGGATGACAAGACTCAGACACAAACACAATGTGGCTTATGTGCTAAATATGAGAGGTAATCACAGTGGTGATTATCTGACAATGAAAGACAGTGGCTGTCAAAGGTGGTCAGAATATTATGACGTTCATCCTCTCCCACGGGACACTGTCTGGACCACTTGCTGACCACATAGGCTGTGTGTACTTCGTACTACGCACATTGTTTTTTATTTTATGAATTTCCCCCCCATTTTCTCCCCAATTGTACTTGACCAAATCTCCCTGCTGCCGATCTGGGGAGAGCCGTAGACTAGCACATGCTTCCTCCTGATACATTCGCAGTCACCAGCCGCTTCTTTTCCCCTGAGTGGGGAGCTTCACCGGCAGGACGTAGCACGTGGGAGGATCACGCTATTGCCACCACTTCCCTTCCGCCCCCAACAGACGCCCGGACCGACCAGAGGAGGCGCGAGTGCAGCGACCAGGACACACATACCCCCAATCCGGCTTCCCACCCGCAGACACAGCCAATCGTGCCTGTATGGACACCCGCCTACCTCCAAGCCGGAGGTAGGCGGGGAATCTACCGCTACACTACCCGGACGCCCCAGTACTACGCACATGATTCATCTCAGAGATCATCTGTGCTCATGCTCAGGAGTGGAGAGATGTGTCGATGACTCTTTGTTCACTGCATTAACACATTGAGTGCCAAGGACGTCTGTGGACGTCCTAAAAAAATGTAACGAGGAGTGCCAAGGACGTCTGTGGACGTCCTAAAATCATAATTCATATTATTCCATAATTCTGCTGTTTAAGGTCGTACCCAGCCAGTGAGCATGAATCCCTTCAAGGGATCACACGGCGCCACCTTAAAAATCGACACGGGAGCTGCGCCACCCACCTCAGATCCTTTACTTTGTGCAGGAGAAAGCGGAAAAGCCGTGATCAAAGACGAGACACCGATGCATGCTGCAGCCAGAGCCACACAGATTGCTCTGTCCGCAGCCGACAGTTGGCTACGATCCGCGCCCACAACTGAGCTCCTCCACCTCTGTCTATCCGCCTGCACATAGTCTCTCCACACGACCACCCGCCAGAAAGGCAGCACTCGAAGCCGAACGGCCAAACCCCCTCCCGCAGTCCCGTTTGCCACTTCCTCGTCGCGCTGGGATCCGCCCGGGGAAAAAACGGAGGCAGCAAAAATGACTGACAGAAAGACTGTGTGCGTGTGGGGAGGAGCCCGCAGCTCAGGGGTGGAGAGGCACGCAGGCTGCACAGAACTACACCATGTCACCACATCAGAAAATACCAGCCAGAGTCAGCGAATGTGCCCGAAATTAGAGTGCAAAAAGTATTCATAAAAGTGACTTTATCTTGAAAAGTAAAAAAAGACAGCAGAAAACCCTTGAAAGTGCTCTTCTTTCAGAGGCTGTCATTTCATAATGGAACTGTCTAGAAACAAAATTTCTTCTTTGAAATAAGCAGGAGTGTCCAATGTTTCATTAGAGTCCAGTCATTAGAGTCCAGCCCTAATAGAAAAAATTCTATAGCTGTTTTCAACTGAATGGAAGTGAATCTGGCACAGGCTCCAGACAATTTTACTGAAGCGCTGTGGCACTCAATGTGTTAAGGGGCCAGTCTTGATGGCTCTTAGAGGAGGAAATGAGAGGACATTATCCTCCATGGGAAGCAAACTAATAGCTCTGTTACAGGCATTAGTAACCATGGAGACGTGTTTGTCCATAGCACCTCTGGTACTATTTCATACTGTATGGAAATGTTTTACAACCACTCAAGTACATGGTGGCTTGCTGGCAATTACAATGTGTGCATCATGCAGAATCTGTTAGATGATTGTTAGGTATTCAAATAGAAAGCATCTCCAATCAACATATTGTTATCTCAGGTGCCATCATGTCCATCAGGCCTGGAGCATTGTAAATGGCAGCGACCGCACTTTAAGTCTAAGATCGACCACATTTACCATGTGTATCTCCACACACAAGAAGAAGGATGGATGCAGACCATGGGTGCAGGTTTTGACCAGGCTTAGCTGTAAGATGCTGTGTAGAGCCTGGGACATATGGGACTGGGACTGGAACTCAGTGCTCCAGGTCACTGTTTAACTGTGTAGAGTCCATCTACATGTATATGGGAAGGTGTTCATTGTGTTGTCTCCACTGGTAACGAATGTAACACTAGTACACCAGGCATCACTGATGCTTTAATGTGCTATGCTCTAGGATACACCTGAACACAATTTTCAATCAATCATTTAAATCATTCATTCAAATTGTAGCTTACTTGGGTGGCTGTTGAAATGTGCAAAGTTAGCAAAACTGGCGCTGGCGCCTGCGTTCTGATTGGGCGGTGGGGCGAAGATGTCTCCACCCAGGTCACTGAGGAGGTCAAACTTCTTGTCATGGAACTGCTGCTGATGGAGGTGTCCACGGCTCACCACTGGAGACTGGTGGAGACAAGAGACATATTTGAAAACAGTGTATATATGGGGTGGATTGCATAATGATTGGATGGATTACATACAGTATGTCTCGGTGTGCATCTACATCTATGTGTCTATATCTTCTCTCTCAAATACAACACGTGGCAGTTGAGCCAAAAAGGTCCCTTTTGACACGTGTCGATGCGTCCTGCAGACATCTCACCTGATTAGGTGGGGTGTTCCTGCTGAGGTGGAGGGAGGGAGCCGACTCTCCCAGCAGTGATTTGAGCGGTCTGACCTCCGGGGTGCTGCTGGTGCTGCTGTTTGAGGAGCCAGAGATGGAGGCGTGGACCGATGCCACCACCTTGGCCTGCTCAGGAGGAACGTACCTGAGAAACAGTGAACACAACCAGTCTTATAGTACTGCTACACAGTGACAATCTCTCAGCTTTCACATTTTACTCACTTGAATTTGTCCTGGAATTTAGTAACGATAATTATTGTCTATTAACGATGAATTGTCCGTTTTCCCCACAGAGAGTGAGTAATAGACCACGCACTATGGCTGGGCAGTTAATCGCATTTTATTTTCAATTACAAAATATTGGCTTCCCTCGACTATGAAAACAAGAAAATCAAGATACAATGATTTTTGTGCCGCGTTCCGTTTAGCAATGTAGCTCTCATGTTGTCCTGTGTTGTAAATCCAGCGCACCCCTTTCCCTCGCAGCACCGGTGCACTCCGCCCCTCCTCCAAAGCCCAAACGCACTGTTGGTTGGTGCTTGTAGTTTCAGAGTCAGTAACAGAGAGAGCTGTGTTGGTGCTTGTAGTTTCAGAGTCAGTAACAGAGAGCTGGACTGTGTTGGTGCTTGTAGTTTCAGAGTCAGTAACAGAGAGAGCTGGCGCGTTTCTCTGTTAGTTTTGTACTGAAACCTTCCTTGGTAGAAGACGACAGAAAGAGAGCTGCTGGTCGACAGGAAAGCTCAAACTAATTCATTTGGTGTGGGTAAACCCTGTAGAGAGCCACGGCGTGTGATCAGTTCTGTGCACTGAAGCACTGAGACACTGGTCAATTACCTCATTCCACTAATGTTCCTTCAATAGCATAAGGCAGGGTCAGACATTTACGGGGGCTCGGGGCAAAATGCACGTAAAAAAAATATAAATTGTCCTTGGAATTGGGATGATCGGGGCTTTTAAATGCCATAAATGCCCCCATAAAATAAAGATGTAACGTTACTTTGCAGTGTCGGATTTGGTGCAATTTGGACATGCGACGCTCAATATGAATGAATAAACAAGCGAGTAAAATGGAGGATCAGCGAGCCGCTCTGCTCTGTCTGGGTGCAGAGGGGCTGTTTGCTGTAGGCACCGTCACATCACGGGGGGGGGGGGGGGGGCGGGGCCTCTGTGACATGACTGACCTATGGAGATACAGTTGGCCAATATGTTGAATATTTTGCAGTAGGGTGAACTATCAGCCACTTGTCTACACAGGTTAGTCATTTCTTTAGTTTATCTGTCGTGTCTGAAATGATTGTTCCTACTAGTCATCACACGAACAATACGGCAAGATCTCATACGTGAACACAATATCTTCATTCAACAACAAAGGCTCACAAGTCAAAGCAGCTTGACATGTATTCTGTGCAGTTAAAGAAGGGTATCTGGTGCCTTGCTCGAGGCCAACTGCTGTGAACTGCCTATGAGACCTTCCAGTTAGAGGGCAAAGAAAACAAACAAAAAATAAAATAGAAACTAAACACAAAGTTACATGTCTACACACTGCCAGGGAGGTTGCTCACATGTCCTCGCTCTACCAGCATCTAAAATCAACTTACCATCTCTTCTTCTCATATTTCTCTTGAAGGAACTCCTTGACTTTCTGAGGTTCTCTGAAGTCCGGTATTGAGGTGGTTCTGTCATCATAAAGGCCTAGCCACATCTGTTTGCACACCTAGAGCAGACAGGGTGGAAAGACAAGTGATATTTAATTTTGGTAGAACACATTTAACATTTACCAAGCAAGCACACACAGCTCCAAAGCTGTTCTTCTGGGCATGTCAACCTCCATCATTAGCCGTGAAATGGCCATCCAGGAGAATGTTGAATTGCTATAATGAAAGACGCAGGTAAATCTGATGATGACATGATGTTTCATCACAGACCAGAAGAATGTGCTCAAAGATACCCACACTGTGATACCTCCTTTACTTGTTATCTTTTGAAAATATCTTAGACAATCATTCTTTGTTTGCCAACTGTCTTGTTTAATATTCAGCGAAAGCCAATCAGACCTCAGGATGTTGGACTTTCTTCTGACTTCTAATCATTACAGGATTTCTCAGGGACAGACAAAGCAGATCTACAAGCAAACAGCACTTCAAAACCAAGAGGCAACAAGTCGACACATACTGCACAGAGGAACCCAAGTGTCCCATCCTCCACCACCATGAGCCATTTCTGCTAAACGCTGTACGAAATAGAGCAACGCCACCTGGGGGAAGCAGAGGCTATTAAAAGCTGTAACAAAGTGGCAGGGCAGGCAGACGTGCAGGAGACTCAAGGTTGGAGATGATGCACAAATCCTTCAAGGTTGATATGTGAATACTGCTGCCGCCTTCACGTTCTGTGTGCTCCTCTTTCCAGAGAGAGCGCTGACACAGATACAAAACATCAAGGCAACCAATACATAAATAAAATACAAAACAACAACAGGAACAGCAGGGGGTGCAGTTTCCAATTTCAGCCCTCCTATTATTTAGTCGAGCCTTACCTCGATTCAAAATCCAATTTGGCGGATGAAAGAGCGAGCTAGCGTGCGCCGTGTGTGTGTGTGTGTGTGTGTGTGTGTGTGTGTGTGTGTGTGTGTGCGCCGTGTGTGTGCGCGCGTGTGTGTGTGTGTGCGTGTGTGCGCGCGCCAAGCCAGCTAAATAAGTAACAGCAGCAGCTAAAACGTGCGTGGCTTGAGAGCAGCATGTCTGAAAGAGCAGCTCTGAAACAGCAGCTCTGTCACTCTATTCTCTGTGTGCACACACACACACACACACACACACGCACGCAGCCGATAAAGCCCACTTTACAGTCAGGAATCAGGATTAGGCAATTATCTTGGGAATGCCACCCAAAACCAAAGGCCAGAGAAAGGTGAGACTCACTCCAGCATATAGGCTCAATCAAAGTGCTGAATTCCATTAGTAGTATGTTTCATAGATTTAGATACTGTATGTCCTGATAAATGACGGGAGAGAGAGAGAGAGAGAGAGAGAGAGAGAGAGAGAGAAAGAGAATGAGAGAGAGAGAGAATGTGTTATTGTAAGTCGCTTTGGATAAAAGCGTCTGCCAAATGACGTAATGTAATGTAATGTAAAGAAAGAGAGAGAGAGAGAGAGAGAGAGAGAGAGAGAGAGAGAGAGAGAGAGAGAGAGAGAGAATAGTATTTGTGGTACCTTTCCATTGAATACACTTTATTTCTCAACTAGCCCCCATGCATCTAAAAGTCTTCTAGGTAAAAAAAAATGTTTTTATTGCCACGGAGTATGAATGTTTATGTATTTTGCTACATAAATGCTACAATGTCTCGTAATTTAACATAATTATTTCATAACGTAATGAATGCACGAGTCATAACATACATAAGAGTACATGAGAGCGTTTTGGCGCTGTGTATTTGGTGTCTTAAGCCTTTGACACACTGTGTGATTTTGGGATGTCCCAGACAAAAGATGATGATCAACGTGAAAGAAACGTGGAGATAAATTCTGACACTCAGAATTTTAGGGTGACAGCTACGACGACGTCAGATTATCGGATAACAACCAATAGAAATGCTGCATCGACAGTAGGCTATAGACACTAAATGCTAGTAGAAGCTAATAAATAGTTGACGTTACCTCAAGCTGTCTCGCAAAATTGGCATCCCCATGTTGACCTCTGTTCCCTAGCCATGACCGAGTCCACATTCTCCTCCTCCTCCTCTTCTTTGGGTGTTTTTCTATACACATGAATACCACTTTGCAAGGGCTGGAGTCATGCTTAGCTGTATAGTTTATCTGACTACCACTATAGCTGTGTAGCTATATTGTGTAGCTGAACGCTGTGTAGCTGGACGCCCACTGATGACGGTAGACACTTGTGTATTCGTAAGGTTACTCTGGAGTTACTTCCGGTGTTGTTGCTATGCAACGCTGGGGGTACGGGGCTCGCTGTCTTATGGGTTACGCCAGACCTGGGCAAAAGGCGGCCCGCGGGCCACATGCGGCCCGCGAGCGCCCCCTGTGTGGCCCGCGCTGGAATTTCAAAAAAAAAAAATTTTTTTTTTTTTTTTTTTTACAGTGCACCTGAATGCAACATGCAAGGTACCCGCTGAATAAGTGTCCAAATGTTCATGTCATTCTGGCCAATACTCCACTTCTGTTATAAAATTTCAGTCTGGAATGGAATATCTTTCAATAATCTTTATGACTAAAAGGCTAAAAGTAATCTCATGTGTAAGAAATTACTGTTCTACATTGAAGTAAAAATGGAAATAATTAACTTGTTGGTTTTGGATTTATTTAGCTTCAAGAGTGCATTTTTGTTCGTGTGACCCTCAACACAGGCTTTGAGAATCCCGGGCCACTTACTGATACTTATGCTTAAATTAACACACTCATATTCTGGTTTATTTAAAGAAAAACATTTTGGCTAGTGGAAATTCTAATTGGCTGGTAACTTTAAAATATAGCAGCCATATTGGCAGGTGGTCAAAAAAGTTAATGACATAGGAGTGAGTGAGAAAAGGATAAAATATTGGTGTTTAAGACTGAATAATGACATCACAACTGTTAATTTAAAATGAGGTATTCCTCTAAACCTGACTTCAAATGCCCCCAAAAAATTTGCGCCAACGCCGTTCGGCCCCCAACGCTCAGCAAAATCTGGCGCTCTGGGAGCGAGGACATTTTTTTGTGGTCCTCTCTATCATCAAAGT
Source organism: Poromitra crassiceps (assembly GCF_964638095.1). NCBI lineage: Eukaryota > Metazoa > Chordata > Actinopteri > Beryciformes > Melamphaidae > Poromitra > Poromitra crassiceps. The sequence goes on from NC_139642.1 coordinate 30,616,253, forward strand.
TCCTGGGTTACGGCATGACAATATTTGTTCGGCCCCCAGCAACAATCTGGGTTTCTCATGTGGCCCCCCATGAAAAATAATTGCCCACCCCTGGGTTACGCCAAACTGACGCCAAACTCAATACAAAAACCTGTCCGTTTTACTGTTGCTTTGCTTGTCACTAAGTGCGCCCGACTGCTATAACATGACGTTAGACCTGTTCAGTGGCGTCTTTTGGAATATTCTGGCTAAAAACCGAAGCTCAGACCACGTACGCGTCTTGTTTATTTACAAAAATCACATCCCCGCTCGTTGTTTTGAATGCCGTGGTTACCCTCAGTTCCAGGCCCCTTCCTGCCTCCCTTGCTTGCGTGACGTCAGAGTAACCTTACGGATTGACATGCGTCTCACCTGTGATCCAGTAGCTGTCATTGTACAGTCTGACTCTACACACATCAAACTTAATGTCGTATCCAAGTTTATTAGACCCAAGTCGCACAGTGTGGCCAGCAATAAACGTATAAGTCATAAGATTGCGAAAATCTTACAAGGCAGCATTAATGGGGGTAGGCTAGCCTTACCTCAGACTACTAGCTTTTGCACACCAAGTCCGTATTTTCGTCCAAAATTGACGCACGAAAAAAAGAAAGAATACAACCTCATTTGTGTCAATCATCATTGACACACCGAGTCAGACAATTATGTCCGTCATTTAAGTTTTCGGACGAGGTTCGATTTTCTGCGTTTTTCGCATCAGTCAATAGATTTTTGCGAGCTGGGACCCGTCTGTGTTTTCAGATGACGGATTAAAAAACAAGCATACGAATTTACGAAAACAATCGGACTGTGTGTGCAAAGACCTTACCGGTCATTTGTGCTAAGCTAACTAGCAGGAGGAGGAGGCATAGCTACTTTTCTACTGCACGCACAGAGGAGAGAGGGGCATCTATCTTCTCGGGAATATGACAAGTCTCCCAAAATGTTGGCGTGCTCCTTTACCAACTGTGAAAGGGCAGACAGTTGCCATGCCTACCTCATTGCCATGTTTCTGTAGGAACTCGATTTCCTGTAGCGTGAAGGTTGTCATGGAGATGGACTTGACTCTGTGGGGTGGGTTGAGTCCTCGTCTGCAGACGGATGGGATATGAGAGAGAGAGACAGACAGACAGAGAGAGAGAGAGAGAGAGAGAGAGAGAGAGAGAGAGAGAGAGAGAGAGAGAGAGAGGTTACTTTAATTTCGACACAACATACATCAAAACCTCATCATGTGTCTGCTCTGGATAGGATCCAGATCCCACTTCTCCAGCTGGGGCCACGTAATTAGCACCAATGGTGTGTGAAACTGGGGCGAAGAAGACAGTAACAGAGAGACATCAGAAGATATATGAGGGGGGGAGAGAGAGAGAGAGAGAGAGAGAGAGAGAGAGAGAGAGATAACTATATGAGAGAAAAACAGATATAGTAAAGAGATGATGAGAGAAAGGAGAAACAAAGGGAATGGAGCAGAACACAGGCAGAAAGGAAGTGGGTGAAAGTGTCTCTGTAGCCACTCTGTCTGACTCAACTGGAGTTGTCAGCACACCACAGGAACAAGTCATCTCCCTCAATAATAGAAAGAGCCATTATAGAGAGACAGCCATTAGCCCACACAAGCCTTGCCCGTTTCACCACAAGGACACAGCTCGTGTCTCATGCCTCAGACAGAACCAGGCCCAAATTAACACTATTACAAACTGCAATTAAGAGCCATCACAATGCTGTCATATTTAGCTCTCAGCCTGCTTGCACGAGTGCTTTTTTCTGAACACATAAACAAGTGAAAACTAGTTTAGTAAAAGTTTCGAGCTCGACACCCCCTGTTTTGACCGTGAACTGACCAGCACTACAAACCCAAGGATATCAACAGTACATTGTATTTTTGTACATGGTATTCAGTTTCCAGTAAATCCCTTCAAGGCCTAAGGAGATGACAACATCACATAACATGACACAATCAGAGGAGCCGACAAGGCGATCTGCGTAGGCTATCCATGAGTTTAGTCACGTAGGCTATCCATGAGTTTAGTCACGTAGGCTATCCATGAGTTTAGTCACGTAGGCTATCCATGAGTTTAGTCACGTAGGCTATCATGAGTTTAGTCACGTAGGCTATCATGAGTTTAGTCACAGATGAGGTGAAATATTCAAGTGGCGTTACATCGAGTGGGGATCAAACAGTAAGATATGTTGTACTGTCACAATCCACTGACCCACTGATATGTTCATCACATTCAGAGTACTATTTATAGTCGACTGAGCAAATGATCCATTAATGCATCAGGGCTGGAAAGCCAAGCAAAATATTGTATTTGCTCTTTTTTTTAATAAAGAAACATTTCCAGCTGGACTTTGAGATTTCAACTTCCACATGATTGTTTAGCTAAGGCTGCTATTAACCTATGCCAGGGATACTCAACTTGCTTTGTCCGATTTGAAAAATCCTTATATAATGAGTTTTAAGGCTGGAACCATGCCACCTACTGAATCGTGAGTGACCATAAAACATTTCACTTGGAGCAAAAACTAAAACATAACGGGGGGGAAAAAACGAAATTTTGATTCCTCCCTCCCCCTCTTTCTTTGTTGTTTTTGCTCCAAGCAGCACAGGCCTGAAGGTATGAAACTAACATCCTAATCTGGTGATAAGATGGTGGCGCCTCTGCTAAGAGGGACCCATCTAAAAGCACTGAGGAGAAGCTACACAAATCTTACAGAGCTGAATATATTGAGTTATTTACTATCAGGGAACCTTAGTGAAGGCCCTTTGAAGGTTATGAATGTACACTGTACTAGTGTAGTCATAATAACTTATCATTTTTGGCCCTGTGGCCTCCTCCGAACAGGGTTAGCCTAAATAAGCAGACTAAGTATATTTGTACAGCACTTTTCTTGACAAGGTTAAAAAGAACAAAGTTAAAGTGCGAGGCTAGAACTATGAAACAGAAATGCACTAAGAACATCGCATGAGGTGGATGGTTCTAGTTTAATAAGTGTGTGTTGTAGCTGATGCTCTGTTGTTTTAGTTACACATTACAGCAGAATAGTCCAGAAAACGGATGCTTGGCAAGCTACTGCATTTGTCTGTTCATTCTTCCACCCCCACCCACCACAACTCTACCTGATGTAGCAATGAGAGCGCCACTTCCCAATTAACACAGACTATCTCCTTGGTGACATACGAAAAGCCATAAAGGCGTCGGATCCGATAGGCAGTGTAAGACTAGACAAGACTACTAAATTATTCACGGCTGTTAGCCCTTACAGCACTTGTTCCCATCTCTCCACCCATTCTCTTCACAGCGTCAACCAATCAGCCGACTGTTCCGCCTTTAGTGGCACAAACAACAGACGGTACGGTACTACTAGCCTTTGAAACAATGAGCTGTGACATCATGACACAAATGAACCCAGGCACAGGCAGTCTGTACTTCAACCTCCAAGACACAAATGAACCCAGGCACAGGCAGTCTGTACTTCAACCTCCAAGACACAAATGAACCCAGGCACAGGCAGTCTGTACTTCAACCTCCAAGACACAAATGAACCCAGGCACAGGCAGTCTGTACTTCAACCTCCAAGTCACAAATGAACCCAGGCACAGGCAGTCTGTACTTCAACCTCCAAGACACAAATGAACCCAGGCACAGGCAGTCTGTACTTCAACCTCCAAGACACAAATGAACCCAGGCACAGGCAGTCTGTACTTCAACCTCCAAGTCACAAATGAACCCAGGCACAGGCAGTCTGTACTTCAACCTCCAAGACACAAATGAACCCAGGCACAGGCAGTCTGTACTTCAACCTCCAAGACACAAATGAACCCAGGCACAGGCAGTCTGTACTTCAACCTCCAAGACACCGCGTCATTCACATCCGAAGAAACAAAAGTACAGCAAAACATTTCAAATAAAATGGTGGTCAAATACACAGAGTTCACTGTAGCTAAATAACTGGCGGTTTATAACATGTGACACACTTTGCATAAAACCCCCTCAGAGAGAACTAGCATCTCTGGCTCACTGATAAGTACAATGACTGGACCCACAATGGTGGATGTCATTGTCTACAATTAACATTAGGTTCAATCAGGAAATCATTTAGCATTTCAATTCTCCCAAGTGTCCCATCTTCTCAGTTATTTGGTCATTTGTGTGGTTGGGCACGATGGACGATGGCATCGACCATCGTCGATGCCATCTACATCTGAGCCTCAGCCTTCTACATCGGACCATCGTGATTATCTGTTCAAATTAAAATTGCAGACTTAATAATAAAAAAGGCCAAGTCCACTCAGCACAGGGGACGCACGGGCGCCGGGCGGCATTAGACAAGCGTACCCTGTCCCCAGTACAGAGAAGCAGTACAGCGGAGAGGAGGAGGGGGAGGATAAGCAGAAGTCAGTTGTGTTGTTGTGAAAATGTTCAGACAAAGAAGAAACTTAATGTTCTTTCCTGTTTTCAACCCAATGTGAGTAACATTACAAGTCTTCAACTGTGAAATCAACCCGCCTGTTTCCATGAAGTCGCTCCATTACATAGGCTGCTGCTGCTGTGTTTCCATCTCAAATCTGAGCCCGCACAAATCTAACGTTAGCCGCCAGTAATTCTGTCCGTTTTCTGCCAGCTAGTTCAATTCAACACACACACGTTGTTGGTCAGCATCTGTAACGTTAACGTTAATTGTTTTGTGCCTTTCAATATAGCCTACTGTTTCAGTCGCCTGGCTCTGTGCTGTAGTAGTAGCCTATCGTAGTCCGTTGGTCTCTCATGACATGTAGAGCTCAGCTGTCCTGTTGTAAATGTGAACGTGCAGCGGCACTGGCGCAGCCAAATGCCCCCGCAACCACTTCAGAAATCATTAATGAATCCCCCCCCCCCCCTCGTCAACAACAATGCTGTGGAACCATCGCGATGGATATTTGGTTGACATCTCACAGCCCTAGTGTGACTTAGACCGTAACACGGCTAATGAAAACGTAACGGGATCTCAACCTGGCTGTGACATATGGTAGTGAACCCTACACTCATGAATGGGTGTAACATGTGAGAGATGAACATAATCATCATTGTACACACAGAGTATAAGCTGGGGGTTACATGAAAACATGTATAGCAGAACTGAACCATGCTGCTGAAACGTTGCAGAATTCAGCCCTAAAGGCGCCGATGATACAACAGTTTCATGCAATGGAATGCAGTAGTACTGCTTGCAAAATGGATGGGGAGAGACAACTGAGAGAAACCATACATGCGCACATACCAGGCAGGCCGAGATGAAAAGAAACCCTTGCCTTGGCCATTGTTACTGGGAACATTTTGTGTCTATACGGTCTCAAAAAGTCAGTAGGCCCACAGGAACTGAGTGGGCTTATTTCTATAGCCAACAGGACAAGTGATGACACTTCATCAGCTGTCAGGGTCATGACCGCTACAGTGTGTCACTATGTCATGCTGCTCACAAGCTCTAGTAGGGGCACGGTGGCTCAGTGGTAGAGTTGTCGCCTCGCAGTCAGAAGGTCCTGAGGTCGATTCTCGCCTGGGACACTGTGGGCGCTGTGGTTGTGTTCCCCCCCATATCTTCAGTGCCCACTGCCCAGGTGGGGTATCTCGTCGTAAGGGCCTTTCTGTCTGTGTGGAGTTTGCATGTTCTCCCCGTGCTCCCCCAGGGGGGTTCCTCCGTATAACCCCCCCCCCCCCCATTAAAAACATGCAGAAGATCAGATCGTCATCGTCATCCGACCAGTGTCCGAAGTCGGTCCCCGGGCGCTGTACGAGAAAGCGACCACTGCTCCTGGCCTGCCCCCCGGAGGAAAGGACAAAGCCAGGATGGGTTAAATGCAGAGGACAAATTTCACCGGCCACCGTCAGCATGTGTGTGTTGTGGCCCTCCGTGCATGTGTTGATTGTAATCGTGTGACAATAAAGACGGGCTTGTCCGTCTGAAATCGTTAATCGTTAATCGTTAAAACAGACAGCTAAGGTTGAAAGAGTGCAACACATTGATCAAGCTCTAAAACAGACAGCTAAGGTTGAAAGAGTGCAACACATTGATCAAGCTCTAAAACAGACAGCTAAGGTTGAAAGAGTGCAACACATTGATCAAGCTCTAAAACAGAGAGCTAAGGTTGAAAGAGTGCAACACATTGATCAAGCTCTAAAACAGACAGCTAAGGTTGAAAGTAGAGCCCGACCGATATTATCGGCCCGCCGATATTATCGGCCGATATTGGCGATTATCGATATATCGGTATCGGCCGATATATATTTTTTTTATCGGCCGATTTTTTTTTTTTTTTTTTATATATATATATATATATATATAAGTTATAGACAGCATGGACAGCATGTTGTGTATATTTGATATTTTTTCTTAACTATTTGTTCTATTGTGTTTTTGTATTTCTAGTTATTTATAATTATTAAATTCCCAGTTAAGTTTACTGTTTCATTGCATTGAGTTTATTAATAAGCTGTAAAATATCCTGCCTACATCACATATTTCAATTCATGTCAACTCAATCATATCTTTGTCAAGTGTTTGATATTTGAGGGTTGCTGATGTGGTGCCTCCTCTGGTCGTTAAGGGCGCCTGTTCGGAGGGAGGGGAACTCGTTATATCGAATATCGTGATCCTCCCACGTGCTATGTCCTACCGGTGAAGCTTCCCCTGTCAGGTGAAAAGAAGCGGCTGGCTAACTGCCCATGTGGAAGCATGGAGCCAGTTTTCGGCTCTCCCCAGATCGGCAGAGGGTGGAGCAGCAACCAGGATAAATAAATAAAAAATTAGCACTAATGGGGGATTAGCACTAATGGGGGATAAACATTTGATGATAAAAAAAATAAAAATAAAAATATCGGCCGATATTATCGGTATCGGTAATTTTTTATTCCCTAAAATCGGTATCGGATCGGTTTCAAAAATCCCATATCGGTCGGGCTCTAGTTGAAAGAGTGCAACACATTGATCAAGCTCTAAAACAGACAGCTAAGGTTGAAAGAGTGCAACACATTGAGCAAGCTCTAAAACAGACAGCTAAGGTTGAAAGAGTGCAACACATTGATCAAGCTCTAAAACAGACAGCTAAGGTTGAAAGAGTGCAACACATTGATCAAGCTCTAAAACAGACAGCTAAGGTTGAAAGAGTGCAACACATTGATCAAGCTCTAAAACAGACAGCTAAGGTTGAAAGAGTGCAACACATTGAGCAAGCTCTAAAACAGACAGCTAAGGTTGAAAGAGTGCCTCACATTGATCAAGCTCTAAAACAGACAGCTAAGGTTGAAAGAGTGCAACACATTGATCAAGCTCTAAAACAGACAGCTAAGGTTGAAAGAGTGCAACACATTGAGCAAGCTCTAAAACAGACAGCTAAGGTTGAAAGAGTGCAACACATTGATCAGTAGGGGTGCACCGATCGATCTGCACGCAATCTGTATCGGCCGATTTGGACCTCAAATATGTGATCTGCTGTTTCCGATATTCCTTTAATGTTGCCGATCGCATAGCCGATCATGCTGCACGTGAGAAACATGAGGCAGCCCATTTTCATGTCTTCAATGTCTATCGTTTAACTTTCATATTGTGCTCTAACGTTTATATCATTGTGTTGCAAAGCACACGCTTTGCTTTCATCAGTGTACTCACCTCCATGCACACACCGCACCAGACTGTCAACACACCTCTTGCCTCTTTGAATCACACAAATCAGCTGGTGATTAGAGCAGACTCCGCAGAGAGAAGTTACCTCCAGTCCTCCCGCCTACCGAGGCATTTGCATGCTGTTAAATCCGTGTGTATTAAAGTCCCAGATTAACGTGGTAGTCGGGGTAGTGCACGCGCACACACAGACAATTTCCACGCAAGCATTGATGTTCCCGCGGGCACTTTGAAGGAAGCGAAAGTGTGCTGCTATGTGGATGTGCGCTCCATTCAGACGGATGCGCTAATTAATGCCACTACTCAGATGGAGTTTAGCTCGTGTGTAGCTTGTGATTCTGTTGTTTCTCCCGTCATGTAACCCTGTCACCATTATGTAGATCGCACTCATAGTGCTGCTAATTATAACACTGTAACTCGGCCTCGATGGGCGGGTCGTTTTGATGTTCGTTCGATGCGGATCCCAATGTATGACGGTTATTGTGCATAACCCCGGTTCTATGAGTGGGAGCTCTTTGGCTTTAGTCATGGTTCAAGACTGGTGTTTAAGAGTAACTGACTTACAGTTTACCTAATTATCATTTATATATTATTAGTTGTTAATTATCACTATAATTGGCCTATATAACAGCAAGCTTGGTTACTGACCTGTTTGTATATTTTATTGCCTCCTTTTTCCAGACCACACACAATCCTACTATTCCTGTCATAATGCTGTAAAAAGCCTATACTGCTGTACTGTACTGAAGAGAACTGACAACTAAACGGTTGAACTCCCATCTGTCTCATGTTGGCAGTTTCCTTTAGCCTACAAAATATAAAATAAATATATATATATATATCGGTGATCGGTAATCGGTAATCGGTGATCGGTCGATGATCGGTTGGGCAGATATTTCTCATAGGTGATCGGCAATCGGTGATCGGTGGCAAAAAACGTGATCGGTGCACCCCTATGATCAGGAAACTCGCCTGAAAAAAGACAAAGACAAACTGAAACCTGGCTGAGGTGCTGGAGCTGAAGGATATGAAACTGGAGGATGAAAACGAGCATCTGCAGTTTCTGCACACTCAAAATCTGTGCACAAATCTTTTTTTATATAATATGCAAGCTTTCAGTCAAGAGACCTTCTTCAAAGCAGACCTTCAAGGCAGTCTGAAAGCTTGCATATTAAAGATTTTTGCACCGATTTTGAGTGTGCATAACTGCGGATGCACTTTATCCATTTAGGAAACACTAAAAATGACATTGGTAGGTAGGGTAATGCAAAATCCATCATTTGAGATGGGTTATGTGACAAAACAAGAATCCTTGATTTGAGTATTCTAGTTCACCACCACCGCCTCAGCCTCTCTGTACTGACTTCTACAAAAGAGGAAGTGATTATGAGCTGGTGGTAGCAATGTAGTGTGTAATTGTGAGAAAAGTGTGTATGAGTGGTATGTGTTTTTCAGTGGCCTGGGGCAGGTGAATGATCAGTTACCAACCTCACAATGAGGAAACTAGGTCAGATACTGGGAACGAGTTCCAGGGACCCTCAAGGTCTCAATATGATGACGTTCTCGTCCAATGGGGCAACTGAGCAATTCTGACACTTCCATTTCAAATGTGTGTGTGTACCTTTCTCAAAAAAATAAAATGAGAAAATAAGTCTACTGGGCGGTGTCAGTGTGGTGGTGTGTCAGAGCATAGGAAGACATATTATTGCCCAGTAAAATAATTATGAGCCGGTAGCTACAACAGTGTTATAAATTATATCAGACCAGCTCAGCAGGGGACCATCATACGCTCATTTGCATACCGTCTGTAACAGCTCCAGGCTGAGAGAAACTGGCAGTGCCAACTGTCCCAGAACAGAAGATGAAAGGAGGCTAAGCACCCTCCTTCACTTTGCTAGTCTAACTTCTACCAATATGCTCCTGTATGTAAGTCCCGCCCACTGGTTCCATCTTGGCTTTAAAAATGTCAAGTCCAAAACTGTCAACCCACCCTTAGGCAGTGATTAGATAATGGTGCCACTCAGTAACAACTCCTCACCTCTGCCATGGTCATTGTTACAGGTCTGCTTATTCAGGAACACATGGGGCACGAGGGGTTACTTCCTGACATGAGCAACACTCCAGCAAGAGACGTGAGCAGTGTTCCTCCTGGGGAAGCCTCCACCTTCATCTGGAATGTGTTTATATAGCAGATTCCAACTCCAGCCATTTAAACACCACAACAACTAAGGGGTGGGGGGGTATGAGGAAACATGCCCCTACTATCACCCTAGACAACTAACCACTATTTTACTGCACAAACTGCAGATGTAAGTAAGTATGGCACACAAATTAGTAGGTTATCTATAGCCTTCATACCATAGGTCATGGAACCGCCCAGGCCACACGGGCCCTGGCCCGGGTACATTTCAGTTCCCCCCCAAAAAAAATTTTTAGATTTTTTTTTTTACAATTAAACCTCATTTACTTATTACACTCGACTGGTTGTTTTTCAGATGTGATGTGAATCTAAAGTGAACTAAACAAGTCAGATCCACTATAAATGTTTTTCAGTAGATGCTGTGATGTAGCCACAAGAAAGGTGGCGGTGCAATATTAATCTTTTTCAGGAGATGGCGATGTTGCTAGCTATAGGTTCTAAACAAGAAATATGGTTCAAATGTTTACAGTAGTTTTCCTTTCTTGCTGCACTACAATGTTACAATGCTGTGAGACGGAGCCCCCCCGACACGCCCCCCCCAAGTTCAGATGCGTTCCGCTGCCTATGCTTCATACTATTTTAAACTAGTAACGTGAGAACAAAAGAAAACCAGGAACAATAGAAAAACTGCACAAACACATTCTTGTGAACATCATAGATAGTGTCAGACGATTTTAAGAGAAATCAGACTTCATGTTGAGTGACATTTGGCCATGGGGTCTATTGAGGTCACTAGGATGACTACTATGTCGTGGCAATCAAATGGCTATGGCTAAGAAGAGACAGAGGTAGAGATAGTAAGTGACTTCATACACCATTGCCAACTCCTATGCTGCCTAGACAATGTCTGTTCAATAGTTTATGTTTAAGTCTTAAGGCCGCACTCTGAACCAGGAATATGTAGCCCGATGCCTGAGCAGTGAGCATGACACCGTTAGCTCTCTCACCGTGCCTACGCCTCTCCACAACTAAAGCAGCCAGTGACCCCATCTAACACTTCCTGTTGCTGCACATTTAACATCACGTGCCGCTGATGAAGCGGCACAGTGGGGCCATACCACTTCCTGACAGACACTCCAAACGCACCAGGCTTCCTGTAGACATCAAGCAGACATCAATCCTGTCACACCTGCACTCTTCTGCTGGGAAGATTTATGCTGCTCAAAGAGAGACAGACAGATAGAGAGAGAGAGAGAGAGAGAGAGAGAGAGAGAGAGAGAGAGAGAGAGAGATGCACACACAAACTGTGCATGTGAGACCTGATTAAAAAAAAGAAATAAATTGATTCTTAAAAATTTCTTTAGAAAATTGTGCCTTTTCTAGTTCAAATGGTGAACAGCAGGGGAATTCACGGTGGACTTCCTGCAGAACTATAGGAGAGAGATGGAGGCGAACCTCTGCCCATCACCAGAGAGACAATTACTAGTCTCTTTCTTTCAATGCCATACTAAAAACAACCTAGACAGCTCAAAGAGGAGAGCCAGTTTAACAGTTTAAGGTCTTGAATGCTCCCAATGAAGCTGTACCTCAAGAAGAAACCCTACGAAGGAGATGTGGGCGACTCAAAAGCAACATGACCTAAATCAGAGAAGACATTTGTTTCTCTACCAAATAACTAATAAAGCTAAGACTGAAAGACGCCACATAATTTAACCCCCCCCCCCCCCCCGCCCCCACAACATTATTATTCACAAATGGAGAATGACGGCACGACCTCCATAAGACATTAAGGAAGTACAAACGTGCAGACTGCTGCATGTGTCATTGAGCAGAACAGGACAGACAGATGAACGACTTATTGGGTTACCTGTTAATAGCCAACTGTCTGTCAATTTGCTTTTCTCCAGCATTAAAAAGTGCCTTCAATTACACAAGGTTGTGCTAAGCAAACATATTTTGTAGGTACAAAAGCCTGGGTAAAGAATTAGTGAACAGAGATGGGACTTTGTGGCAAAGAGAGGACCAGAATTGTTAGTGTAGAGATAACACTTTAGCTTGCATGCCATATCTAGAAGATCTAGCTTTTGTCTCAACACTCAAAGCTTTCTGCAGGACTGGTGTACAGTGAGTGCAATGGGACATAGAACTATGGTGGGTGATTTCTAACACTAGATTATGTGAGCACACTGGTTTACAGTGTGCAAGAAGTCATTGCACTCAAAAGGGAATGCCGTATAACACTTAAATCCTAAAGTCTTCAGTGGAGAGTGATTATGAGGAGATTAGCATAATGCTCTTGCATATAGGTCAATATACCCCAATGATTTCCTATATAGGTCGATAATATATTGTATCACTGTCTGGAATAGGCCAGAAATCCTCAGAGAATCATCAAGTGAAGTCATAACCACATTGTGCATGTTGTCATTACTATATTTTGCATGTTGGATATTTCGAGTCCATTTGTTTTGGTCAGCATCACATACATAAGCTTTTAACTATAAAACATGAGACAGCTAAATTGAGGTAGAATATCTTTAGATGAATAAGCATGGGCTGCTTCACTAATCCCAAATCCCAAACTACAGATGCTTGCTTACACAACTGTACAGCTGCAACCCTTCAAATCAGGCAAATACTATGTAAAGGCAAAATATCTAGGTGCAGAAAATATCAATGGTTTGGCTAGTTAAAGCATTGTTGGAGTAGTAAGATTTAGCTTATTATAAATGTGTAAACTTGCCGTTTTGGGGGAATTGGCTGTAGAGAAGTACACATCACATTTTTGACAAATATTAGCAAATAATTGAATTGCTTATCAAAACCTGGAAGACCAGTTTAATGTCAGAGAAGTTCCATTGACTAACGCTAGCATTTGCATGCTAAAGTAGGCTAGCATTTCGGGTGGTTGCTAGCTTGCTTGACACCCCCCAACTACCCCACCCAATAACGGTAAAGCAAGACAATGTCGAGATCATTGGGACAAGCTAGCGCCCGCTAGATAACGTAAGTAACGTTAGTAGCGCCAGTCATCTTACGCTAGCTAGCTGGTTGCCATCATGTAAGGTTAGCTGAAACGAAGGCAAAACGTTAATTCTATATGGGTGCGCGCCATGTCTGGCTAAGGTCACTTAACAACTTACAGAATGCCAGAGCAGGAGGTGCATACGAACGAGCCCAGTGTCATGTTGGCATAGGTTGGGCCGCGCTGATCACAGTCAAAGCACTTTCTGTTGGGAGGCAAACTCGTCATTTCTCTCAGCATCTTCAGGTGTTTCTCCTCTTGCTTTCGTTTCGCACTCGCCGCCATGGTAAGGAACACACGGAGAATAAAATAAACCCAGTCAAGATTAAGGAGTCAGTTGAACACAAAAGAACGGTCTGGTTAACGGTTACCGACTCGTTAAAAACAGTAGAGTCGGTAGGCAGTCCTGCTGTCAAGGCGGCCTCGCGTCTCCAAGAGAACAAGGGAGAAGGCTCGCCGACAAAACGAGATGTTTACCTCTGCTTACTTCCGTCTTCGCCTAAATCCCTTATGCAGTCCCGATCATTCCCGACTATGACTATTTTTTTCTTGGGAGGTGGATTTGATTTAGGTTGGCTACTACTAACTTTGCGGTCCTACACATCTATTAACTAACCCAAACATGTTTAGCAGTTGCTTCTGTCCCGTACATGGTTGAAGAATGACGTCATTCAGAATAATTTGGTTGCCATGACTGAGGTGATTTCCGGCCTTGAAAAAAGTCGGTCGTTAAATATCTTGTTAATTAACTATCTTTGGTTGTAGTCGGGGGGGGGGGGGGGGTCAAGGTTGGCCCGCCTCTAGGCTTCCGTGTGGCAAACTAGCACCACGGAGCGGCTCAGCATTACCACTACATCACTCAATCATCTTAGGGGTCAATGGGTAGAAGTAGAAAGTGAAGTGCTATGCGTAGTCAGTACTTGCAAAGAACAGCTAAATTACTCAAGAAAACAATGCACATTTATAAACACTTAGCTTAATGTAAAATAACTGAAGAAATGGTCAAATATATATATTTTTCCCAAATTCTACAAAATAATGTAAAATAATGTATTACATTCTGAGCTCAGTGCCCTCCCATTGAGATGTGTGGAGGATTTTCTTTTTGCATGAATGAAAACACGGTTCAAACCACTGAGATATATGAATTATTATATGCCGATGGTTCAAACCCTTAGCCATAGCCTGCAGTTGAACTCTCTGAGTAACATAATGTTGTGGAATGTTAAAAACCTTGGTAGGCGACTCATTCATACCATCACATACATTTCTACAACATCCTCCTCATAATAGCCTAAATATAACTTTAATATGGTATATCCATCCAAAAGGTCATTTTGAAATAATTTTGTAATTAGCCAAGGTGAAATGCTACTTGACACACTGTAGCTTGGCCCATGTTTTGTTTCAATCACATTAGCTCACAAATAATTGTGAATTGCATTATGGTTTATAGTGAAGAGAACCCTGATACAGTAAGTACAATTAACATCTCCAGCAATAAACCCCAATAGCTCGAGGGCTAACAACTCTAAATATGGACTCAGAGATAAAGGAAATGAATGACAAATCAAACAATTCTACATTATGAGAAGACTGTACTATTGTAATCTCATGTCATGAGTTGTCTGAGAAATGACAGTATTCTAAGCGGACACTCTGACACCAAGAACAACCTGGAGAAGCAGCACATAACAGGCTGAGGGGCTGTCATGACAACTTGACCGAAGGGCACAAGACCGGAGAGGTTGGAGGGTTTTCGCCGATGGTCTATGTTCCTCAGGGAACAACTAAGGCCGAAGTAAGTAAGCTGACACTGTCCTGAAGTATTACATGGCATGGTTTGTCAGTAATATTTAGAAAAATAAGGGAGTACTTAATACAAAACAAATTGATAGAAAGAGGCACATAGGATACATTTTTATGATGTACACATGTAAGCTTTATTACAGATCAACAAAATAACAGAAAACCTAGCAAACCAAATGGCAGTTCTATTATTTACAAGTATGAGTAGATAACTTATTTGAACAAATGCCTGGATTTGATTTCTTCCTGCAAAAACACCAAGGCAAATAGGATCTTGCAAAAATATTTGGTCAATGATCCCCCTCCCTCCCTCTTTCTGGGCCAACTGACACTAAAATGCATGAGGTCACTGAATCAAACTCAATGAGTACCCAGTTGATAGATTGTTGGACAGTATGTGATTTGTTAACATTTAACAAGGGAGATTGTACCTAAAATCCATAATGCAAAAGGATGTTGTATCATATTTCCTGTTAACAAGGTGGATGCTCGCCAGTCGCCACTCCCCCACCAGCACCAAATGGTTCTCTGCTGCAGGACAGGAGTTGTTTGTTCATTAATTGCTGCTGATGGACTGAGCGACTGGCTGCTGTGACATGTGTTGCTGTTGCGGGGTGAAGTCGGACGGTCTGCGGTTCTCAGTGAAGCCGTAGAGTTTCCGCAGGGCCACGCGAGCTGCCTCTTCCTCCGCTGCTAGGACTGTCTCTCCTGGAGCCTGAGCCAGAAGCCTCTTATCACTGATGCGGAGCCACACAACAGATAGACAAGTACACAGACAATGTACCATGAATTATTTGCATTCATCAAACACTTTAAAGGCAATCGTGCATTATTCAATTTTGTCAGACATATGACTTCAAGAAGCGTTCATAATATAACAACTTAATAAATAGGATATGCAGGAAGCCTTGTTGGAGTTTGATTCCCACCTACGTCATTCATAAAAATAAAAATAAACATGGATTCATTGTACTTTGTAGGTTTGGGCCAATTTTCGATGATATTGAATATCTCGATATTTCCCGAATAGCGCAATATTTTCCGAAAATTGCAATACTATCATGTATTGCGATATTTGGGAGGGACTATATCGTGCTATTTCAATTTGGATATCGCCCAAGCCAAGTACAGTACTTTGGATAAAGGCATCCACTGTGTTCTACATACCTGTACAGGCCAACAAAGTAGAGAGGCAGGACGGTGCTGGCCCCCGCTGACCTGATGAGACGGGGCTCTGGAAGAGGAACGTTCCGCTGAGTAAGCTCCTCCACCAGGAGCCCCATGGGGTCAACCACTGTCCACATATCAAACAGGTCCTTCCCTATCAGCTGAGTGACCAGGAAATCCTAGGGAGGGGGAGAGACAGAGGGAAAGGAGAGTCATCAGGCTGCCCCGACATCCTGTTTCAACAGCAAATGCATCAAATCCAGGAAGTAAGGATGTCATTTCATGGGGCCATTAAAATCCTGAGGGCCCAGGACACTGCAGTCAAGTCTCTTACCCTGAGGAAAAATCCTGCTCTCTCTGGTCCACTGCTCTCCTGCAGGGCTCCGATCACAGCCATGAAAGTCGAATGGAGCACATCATCAGGGATGGGGAACTCTGCGATCACGGTTAGATCTTCAATGCCAAGGTTCTTCGCCACATAGCACACCACTTCCGAGCTGGTGAGGTGCCCTACGATGGCCGCCACACCCTCACTGTGCAGGCTCGGGAAGCTGGCCCTGCACCAGTCAGTAAGGAAGCTCCTGGTGAAACCTGCCCCTTGTGTACTCAGCTGAATATTATCTCTCAGAACAAGAGCGGTCGTCTCAGAGTTCACGCCTAATGCCTGTCTCCTCTCCTGCTCTGACTGCAGGTAACAGGGGTTGACAAAGGCTGTCTTCAGCAGCTCCAAGGGGAAGTTCTCCTGCAGACGGCTGCTGAAAGCCTGAACCTCGGCATGGTAATCCCAGTTAGGCTGCTGAGAGCTGGAAGACAGTACAACATGGGCTTCATTCTAAATAACCGAGAAAGTAGAATGTACATATTTCTGCTAAACTGTAACAGCAGAGGTGGGGACTTGAGTCACATGACTTGCAACATGACTTGTATTCGTGCCATAACTTGAGATTTCTCTTGAAAGTCATAAGATCTGTTCCACCAGACAACAGACTTAAAATTTAGTTCTCTGAATTTGTATGTAATGGTTGAAATTTTAAATAAGTTTAAGCTGATAGTAAAAAATCAAACGCATGATGCACTTACCCACTTGGTTTACACTGAAAATGTGTATGCATGTTTATTCAAACAGGCCTAAGTAACTAAGGTTAGTCAGAGTAACTTACACATAAACACCCAATTGAACTATTAATTGTCATAAGTTAACATTTTAGCCTTGCATACGAATCACAAATGGCCTTGAGTTGCTCTCTAACGTTAGCGTTAGCTAACTCTCCCATGTTAGCTAGTTAGCATTACCGTGGCTTCGGTGGCGGCGGTCCTTCGAGCTTTAACTTCCTTTCCATGAGGAGTGTATATGCCTTCATCCATCGCTTTTTCTCTCTAATCTGTGTGAATGAAATATTTGTACAGACACGTTGGTAATGAATTCCTAATGACAGAGCACCACGATTTAATATGTACCCGGACGCCATGACAGCAGCGAGTGTAACCGTGAAAACATTCCCCTGTGAAACAAACAATATCCGGTCCTGGACGCCGCGTGATGACCAAGCGTTACCATAGCGACATCAAACAACAACAGGGATGGCTAACAGAGCAGACTATTGAGTACTTGTCGGACTATACGACTTGAGAACTATCATAAAACATCTTGGAAATAACTTGAATGCGGTCATTTTCTCCGATTTGCTAATTTTAGATATTTTCTGGCGATGCTGTCTGCTGAGGTCCACGAAACGAGGGGAGAAGAGGAGGTGAAAGCAACTCTGGAAGCTGGAGGTGCAGAGATAACTGATTTTCCCATCAAAAATGGAGTTGATACCACAGACTATGGCTCCTTCATAGAGGCAGAAGTCAACAGAGATCAGCTTCAAGAAAAAAAGACGGATGAAAAAACACTGCAAGCCCCACTTCAAGATAAAAAAGAAAAAGATTCAGGGCCAAGAATGACAAAGAAATTCCTGAAAAACCACTGTAAGGAAAACAAACTTTACATAACACCTTGCCTGAATGACACTTTGTATTTACATTTCAAAGGTTTCTCCACCATAGAGAACTTAGAGGAGTACACAGGCCTGAAGTGTCTTTGGCTGGAGAGCAATGGGCTGCAACGCATTGAGAACCTGCACGCTCAGACTGAGCTGCGCAGCTTGTTCCTTCAGCACAACCTCCTGTACAAGCTTGAAAACCTTGAGCCTCTGAGCAAGCTCTGCACCCTGAATGTCTCCAACAACTACATACGCACCATAGAGAACATCTCCTGCCTTCCTGAGCTGGGCACCCTGCAGATTGCCCATAACAAGCTGGAAACAGTGGAGGGCATCAAGCACCTGAGTCAGTGCCTCTCCATCAGTGTTCTGGACCTATCCCACAACTTGTTAAATGACCCAGAGATCCTCTTTGTGCTCGAGAGCATGCCACAGTTGCGAGTCCTCAATCTAATGGGAAATGAAGCAGTGAAACAAATCCCAAACTACAGGAAGACCATGATCGTACGTCTCAAACAGCTCACCTTCCTTGACGACCGACCTGTGTTCCCCAGGGACAGGGCCTGTGCAGAGGCATGGGCTGTGTGGGGGCTAGAGGGGGAGCGCAACCAAAGGGAGCTATGGGAAACACGAGAGAGGAGGAAAATTCAGGACAGCTTGGATGTCATGGCGGCGATCCGAGATAAAGCCCTGGAGAGACGGCGCCTTCGAGAGCTACAGGAGAAAGGTGAAAAAAATCTTAAACTCTTCCAACCCCTTGCACACACACATACACATAGTAAATGTGGATTTGCATCTGTGAAAAGTATGGTCTGTTTCATTCCAGGGGAGATTGAGGTGACCACCATTCCAGAGACTCAGGAGAGCCAGGCCCATATTTTGAGCTCATCACAGGGAGAGAAGATTCAGGCTTTTGTGCAGGACAGCCTGGAAGCCCATGAAGAGTTCCTACAGAGACAGAGTAAATCAACAGAAGAGCCAGATGAAGACAAGCTAGATGATGAACACCTAGAGGGAGAGCAATCGGGTGAAGAGCTTGTGAGAGAGCAGCTAGAGAAAGAAGACCAGAACCACTCAGAGGGGAAGCAGTCTGTGAGGGAAGAGAAAGAGGGAGTGAATTCAGAGCAGAGAGAGGGAGCGATGTTAGAGAGCGAGCAACAAGAAGATACCCAGCAACGACAGTCAGTGACAAACCAGTCATGCAGAATCCAGTCTGTGAGGAGCGAAGTGGAGAGATGGCAGACAAGTAAAGTTGAGCTAGAGAGAGAGCAGTCTCAGTCTGAGATGAAACAGCCTCTAATCATGGCGGCGCCCTCTGAACCAGTTGATGTGATCACGACTCATGGTCCTGGGCCACTGGTGACAGAACTGGAGGAGGTAGAAGACCTGGAAACCATTCAGCTAGCACCACATCGTTCACTGTGTATCGACGATCTGCCCGATCTGGAGGATGTGGACATGGAGGACCAGGACTTTACAACAATCCTCTCTTCTCAGCAAGTGTCCAAGCCAAAAATAGAGGTGATATCAGGCAATAGCGATGAGGACGAACCAATCAGGTATCAGAGTGAGATCACACCTACTTTGGGTCCAGACACAGATTTGTTGTTCTTGAAGAGTGACTGCAAGGCATCAATTCAAGTCACTAGTAAGTCCTCACCATTGGCAGATTCAGAGGCTGGGGATGCCCTCCAGCCACTGATTTTGGAACCACAGGGACAGTCCAAAACAAACCAAGTCTCCTCTCCACCACCACGCTGCTTGATTGAGGAACTGGACTGATGCTGCAGGGCCGAGAACAATTTTGTAAGATTTCTTTATAAAGTAATGATGCAATACCAAGAGTCCAATCAGGGCACGGCTTTCTATTTTAACTGTAAACAAATATAAGAGTATGAGCACATAGTTTTAGCATATGTAAACACACACACACACACACACACACACACACAGATGATAATTTCTAAATCACATGATAATACTTATCCTCTTCGAATAGGGTTTTTGTCCCCTTTCCCCTTCATTTTAATCATGTCAAGGATGAAAGAAGTAATCCCAGAATACAGGGCTGTAAAGAAGAGTCTGATGTATTTTGAGATGTCATGTGTCACTGAGCCTATTGCAGACTACAGGTCTTCCTTTTAGGTTGATGGGGTTTCTGTGAATCTTGGGGAGGGTGTAGAATACTAGCCTAGGTAAACCCAGCCCCCACGTGACCTGCTCTCTCAGTTCCCAGTCACTAGTGACTGAGAACAGGTCTGAGAGCAGGTCACGTGGGGGATGGATTTACCCAGGCTAGTAGAATACTGGTATCCTGTTCTATTTTCTTGTTTTCCACCACTCCCTCCAAGTGTTCATAGTCTATATTTGTCTTTGTCAAGTGCTCAGCTGATAGCTCCCCTCTCCCTTTTAGACAGGTTATTTAACACTTTGTTTTTCTTTGTCTATTACTTCCTGGAAATCTTTTCCCACCAGTCCAATGTAAGTTTCTAATGCATTTATATTATTGGGATTACTGAAATTAAATTGACGCCAGCGTAGGTTCACAATTTTAATCTGTACTTTTGATCCAAAGTTTGACAACAGTGTTCTTTTTCTCTACATTTGTGTTGATTGTTATATTTTAAGTGGAATCAATAAATCCTGACGACCTGGTCAAATAATACTTTCTCTTAGGAATGCAAGCGTGTATTTCACAACATTTTATTCATCATTTTGGAAATAAATTGTAATCCCCAATCTTTCCATGTACCCCTGCAAGCTGCTCAAGTCCCCCTGGTGGAGAATCACTGGTGTACATACTACACTTCTTGTCCAAAGCTGCACTCATTGCACTGTATTTCAGTGCATCTAAGAAATGACACATTGATCTACTTTAATAGGCATTTATTCAAATGAAATATATGGTTATCAGTATTAGACAGGTACATTCTGAAATGAAAAATTAACCAGTTGAAGAGTGGACAATTTTTCCATTTCATAAGTGTGTCGTGCTCAGGTGTGATATGTCCTTTCTATCACACAATAGCAAAATAATGACAAATAGTGATGTCTGCATTTGTTTTTAAGCATCAATAAAAATACAGGGCTATTTGTCATATGTATCGTTTTACAACATAGCATTATATCCCTCAATTAAATTCACATATTACTCTCCCCCCAATAAATATCCAACATTCAGTCCACTGTTACACCTCTACATTGTGGCTCCGTTGTGGCTTTTGATACCCTGACGTTGTATCTGGAGGAATCCTTTCCACAGCTCCGAGTGATGTGAACAAATATGTACAGCTAGTCGTGCTTAGCATCATTGAGCTAGAAGATTTGTAATAAAAACAAGACACGTGAAAACAGAATGGGTACAACAATACAGAATTATAAAAAAATAAAAATGTACATGTATTAAATAAATCAAAATCAAATCATCCCTATGTGCAGCAGGCCTTGTGTGCCCACGCCAAGGTCTTGCTTCTATAGGGACTGAGTGCAGCGAGTAGATTGAGCTAACATTTGACACACAGAATAAGGGAGAGGCGTATCTCCTCTCACGGTGGTACAGTGCAAATCAGTTCAGGCTCTAGCGGCGGAACCACACCCAGCTGTTGATGAGCCAGAAAGCTACAGTGACCGAGTACAGGATCATCTCACGCTTCGCTCGCTCCTTGTTCTCCTCTTCCAAGAGCTGCAGTCTCCGGTTCAACTTGATGAGCTATCCAGAAATAAAAACAAATCAATCTCAGTCACATCTATTCCAGATTGGCACACACACACACACTCCCCATGGGATAGTCGACGATGTGTTTGTGAGCGGCTAACCTGACGTCGAAGTGTCGCCGCGTCGACGACAGTCATGTCATCGGGACCTCCTTCCAGAGATGTGTCAAGTGTCGGTAGTGCAAGCCTGGGAAAGACAAACAGAATCATTTTGAGAAGCAGTACAGAAGCTAGTCAGTCATGAACGAGCATATCATTCTTTCAGAACGCGCATCAGCTCCTTTGCACAATGGGTAAGGTAACACTGACAAATTAACTTTAATAGATTCCTCCCCACTGCCACCTAGTGTTAATTACTCTTATTTCTTGGTCTGAAATGAGCGTGGAAGGTAGGAAAGGAAGGAGGAAAAGCAAGAGAGGGACAACATGAAGACCGAGTGCCAGGTGGAGTTACCTGGATTCCTGCAGGGGGTTGGAGCTTGAAGCCGACCCCCCTCGCAGTGATGGTTTGCTAAAGAGGTGAAGAGAGGGGAGACGAGAGAGAGAGAAAACAAGAGAGATAGAGCAACATACATCGTACAGTGTTGCAAACATGCAGACGCAACTCGCATGTCCCCTCGCATACATACACCTTGTGTGGTGTCCTGGAAATCAATACTTGACTACTCTTTACAAGCCTTGTGTCTTGACTCAATTAGAATGGTGTTTACGGAAGATACACTTTATCATTCTATCCTTCCAAAACGGATCACAAAGATTCAGTTGACAAACACCGACATTCACAAACTATCCTCAACTACCTCTCTGCTACTAGAACTGAGGATAAGTACATGGAAGGTTTAGTAAGGTTTTGAGCAAGCCACATGTCAACAGCACTTTAGACTTCAGAGACTGCTAGTTCAATTCATATGGACTGCTGTTGCTGTTGTCCAAATGGCAACTTTCTGTTGCTATTGTTGGGTCATTGCATCTGTTCTGTTACAATCACCTAATTTCCCAAGGGGGATTTGAGCTAACATAAAAAAAAAAGTAATAAGAAGTGTTTGGCTAGTCCTAGTGCAAGTCACTTCTGTATAACTGCTGGTTCCAAGAATCTCCATAATGTGATGATCATACCTCCAGTTCTAGACAAGAGCATGTATTGCTGGTAGAGGAGGAGGTCTCTCTCCTAATGCCTTGGGCCAAACAGACCCAAGGGCACAGATTAGAGAAGCATAGCAGGCATAACAGACTATTTCACCTGAAACACTGAACATGCTGTATTAATAGTGTTACTGAA
Source organism: Poromitra crassiceps (assembly GCF_964638095.1). Taxonomy (NCBI): domain Eukaryota; kingdom Metazoa; phylum Chordata; class Actinopteri; order Beryciformes; family Melamphaidae; genus Poromitra; species Poromitra crassiceps. The sequence continues at coordinate 30,639,046 of NC_139642.1, forward strand.
AGTTAAAATGCACCAGGGGAGCAGCTAAAGAGAAGCAAGTCAATGTAAGATTCAGTGGAACTTGCTAACTGCAAAGATATATGATGCCGTCTTTAATCTTCTCCACAAGCAATGTTTAGCAGAGCAAGCTCTTTCAAGCCTTAAAAAATATATATATACCGGTATATAATAATAATAATTTGTCCATTTGACAGATGGTTAAGAACTGATCTAATGATCCTAATGCGAGACAGAGGTCTGTAATATCCTAGTCTTATATTTATGAATGGTGTGAATAGAGAGGAGCCGCTAGTATCAAAGCCGTAGCAGGACGGGCGATTGGCAGGTCACCTGCGCTGGTTCTCATCCAGGACCTCCAGGACCTGGTGGTAGGCCCGACGTGTAGTAGACTGGATGAAAGATAGAACACCGCTAGGGCTGTACAGGGCCTGCTCGTCTTCAGCCATGGCAAGAGGGGGGCAGGGGCGGACAGGGGCTGGGGGGGAGGGGGTTGCACTGCTCAGTGCCCACCAATAAGAGCAGGGCAGCCAAGTCAGAGAAAAGAGGCAGAACAAGGGAAAATAAGAAGGAAGGGGAGGAGGGAGGGAGAGAATGAAAGGAAAAGAGAGTGTCCTCAACTTTACTAACTTTGCAGACAGCAAAATGAAAACTAAGTGAAAAATGCAAATAAAAGCAGTCTTGTAATATTATCACAAGAGATTTTAACCTGTCAACTACTCGCAGTGCTCCACTAACATACACCCAAGCACTCCGACAGAAATGGAGGAGGAGATGTGAAACTAAAGACACATACCACAAGCAACTTATTCAATCTTTGATGAGACCACCCAAGAAAGACCACTGAAATCAAGGTCAGCCGCCACGGCGGGTAATGAGCTGATCAGCAGAACAGCAGCAGGTGAAATGGGTCTACAACATCTTATGGTCAAATGTGAATCCTGACTAAAGTATCTTGTACAATTCTAAAATATTTAATATCTGGAAATTATCAAATCAAAAACAGTGATGTGTGAGTATGGTGTTAATGGGTTAGTGTTGGTGGCCTAATAAACAACTGGGTATGTCAACAACTGAAACATTGACTATGTTTACATGCACACAATATTCCGGTTTTCGGAAAAAGGCCATATTCTGACTAAATGAATAATCCACTAATATTCCTGTTAACATGCAGCCGTAGCTCGAAGTGTGAGATGCAGGTAGAAACAGCTGAGTTTTTCTGTTGAGAATAAACAGAGCAGCAAAGAACTCTATTCTTACCAGCATCATCTGGTCCATTTCAGGTGCTTGCTGCTGGAAATTTTGGTGTTGCAATATTTGCGCATATTCAAAAACCTGATATCCAAGTTTTTCATATTGTGGGCGCCACTCTCTCTTTCACTCTGGGTTAGGCATCTTTCTGATCTCCTCCTGATCAGAAATCTGGGATTTTCTTTTCTCATGCCAGAGATGATGGATTATATGATTATATCGCCTATTCTAGCGCTTCTAGCACACATCAGCTGACCGCAAACAGGCAAAATGCATCACAAACTGCGGTAAAAACCCCGACTGAGATGCATATTCCGAATGTGCTGTATACATGATCAAAGAATCCTCCTAAAACCCGAATAATACTGGAATATCCCACGTCTTAATCGGAAAATGCTAAATTCGGAAAAAGGACAAATTTGGAAAATGCAACTACTGGACAATGCTGTTTACATGACCCTTATCAAATTCAGAATATTGTCATTTTCAGAATAATAGTGGAATATTGTGTGCATGTAAACTTAGTCAGTTAAAGCAGCTACAGGCCTAGCAGCAAACATACATCATGTGAAACTCCAGTGACGACGGACAACCAACTAAAGCCAAGTTACTGAGGCAAACACACGGGGACGTACAAGGAAACGCTGAAGATATTGAGAGCTAGAAAAAAGATGCAGACTAGTGTGTATAGGAGATACATTTGAGCCTACGTTGTGTGCTAATTATGGCCTGTTTTATGTGTAAACTATGATTGTTTTTACTCTCTGTGAAGCACCTTGAGATTTTGTTGTAATTTAAAGTGTGCTATATAAATAAAATCCATTATTATATTATTATTAATGGTGGCGTGTCCAAGCCAATACTCACGTGGATGAGTCATTTCGAATCAGCTGGCTGTTGTGACGCATCGGCGTGTTCTCGCTAGCTGAGCGCTCCCGTCGTAATCGCCCTTGGGGCCGCAACTACAGGGAATAAAGACGACAACAGTCTGTACTTTTACTGACAATCCCCTTGTGGTCAGTGGGTGGATTTGATTTAGTGGCCTTGGTAGGTTTGACATTAAGCCTACCAAGCCGCTTTGTCCACTCATAAACATCAGCTATTTGAAACAGTACATGTTGCCTGAACAAATTAAATTGGTGTATTAATTCTAGGATCCTCGACATTGTGACACAGTGGCTATGTTGCTGGTGCTATGCTGATGGTATGAAATGAGAGACTTTATATTTCATATTTTTGACTGGCTAGTAACCCACACATTGCAGCACCACTGTGACAGCACTTTGAGAGAACCCTGACTCCACTCTGCTTCCAGCGGCTCCTCACCTCCTCACTGGGCGGGGCTGGAGCAGCACTCCGCTCCACTTCCATGAAGTCCAGAGGCCGCTCGTTGAGGGTGAGGACTCTGGGCGGAGTCTTCAGTGACAGCGCCTCCAGTGGCGTGGACTGGATTAAGTCCAGGTCCCTGGGTCTGCTGTACTGGGCGTCACTGTCTCCTGACAAAATGAGATGTGGATCAGAGTTGGGGGTTTTCTACTTCAATCAAAATATGTAACTGATCTCCCTGTTTATAATATTTTAACCCTTCTCTTTTTTTATTATAATGAAATTTTTATTATTTTTCACAGATTACATCATCATTTATTTAGAACAAAATGAGACTAGTAAGTCCCCACAACAAAGTGGGGTGGGGTCAACACTTGTCTTGGATATCCTCCACATACACAACATCACTGCTTGATAGGCTACCTACAGTACACACACACCCTCTCTTCATACACGCAACTTTCCATTTCAAGTGAAACGTAAAAGGGTTTCTGGAGCTTTGGACTCTACCGCCGTACTTCCTCTTTGAAGTATATTGCTTAGATCCTGGGGCAAGTAATCTATTCGTGGCTGCCATATTTTCATAAAGTTGTTTTCATTATCTTTCATTCTGGCGCTGAGTCTCTCCATAGGAAGTACTCACCCTTCTCTTTTTTTAATGTTTTGTTGTGTTTTTTACATTTATACTGTAAAGGACATGCCATTCACCTAGTGTTAACTCAATGCAAATATGTTCCTGATTAAACCTCAACAACTCAATGTATTTCCCTTAAATTCTGAAATGTAATCTGTCACGGAGAATGCGTTGCCGACGCAAAACAACGATGCACCATGGTGCCAAGTTGCCAATGCAAACCGTGTCAACTGCTAGTAAGGGCTAGGTGTAATATTTAAGTTGTAACTCATGCCTACGTTGGAACTATTTCACTTTTAGTAGTGCATAAACTCGGACTGAGTGAGACTTTACGCTCAAACTGGCTATGTTTGAACTTACGCAAATACGCACTGCTGGTGCAACCCACTGCTGTACCACACTGATAGAAAGATATGTGAAATCTGTTAAAGGCTCTGACAAAGCCACATAATGGCTACATTACAGTCAGGTGACAGTCATCAATGATGTACATAGTTAAGTGTAATATCAGCCAGTATAATTTTGAAATTAAAAGTCAGTTCCTACTTCCTACATAGAGAGAATGTAATGGTTGTGAATCTTCACTGGCCTCACGATTCGATTACAATTCATCTGTCAATGATTCCATTCGATTCCACGATGCATCGCGATACAGCTCAAAGTATCGCAGCTCCAAGTATCTCATCCTCAATTTTCTATATTAGTACTGCACATGGCTACTTTTTCATCAATTAATATAAGCAATGGGATAAATATCAACTCCCTTTTTTACTTAGAAAGTGCTTTAAAATCTGAATGTCAACATAAATTTAAACATAAACCATTCAACGATTCATCTGTCACCGATTCGATTCGATTCACACGTCCGCATCGCGATCGCGATGCATCAATTAAACGATTAATTTTGACACCCCTAAATGGTACACCTACCTGCCACTACAATTCTCTCTGGGACTTGCATCATGACACTATGAAGGGTTTCCTGCAGTCCGGCATCAAGCTCTCCGGAGCCATGAGGCCCAACCTTGAGCATCTCAGGGATACGCATCCGCTGGCTGATACCCTCTGTGTACTCCAGCTCATAGTGGATACGGTTCATCTCCGCCATCTCTGACGTGGTGGAGGGGAAGGCTGCTCCGTTCATTTGGCTGTAAAACAACAGTTATATTCAGCTTGACAGTAACACATTAGACTAGTTGTTAGTCACAAAAAGATTATCAAGGGAAGAAAATTGTGCCATAATGACCTAACGTCTTCTTATCTATACTTTCAATTCCAATCCTGTTCAAATGGTCACACTGCATATAGTGCATTATATTTAATGGCACATCTCATCAAACTACAGCTAACTTATTATATGAAGAGTACAGCGGCAGAATCTCTTAAAGGATCTCCTGAATCTCAGAAAACCTAGGAGAACTCATATCAGCTGATGTGCTGTAGCTAGCGGTTACAAAGGGAGAGTGCTCGTGTTGCTGTCATATGATAGCAAGTTGCATAAAGATAGACATAACTTTGACTTAGACTTCAATGTGACCTTATGTCAAACTTGCTATTTAGACACTTAGCGTTATATATTATTTACATGTTCCAACTACTTCTTTATTGTTATAAAGTTAGATCTGTAACAGTTTGTTTCCGTTATAAAGTTAGATCTGTAACAGTTTGTTTCTGCCACTTCTTCAGGCTCTTTCAAAAATCCAGAGATTTGCCATGTTGTATGAAACTGTTTCAGTATTTAAAGTTCCCACCTTGACAGTTAGTTAGGCCGACTCGTTGCCATAACAAAGTTCTTGACTCAAGATGTATAGCCAGGGAGAGGTGGCAAACTTTCCTACCTTACCTCAAAACAACCCGACCCGAGAACCAATATCATTCTGACAGACTAACATGACGTGAATGTAGCTTGTGTCAGGAGCCTGAGAGACGTACACTGATAAATGAGGAAGTTTGCTGGTTATTTTTCGTATTGCTGCTGTTAGCAAATTAACATTTCTGAACATGTTTATAGCTAAATAACAACATTAATGTTAACATTACAACAATTCATTCAAACTCGATTAGTGAAGCTAGCACCCGCGAATGTGTAACGTTAACGTTACCGCCTACCTTGTGGTTAGTTTATCAAAAAGTATCCCACACTGACTAGCGTTAAGTATTATGCTACCGTGACCAAATGAACCTAACGTTAACGTTGGTTTGTCAATGACAGTTATTAAGACAACACATTAGCGCCATTTCAAGCTAAAGTAGCGCGTTAGCTTCGTTTTCTTACCCTTTGGTATGTTGTTAGCCTCTCCACGAAAGTAATTTAGGAATAATATTGGGAGGATTTGCAAGATAAATAACACAATTAGCGTTACGTAGCGTTAAGTGTATTACAGATGATGTAGCTAGCAGGCATCTCCTTAGCTTGTGTTGTTGTCCTCTTTCGTTAGTGGACCCAAACAGGAACCACGGGAACCTATGACGGGAACGACCACCAGGAGGAACCGAGGAAGTTACGTTCCTTGCTTAAAAAACGTTGAGAGCAGACGACCAACCGCTACTGCCGCCTTGTGGCTCCAATGTGTAATACATGGGTTTCGCCAAACCCCCCCCTTGGCGCTAGAGATTTTCTAAATTTTAACTACAGCAAATAATTTGGTTTTGATGTTTCCAGTTGTGCATCATTTCACTTATTGAATGATGAATTCACTATGAATAGTGACTGTATGTCACTATAAACGCAGTGAGAACAGTTTAGACTAGAATCAAATATTCATATTTGAGATTAATTTTGTAGCTATATCCTTCCAAGATTAATGATACGATAGCCGGATAACATGAAAGCAAGGGAGTGACTGGCTTATTATTTAGGTCAGTGGACTGGCCATGCACTGATCCATCTCCCCCCCCGCATTGAGTTTGCGGAACATGCAGTCAGTGTCGCGGAGGGTTTTGAGAGTTGGCCCCTCAAGTGACTGTGGTGGGTGGTGCGTTGCGTTGAGTCGGACAAGCCATTCAAATGGATGCAAGAGAGTTGACATGAGACGAGTCGACTCTCTGCCGAGCCACCAAGAGGAAAATCGTCAGAAATATCACCGCAAGACGACGAGCAACTTTTGAGTGATGTCTCAATTGGGCGCGCTGAATTAAATGTCAGGATGCTGTTAATTTGACGGACAAAGCTAGGCTAAGGACCGAACAGACCATCACTTCTCTTCTCTGTCATTAGCCGCCTTCAATTATGTTCCTCGACATTTTCATTTGGTGTGGGATATCATTCATCAGCACTGTGCGCATCGCATCATCTTTGGAGCTGCAACTTGGCATGTAAGTGAGATTGTCTTGCAACTTGTCTCTTTACTTTGTTTATGCACTGATAGCCCATTGAAAATTAATCGGAGGAGAACTAAGGTTTTCTAGTCTACATATGCGTTGTTTTAATGCAAGAGATAAAGGAACCATCCAATATTTCACCAGTGGATATTGTAAATAATTTCCACAATGCTTTGCACTTTTGCAGTTCTAACTTGTCTGCAAAGTAGTACTAATAGGCTGTAGTACTTACTAGCTCGCCAGGAGTCGCTCTTTCCGGCCCCATGTGCGAGTGGATGCATTTATAGTATGGGTGCTCTAATGTGCTGATGCATAATGGGATTGAGTGGAATGTGCTTTTTTGTATGATACATGAGAGGTTTACGAAATGACCTAGTGTGCTGGACATGATTGCAGGAATCTTTTTCATTACCGGAGAGGCCTTTTATACTTCCTCTAATTAACTTCAGGCTGCTGTATTGGAGCCAGATGGTCTGTGGTGGAGGTAGGACACCTTAGGAATGGCTTACCTGCACTGACAGCATCAGTATGAAGGCTGTGTCTGTGATGTAGAGTGCTATACAGTGAAGTGAAAACCTCTTCAGCATAACATAAACGCATGCCGTACATGCGTGCGTGTGTGTGTGTGTGTGTGTGTGTGTGTGTGTGTGTGTGCTGCACACACATGCACATGAACATGCACACACTTCAGTATTCTCACACACACATATATCATGGAGCCTATTATGTGCACACTCTCTGAATCTATTAAGAACTACATTTCCTGTGGAGTTTAATTGGTTGGTTATTGGGTGTTCTAAACAGTGTCCAAACCCTGGACATTCTGGCAGGAAGTTATGGCGTGCCGACAAACAAGACCTTGGTAGTACAGATGTGTGTGATAAGCTGATGTGCATGCAGCTCAGGGAGTGTGTGGAACATGTGGGAGTGCATAGCCTGAGTAGCCTACATCATGTCTGTTTGAATGTACGTTATGTATTGGCTCTGGTGCAGAACTAGACCACCAGGGGCAGCTCTCTACCTTTTAGTTACCTCCTAAAAACATAATGTTCATTAACGTCATAATAACAACTCGTTTTTCTTTTCTTCAATTTAGTATTGATATGTCCACCTAACACACTGTCAATTTTTTCTGTGATCTTCCTATCTCTCCCCCCCCTTCCCCACACTCTCTCTCTCTCTCTGTTTCTCTCTCCTGTTTGTGTGTTTTCCATGTGCAGGCCAAATGTTTGTACTGACCAGGAGATGTCCATGTTGGGCACACGTCAGCCTTGTGTCCAGGCCTTCACCCGCATGGTCAAGGTGTGGAAGCAGGGCTGCACTGCTCACCGCTGGTGTATGGGCTATGAGAGGAGGTGAGAACAACTGTACATTCACAAATACACAAGTATTTTTTATTATTATTATTAATCAACAAGAACAACAAGAAGAACACCTGTTGTATTGGCAGATTTGACCTGCTAACCTTCCAGTCACAAGCTGGATTTGCTTTTCTTTATCCACTTTGTGTCTGTACAGCAGTTACATCCGGTCATGCAAGGACACACTGACCGCTCTGAATACACAAAATGTGTATTTTGCTCTTCAAAAGAAAATGGTTGTGGGCAGGCTTACTTTGGGGTTGGAAATCTGAGCAAATTGAACACAGTCCTGCCACAATGCAAAGACAATGCTAGAAGTACAGAGTACATGAAAAAGTAATGATACATTAACAATAGGACAATGCAAATGACAACTATGCTTCTCATGGCTTTTAGAAATGTTGAAGCTGTAAAAGGTCTGTGTGTCGTTTATTACCATTGAGTAAAACAGATATTTATTTGGACTTATGATGAGTTGAAAATATGAAAAGCTTGTTTTCTATCTGCCATATTCTCCTCGTGAATATGTTCACATTATGTAATAATTATCCATTAAAAACAACAACAAACTCTGAAAATCCCATGATGGGACTGTAATCTAATGTCTACTGTTCAGGACAGGGTACTACACCGCCTACAGGCAGGTGTACAGCATGGATTTGGAAACAGTCTATAAGTGTTGCCCTGGCTGGACTCAGAGGGGTGAAGAGATGGGATGTCTGCATCGTGAGTAAAAGCATTTCACCAATATTATGTATCCGATATGGCTGTTTGTGTGTGTGTGTGTGTGTGTGTGTGTGTGTGACATTGTATTATGTCAATTTGCAGGTATTTCTTAAAATGAGGCTCATAGCTAGATATAAAGATAGATGGATAGACAGACAGACAGACAGACAGACAGACAGACAGACAGACAGACAAATACATAATCTATTATTTTATCTTATACATTACATGCAATATCTACAGGGGTGTGTGCTACCAATACGTGTTTCAATGGAGGCCGATGTGCAGAGAGTGGAGACCAGATATGCCAGTGTCCAGAGGGCTTCAAAGGCACACGATGCCAGTATGGTGAGTTTCCATCTGATGAGGAAAATATTACATTTGCAACACTTTCAAAAATATTGTACACTTTAGCACTGTAGCAGATCTATGTGTTAAGCTAAGTGGGTGCAGCTTTGAAGCGACTTCCATCTTCAGAGGACGACATGTTGTTAAAGCGCTAATGGGGCCAGATCAGACCTTGTGCTTTCACTTTGAAAGAGCAGTTGTGAGCACGTCCTGTCGCTGTGATTGGCTGAGGCCGCTTTGTGGGGCTTGCTGGGTAGTTAAAGGTAGTGCAAATGCTGAGAGGAATGGTTTCCTTTGAAGGCTAGAGCCTGGGGGTCTGTGGCTAGCTCAACTGTGTCTCCACTCTTTAAAGCAGGGATAGTCGACTTGCTTTGTCCGGGGGCCACTTTTGCAAAATGACAAGAGGCCAGGGGCCAGTTAATAAACAAACATTAATATACATTTTTCTGTAGTGGATTGTAGGTTTTTGGGCACCGAGCAGATGGCCATATTGACAATTTAGCTGGAACTCAGTCAAACTTGATTTAGCGTTAGTTTTCATTGTGAATTAGAAAATGGTCGGGGGGCCACTCTGAACCCTATCGCGGGCTGCATCTGGCCCCCGGGCCGCAAGTTGAGTATCACTGCTTTAAAGGCTAGAGCCTGGGGGTCTGTGGCTAGCTCATGGGGGTCTGTGGCTAGCTCATGGGGGTCTGTGGCTAGCTCAACTGTGTCTCCACTCTTCCAAAAGTGCATGTTAACGAGGGCATGTGCAGCTCTGGCTTCATGTGAGGTTTTATCACACATTGTAACCCTGGAATTTGTTCAGGTCAGTTCATGCTAATCTGTGTGCGCCACAATATACCCATTGTGTTCAAGCCAAGGCCCTATGTTGGTAAGCTGTTCACCTTCCTGAAGTGTCCTTGAGCAAGGCACTTTACGTCGGAATCGCTACCAGCTTCTGTAGCTGACAAGCAAGCAAACGGACATTCCCTATGCCATAGGGAATACCTACGGGATCAATAAAGTATCACGCATTCTTATGATTATCTGAATTTAGCAATAGGATATTTTTGTTGTAGAATTGTGGAACATCTCTGAAGATGGACAGAAAAACAAAAAACAAAACCCCAGTTACTTCAGGACCAGGGGCCGGTTACACAAAACACCTTGAGTTAAGATTTCACCCTAAAGACCGAGTTCAGGTTTCCAGCAAATAAAATCGGTTGCGCAAAACATCCTTAAATCTTCTCTTGACTGTTTCCTTCAAATGTTTAAAATGTTAGAAGACTGTTTTGGGCAACCAATTAAATTTTATGCAAACATTAACTCAAGGTGTTTTGTGCAGCCGGCCCCAGAGTTTGAAGCAAGGTTTGAAACCCTTCACCTGCTGTGTGCAACTCAACCATCTTGACCCTCAGACAAAGCACCTTGGCACCTTCACCATCAGATGGTGAACATGTGAGCCCGTACAATACCTGCTTGTCCTCCCAGTCTCTGTGCATTGTCTGATTGTTGTGTCCACTGTCTGAAGCCCTGCGCTCTGCGTCAACGTGCACAGGAGGATGGTTGTTAGTGTTTTGGAAGAAGCTTGCAGAGCTAAGAGTGGAGAACAGAGGATGCTTGTTACTACCCATCTCAGCACACACATGCTCACAAACACACACACACACACACACACACACACACACACACACACACACACACACACACACACACACACACACACACTCAGAGAGGGGCCTTCCCGTTTGATCCTAACTTCCCAGGAGGAAGGCTCTGCCTGCCAGGGGTTCTTCACAGACATTTCACAGCACCGTGTGGCTGTTTGTTTGAGGCGTGTTTTGTTTTGACAGAGCCTCTTTGCTTTTCACACGACACAGTGGAGAACAGAAGATTGAGATATCAGACAGATGAAGGAAGCTCTCTCTCTCTGCCGCTCTCTGTCCTCTCTGAGCTCTTTCTCTCTCTCTCCACATCCTGTGTTCCATCTCCCTCAGTGAGAACTCTCCTCTCCACTCTTGTCTTGTCGTTAAACGTTTTTCCTGGTCTCGTCCCTGGAGACAGATTTATCCCCTTCTCCTTTTGCCAGAGTCATTATACAGCCGGCCGACCCTGTGCTCAGCCAGCTTCCCCCCACCTCCACCTCTGCTCGGTGTGGAGGCAACAACGTACACTGATAATCGTATGCTGTGAGGGTTTGGGTCCAGGTATTAGGCTATTTTTAGAGCATTTCAGCTACACTGTTTGTCTTCTCAAATCAACAAGTCCTTCATAATCTCTTGGAAAATCCTTTTAAGAGTCCCAGTGCGACATATCATATTTTTTGGACAAATGCTTTTTGAACAATTGCATTTTTTAATCCACAAATGATTTAAAAGGAAATTATGGATCCTTTTGTATTTTGATCTTGAAGGAGTTTTTGACTATTGGTACAGTAGCAGATATGGGTGTCTTAGTTTCATAGTTTCTTTATTGTGGAAAGGCAAAATATGCTTTTGATAGGTATGTATATGCTAAGGTGGTATAATGCCTGTAGCTTACCATATTATATGAGTCTTCAGCTCATAATATTGTGTGGAGAGTATTGAGCTTGTGAACTCCACCAGTCCCTGCATGTCTGTCCTGCAGATGTTTGTTCCAAACAAAGGAAGACATCTTTGTTTTTGTGAGATTGGCCTGTTCGCTCAACTCACACATTATTATGTGATGAGAAGAACATAGAAGCACCAAAAGCACCCATGTGTGCCTGGTAGGTAGTTTGGCCCAGTGCTCCATGGTAACACTTAGTTATCCTCAGCACAGTGTGTGATAATACACTATGCTGAGCGATAACAGGATTACCTCAAAAGTGAGAAAATAAGAGCTTGTAGCAGCTCTGTCTTTAGCTAAGTGGTCAATCATTTTAATGATATGGATATGTCTGGCAGTTTTGTGTAGACTTGTCAAATTAACATGACAGAATGATATGCAATATGATACAAAAATAACATTGTGACCTAACAGGGTCTACTCTCTCTGTTGGAAGATCTCTCTTCCCACTAGACTTGAAGCGTGATCTGTTGTATTGTTTCCATAACAAATGAAGGTGGTGGGCGATGGGAAACTGAACCTGCACAGAGGATGAATATGTGGCTGCTCCTCTGAAATAGTAAAAAAAAAAAAAAAAAAACTACAGGCCAAAAACAGACTAAAAGCTCAGACTTAGCATGTTAGTCACCTGCTATCACTCATCATAGTGATTGAATGTGAAAGTGTTAGCATGTAACAACGGGGCCAACAATTGACTAGACATGGAAAATGTTGGCGTAGTATGTGACGTGTGTATGTTGACCAACGGGCCAGTCTCCCCCTAGTCTCGACGCCAGACCCATGAGAGTTCTTACGCTGATACACTACGTTACTGCATGCTGCAGAGCTCTCTCTGGGTCTGGGATGCTTTCCCCCAGCCGGCTGGTAATGGGAGGGAACCGTTCACTTGGCCAGTCATATGCCAGTGATGGATACAGTCCTGCCCAATCAGTAACGACTTTGCGATCAGACAACACGGGAGGTGCAGCCCGTTTTTCGAACCACTCTCTCATTGGTGCTATGACCTCTCACTCATTCAATTTAACCCCCCTAGATCCGCCCTCAAACCCCAGCAGTGGCTGTGAAGTGGTACAGACCCATTTATGTAGTATGCGGAGCGCAGCGTTTCAACGTAATATTTGAGTCTGGGGAGAGTCTAGTCTCCCCCAAACTTGCTATATTTCTTGATGAGACAAGATATGACAAGAGGACCAGTAAGAAGAAATCACTAAGGGAAATGCAACAACATTGCACAACCTGGGAACCTGGATATCTGTACTATATGCAGACTGAGGCACCAGTTTCTGCAGGAATCAGTGTTGTGAGCTTTACATAAAAAAATGGCAGACTTCTTACTGTATCCTGCGGATGCATCCATGATGGAGAGAGAGGGACAGAACACACATGTAATATATATTGAGAGAAGGAAAGAAAGCTAACCTCTGTAGATTTATGGTGTCTCCTACATGTTCGTAATCCTGCTGCATGTAAAACACATGTCTGTATGATGATCGAAGCATGCAAGTGTTGCACATGTCTGTCCCTCTTCCTGCCTGCTTTCTGCCCTGCCTGTCTGTCTGGCTGATGGTCCACCTGCCTATATATCTGTCTTTCTGTTTGAATGTTTAAAGGGGCACTGATAAATCAATCTTCCCCATTTCCCCATGAGGTTCATTGAAGGATAGTTTATTTTATTTCAGATTTTGGCTCAGCTTAGCTTTGCTTTACGGGCAAGCAAGAGTCAAAGGCCACTAAGCCACTGCTTTGTCTTTCTCAGATGTTGCCAGCTTTTGCTTAACCACAATTAGTTTTACAACAACTGGTGCACGCATGGAAAACACCTGTTGAGGCTGCTCCCCGTGTGTGTGTGTGTGTGTGTGTGTGTGTGTGTGTGTGTGTGTGTGTCCGTGTGTATGTGCGTGTGCACGCGCGGTGGCAAGGCTCAGTATTGCAAGTCACGTGATGCCCCGCAGCTCAGAAACAGAAATTCCCATCCACTTATAGGGGGAAAGCAGCATGATTAGTGGAGCGCGCTGTATGGTCGTCTGTGATTGGTAGAGCGCGCTGTATGGTCGTCTGTGATTGGTGGCCTGCATTAATTTCTCTCTCTGGCTGTTGTGTTTCTGACGAGGCTACTATGGACTTATGGTACATGTCCACACAAGCCTGTGTTTTCACGCCCGCCCGCCCCGCTTCCACTAAACCATACGCTTGTGGGAGGGCTCGATGTTTGTTGGGGGGCTGTCCTCCACGTTTTGGAGCGGGCACGTGAAAACCCCCGCCCTGGTGGACACGTACCGTATTGGAGACAGCCGCGCAATGCATTGTGGGGCAGGTGGGGAGCTCCGCAAGCCGGGAGTGGGCACCGCTCCTTACATAAAGCTTAGAGCTTTGTGCAAATGAGGTCCGTGCCCCGCGTCTCAATGCCTCCCGAACTCATATCTGATCTTTTAAACGAACGGATAAGAACCCAATAAACAAAGGCACAGGGAGACACAGCATGGCCTATTGTCGGCGTCACATTTGATCAGAAACACAGTTCGCCGGGTGGTTTTCATAAATATTTTCATTTGTGGCAAAACCAGTGATTCAAATCACTGTAACCACTGCAGCTGCTATGCTGCTTGAGATACTGAGGCAGAAGAAGAGAGGGTTTCGGGTTACTGAGGATGGAGCATCAGTCTCATCTTTTCAAGCCCAATTCAGCACAGCACGGTTCTGATAGAGGGAGGATGCACACTGAGAGGGATGTTCAAGGTTCTGATAGAGGGAGGATGCACACGAGAGGGATGTTCAAGGTTCTGATAGAGGGAGAAAATGCATACTGAGAGGGACGTTCAAGAAAGGTCTGGCTGTGGCAAGAGTTCAAGGGAGAATCCGTGTGCCGCTCCCTCTCCCCTCTTTTCAGCACTCATCGGGTTGGCCTCTCGAACGCTACTCTCTTTGGTTTCCCTGCCAAGTTGCGGTGGTCGGACGCGCTGTGCGCTGCGGGGGCCGACCGCCCGCCTGCTTCCAATCTGTGATATCAGACAGAAGGGGCCATCCCCGCTAATGTCTGTCAGCCTCTGACACCGCGGCTACAGTGTTGATGCTGTGTGTTAATAGGCAGCCTGGACGCAGCCCAAGCTTGTGTTCAAACAGCATAGCGCTCACACACTCCAGCTGTAATGGCTGTATTTAGCGCTGCCTGCAAATGCCACTCTGTCGCACTCTATTACGCCTGAGAATTAGGCACGGCTTTGGTTGGATTGGTGCACGGGTCTGTAGGAAATCAAGAGACTGCACTGCAGGCACATCAAAGTGTGAGCACACATCCCATCTGCTGCTCACTAACACACGCCTGCTTGGCTTTACAGCACTTTGTAGAATAGTCATCCTGTCTCTGCTGTGTGAGGAGACTTCACTGTGTCTCTGCTGTGTGAGGGGACTTCACTGTGTAACGAGCTAAAGACGTCTCTGCTGTGTGAGGAGACTTCACTGTGTAACGAGCTAAAGACATCAGCACATTTTAACACACAAGATATACAGTAAGAAAACCACCTACATTTAGCGTACAGTGCAGCCAGTGACCGTTTACTCACTCACTCTGTTGAGTCGCACTGAGTGCGGTTACACAAACTCTACTGGTCCTACTTATAGCCTCTGCAGGGAAGGATTTATGACATCACTGATGATGTCACCATGTCTATGACATGACAGAAGTCCCGGCATGTTGAGTTGCACCAGTTCTGACTATCGTCGCAAAGCAGTCTTCTGAGCATGGTCAGTTGCGACGATTTTCACCTTCGCCGCAAAGCCTTGTTTTCCGATCAGTGGAATCGCATGAGATTCGGCACTGCACTCTGCAGGGAACCCAGCAGCGCACCCGCCGAGTTTCAAGTGGACACTGTCATGGTTCTCTGTTCCGCGCCCGGGCACGGAACGCAACGTTCACACTCATCAAGGAACCGTACCTGGGGTGAATCTGGGGGCAAGTGTGCTCGGAAACGGTCCCGGGTCCCCAGTGAGAAAGCACTCTTAGACAACTTTGTGAATATAAAATAATAAGTTTATAGAACATTATTTTAAACAAATAAAGTTGAAGCGACTCTGCCTCTTCAGCACGCAACTGCTCTTCGCCACATTGTCACCGGAAGTCTAAAGGAGAAGCTTTTGAATCAAGGAGAATGGTGAAAACACCATTGTGCTTATGAGGTCTTATTTGTGACTGTATGGACGTCTATAGGAGACTGGCTTGATGCTCTGGGGCAGTCAGGCATGCATGGAGGATAACTGCTCTCTTCTAATGACATGCTAGCGAGCAGAGAGCGAGGGAGGGAGAGCGAGGTGCATAAAACACTGGTGGAAAAAGATGCTGACTCAGTGTTCTACATTTAAAAATCCTCAGGGCGTTCCTCCATATGGTGCCCTGTGTGTGTGTGTGTGTGTGTGTGTGTGTGTGTGTGTGTGTGTGTGTGTGTGTGTGTGTGTGTGTGTGTGTGTGTGTGTGTGTGTGTGTGTGTGTGTGTGTGTGTGTGTGTGTGTGTGTGTGTGTGTGTGCGTGTGTGTGCTCGCGCACAGGTGTGTGTGGACTTCTCGAAGCAGGATTGTCATCCCTCCTCATTACTGGGGTTCTGTTTGTGTGTCGCCCGGTCTTGAAAATGGTGTCTACATTTGGCCTAAAAGTCACAGAGTTTATGCAGCTTTAATGGGTTTCCTGAATTCACTTTTGTTCCCATCTCTGAATAATGACAACCAGGTTAAAGAGGGTCTTTGTAAATTGTTCATCATGATACACAAGAGTTCAAATCTGGCTCAAACATCTAAAGAGTCTGGGAAAACTCTGGACAATTGCTCTATGGAAATGTCCTCAATCGGTATTGGATGACATATGACTGATATCCTCTATGGAACTTTAGCCAGTGTTTGAGCCCATCTCTTCCAGTGCTTCCTCCTATCTTTGGCAGTCATATCATACATCCCAGTGACTTTCTACTGGACAGATGGGAATAGTTCCTTTTATTGGTGTGGCTGGTCTTGCAATGAGCCTGAAATAGAGAGCCTGTGAGAGAGTTTGTGATTCAAAATGGGAAGATAGTATGAGATATCTTTAAGATTTGTGGAATTAATTAAGCTTAAATGTGCAATCCAAGTCAAGTTTGTGTATGGGTACAATCAAAACAAAGCTGAGAGGGAAAAAAAGGATGTCCACCCTGATTGACAAAAATAATAATTGTGAAATACCTTAGCTGGGATCAATTGGGCAAAGATCTTGAAGTAACTATAATTAGGCCTAATTAAGTTGATGAATGAGGTGTGAAAAGCCATGTCTTAGGTTCTCACCGTGGCTCCCAGAACAGTGATGTGTTTATAAGATCTGGAAAGTCTGGAACGCTCCTTCCACCGTAAGCTAACTCACTTAACATGCATAGTTATCCTCTCTGAGAATCAGTGACTTTCCATTGCATTTCTCAGTTGTGCCGCTCCAGGTCAAGCGCTTTGTTTTGGCCTGAGCCTGTTCAACATACTTTCAGCAGCAGTATTATTCTAGCAGTGAGACAAAATGACAGATTCATCAGACTGTTATTATCATGCACTGCTAAATCCCTCCACTGACAAGGAGTTGCCATAATGTTATCTGCAGTAACATTTGTATCCCAAACTCTTTTGGTCTTAACAGTTTAATCCTGACACTGCCTGCTTATTGGAGCCTAATTGGAAGGCCTAGTTAACAGATTAAAGGGCTTGAGTTGTATCAAAGGTGCCCCGATACTGCAGAATGTGCTTTGTATTAAGATATAATGGGAACCACCTGCTTGTAATTGAGGGCAGGCTTTATTGTTTGTTTTGGTCCCTTTTCAAAGATTTCTTACACAGAAATTTGGTCTGTAGCGCCTGTGGTGGTGATGAAGTTTCAGACGTGTGGATGTCACAATGTGCTTTGCTTTCATAAAGAACTGCAGTGTGGACCTTCTCATTACCTCTGACAGGTTGCTCTTTGTTTTGGCTGGCAGCTACTCTTGTTCTTTTTTATTAGAGGTTACTGCAAAGGTTCACCGAAAACTATATTAACAATTTAAACCTCCAAAGATGGACAGGTCCATTTACCATTGGCCAGTGTGTTGTAACGCGAACTTCTACTGAGTAAACAGTTTTATTTGGGCATGATTTTCTTGAGACACCCAGCGTGATCTGTACATGATTAAAAGCATTTTGAAGATATTACTGAAGGCAGTCATGGTAATGATCAGTTGCTCAAAGCTGAGATAAAAGCCACTGCGGCCTCTGGCAGTATCCAGCAGCCCTTCCAGTAATGGACGCTTTAAATTGACAGCTTCCTGAACCACTGAGCAGAAATAAGAACCCTACATACAAGTATTCAGTTGAACCTGAAAAAGAAAACGAAGAGAGAATGGCCACCAATGTGCCAGAGAATTTTTGTGAGGAGCAGAGTCAGCAGTGCCTTGGCCTGGGAAGATCTTAAAGCCCAGGTGGCTCACTGTTCCAACCAAAGCTACAAGAACCTATTGTCATTTTTTTTGGTCCACACAATGTCAGTCACAGATGTTCTTGGCTCAGAGTCTTAAGGCATTGAAGTCTTAAGTGACCAATGTTGGATGATTCGAGGGAAGCTGTTCCACCACAAAACTGTCAGAATAAGGTCAATGTACATAGGTCCATTATGCACAAGGAGAAGCTTTATAGTTAGCAGAGCAGTTGAACAATGAACACTTAAGCCAAATGTCCACCAGGTGTGTTGTGGTACCTGCAGTTTTGGTTGTTACGTTATTTTTCCGTGTCTGGTCTATTTTTGCCGGATCCGCTTGCATCTGACAAGTGTGTAAATGCACTTGATTGACTTGTGTGTGATCAAACAGGTGTGGTGTACCATGCCTTCCATTCAGAAGCCGGTCCAATCCCGTGCCCCGCCCCCGGCCATTCTTCTTCTGTGCCACATCTCGTGCACATTGGGCTTTAGTTTGACCTGAGCTCTAAAAGCTGCTGTGCTGCCTGGTCGCCTCCTGTAGGTGGCAGAATCTCTGACATAGCAACAACATTGAGAATAGGAGGCATTATTAGACATTTACCAATGTTGCGTTCTATAAGCTCTGTGTACCTCCCCTTCCTGTTAGCATTCCTCAAGGCTGCCATTGACAGAGTTGACCAAGGCATCATACGTCACAGAGCAGACACCGGCCTGAAGGTAGCCGCCTGACAGGCAGACACCCGGGGCGGCCCGAGCGCTACATACATGCTTAGTATTACTATCAGAGGAAGAAGCTCATTAGGGCCGTAATGGCTGCCATATGGCAGGGAAGTTCCCACATGCTAAACAAGCGCTCCCTCGTCTCTCCGAATGCATTAAGGCACCATTGTTTACCAGGTTAATGCGGTGTGGGTTGGAGCTAATGGACTGTGTGATTGACCATGTGCACCCAAGGCTCCACTGTGAGATTCCCACAGTAGCGGTGGGGCATCCGTTCAGTCTCTGATTAATGGCGCTCATCCTGGTTGAACTTATGGCTTGGCTATTCCCATCTGACGTGAAGAGGAATCAGCTTGTGACAGGGAGGTCACTGGGGTGGATCTCCCCAGCTGGCCTCCTCTGGGGTAAGAGAGGTGCATTGGCATCTTCCCTTATTTCAACAACTAATGTGCCTCAGAGCCTCAGAGCAAGGTAGTTAACCCACAGCTACATATAGTGGAGCTGCTTAGCGGCTAAATGTAGCCTACCAGAATGCCATGCAGATGTGAAGGTGTGTAACTGAGTGCATATGTAGCGTGTAGACCCAGTATAGACTTGCACATTGTCTTTAGAGTTATTGTTTCATGGCCTGATTTATGGACAGCCTAGTCCAAGATTCAAATCAATTTTCAATGGTGATTTTTTTTACATAAACAAATTGTGTTAGGCTTGAGTTATGCTTAGTCCATGTGTGTGAAGCCCTCAGTCTTTTCCCTGCTTTAAGATGCCAAATTGTCCCCTACCTTCTCTGTGTCTGTCTCTAAATCAACAACATAAGGGATATGAGTCCACAGTACAATTTCTGTCTGTCCGTGTAAAATATGATCTGTCCGATCCACACAGGAATGATCTTTCCAGATGTACTAGGTTTAAGTAGACAGAGGCTCTGAGGGAGTTGTGGCAAGTAAACACAACATGATTTTGACCACATTTAGGGCACATGTCCACTTCCAGTTTTACATTACAGCCAATTAAGATGATATGGGTAAAACCATCCATGTCATTTTTTTCAGATGCTTTTTCTAGAGCCCGACCAATACTGGATTTCGGAGGCCGATGCCGATACCGATATTAGGGAGTAAAAAAAAATCAATATCTATATATCGGCCGATATTCTTATCTATCTATCTACTGGTACCGGTTCCGGTACCTGAAATTGGGTCCAAAAATGTCAACGTTTTACACACAGATTAAGATTTAAGATTAAACCAGACGGACATTTTATTTGTCACCAATACCATGGCATGCACACATGTGCACGATGGCCAGCACACACACACGCGCACACGCACACACACACACACACACACACACACACACACACACACACACATGCTTTGGAGGCACCGTGAAATGTGTCCTCCACGTTTGACCCATCCTGGCTCGTCCTCCTCCATGGTCAGGTCAGGAGCGGTGGTGGGCAGCTGCAGTGAAGCGCCCGGGGACCAACTTCTTCCAACTGCCGCTGGTCAGATGATGATCTTCTGCATGTTTTTAGTTGGGGGCTTTGTATGGAGGAACCCCAGGGAGCATGGGGAGAACATGCAAACTCCACACAGATGCGCTCTCAGCAAGTACCGAAATTTGGTACCGATTGATTTTACTTGAATCGGTACTCGGTAGTACCGATGTCGTTCAGTCGGTACCCTTAAGAGTACCGATTTCAGTACCCAACCCTACAGAAGTTGGATGTGACCGGTTGCGACAGCGTGCTCCTTAGTTTGATATAATGTAACGTTACCTGTTTGTGGGTGTCTTGTATTGTTATGTGTTTTTATACTGTAAACACAAACCAGACCGGGCTGTCCAGACGAACAAAGAGATGAGCCGAGCTCCTCCAGTCTACTAATCAGACTCTGTCTGATCTGACACAGCCACTTAGGTGTCATGGTTCCAGTGTTTGCTAGAAATTCCTGGACAACGAAGCCTGATGTTCAAGTTATTGTTAGAGTCTAGAAGCACTGGCCATGACAATAGAGAGGCAAAAAACTTCCTGCTTCAGCACTGTACCCGAGATTTTCATCCGCCATTTATTTTCCCATACACATTTCGTAAAATGCGTATAAAAATAGTTTTACTGGTTCACTTCAAACCAAACGGTACAGATATATTTAGAAACAGGAGAGATCACATAACATTTTACTGGGACCAAAACGTAGAAAGAATGCGGGTTTAAAGAAAATATTTTTTCGATGTTGTTTTTTTAAGTTTTAGTCCGAGTGAAATGTTCTATGGTCTCCCCCGATTATAGCGTTAGCTGAACCGTTTGTTTCGACGAAGTAAAACTATTTTATAAGCATTTTACGAAATGTCTATGGGAAAATAAATGGCGGATGAAAATCTCTGGTACAGTGCTGAAGCAGGAAGTGACGTTCCACTTTGCCTCTCTATAGTACCGTTCGTATGTGAGGAGAGGCCTTCTTGCACTTCTTTGGATGCTTACCATTTTATTTTCATCCTTGCTGTACAAGGATATGATGATGTTTGGTATTATTTGTAGGTCTATAATTGCACTCTTTGAACCTTTAATTTCTTTATGGTCATGGCTCCCATGCAGAGGGACACTCAATCAAATTGGGATCGCTGGAATTCTGTTCAGGACTGGCGTGAGAAGATCGACTGTATCTCCTTGGGTCAATTAACTCAGTTCGCAGCTTAAGTGATGCATGTGCTTCAGCTTATTATGGGATAAGTGAGGAGCCTGTGTCCGAGGGGTGAAAGTGTGTGAAAGCAGAGCAGCACCCACTTTTCATCGTTCAAGTCATTTGCCCCGTGCTGTGAGAAAACAATTTAAGTTTTATTGATGCCATAAAAAAACGAAGGGGGAGAAATATTTGCACAGCCAGAAAATGGCGAGAGGCAGAGTGTCTCTGTAAATCTAATTCAAACGTGTACTGTCTGAAAATCCTTATTATATTACAGCATAAATTCTGTGTAGAACCAACAAATGGGAACCATGTGAGTGAGCTGCTGGGCTGAGGTGGTAGTAGCACGCAACCATGTGGTCCAAAATGTATCTGCAATGAGAGGAGGAGAGACAGGATGAGAGAGAGGGAGGCAGGGAGGGAGGGAGAGTTGAGGCTATAATAGCATAAAGGAACACATGTAGTCTACTTTTACAACCTCTATGTTTTAGTAGGCATGACTAATCTATCGATATCCTCTTGAAGAAGGATTGAATGAGCATGAACATTCTTTGTAATAGTTTTCATCAGGTACTGCTGAAAGCCATGATTGATTGATTATTACTCTTTCTCTCTTTCAATCCAAGAGGTTGAAAAGAATCCCACTTTTGTCTCCTCTCTATCTCCCTCTGAGCTGATTGTTGAAGATCACTTTCCCCGCTGTGACGGCTTCCTCAAAGCTCCCTCAGCTGTCCACCAATGACCTTTGACCTTTGGTCTAGTTCACAGGATCCTGTGTTTCCTAACAGCACTCGATGGGCCCATTCAGTCGTCTGCTATTCTCTAAAACAGGGGTCGGCAACCTTTTTGATATGAAGTGCCATTTTCAAATTTGCTTGTCAATCAGTGTCCCCGAGGTTTTTTAGCAGGAGGACCTGACAGACAGGACTTGTCTGTCTTTCGCGCCGAAATTTTCATCTGCTCTCTGCTGCTTTGGAATGTATGGAATGCATGGAACGCAAGGAGGCTAACCAATCAGATGCAGAGTAGCGCCGTTGGTCACTACCGTAAATATCCTAAATAACAGGCCGCGCTACGGCAAATGGCTGTGAAATAGGTCATTTGGCATTTCAACATTTCTACAAACAAATCTCAATTGTGCACTTCTTGCTACTATGCTGCCATGCCACTGGTTAACTCTTTGCCTGCCCTAGGCCTAGGTTACTGACGCCTGCTCTAAAAATGACAGAAAAGACATCTCATTCATGGTAATTTCCTACTCTCTTACCTAAGATATCTGTCAGTGTTCACAATCATGTTCAAGAAATAGGCACCAAAACATAATCCTATCCTTTTATTTAGAAGATTTCTGACTTTAAGGTGGTCTGGAACATTTATAGCCAATGATTCATTTGTTACACATTTGTTACACATACTACATGGCACTAAACTTTGTTGATTTTGCATGTAGATGACTGTCCTCCAGAGAATTAAACTGGCCCTGAACAAATACTTAGCATACTGTTGAACATTTAGAAGAGTTGGCTCCACTTATCTGACTGCAACTGAGTGCAAGTGGGTTTCTGTCTGTCCCAAACATGTCCAAAAGAATTGATGCTGCTTTTCATCGTCTGCAACTATTGATACCACACACACATTTGATAGATGGCTTGTTGGACTCAGCAGAGAGGTTCCTTATCCATTTGTGATGTTGTTTAAGTTTAAGCCCCTTGCCTTTTCCTGATTGGCTCAAACATCCACTTGGACTCAAGGATGAACTGATTAGATTTTGGTCATCAAAGGTCAAGGTTCAAGGTCACTGTGACCTCACGTTCATCTGTACCATCAAGGAATGGGGCAGGGCTAAATAAAAGGAGCCATAGCTAGGGATAGGAAGGTCGTAGGGAGTCGGTATCTGAGGGGTGTGCAGGGGGAGTGGCTAGTGGGTGTGGGTGGTGTGAGGGAGGCATGGTGAGGGAAATGGGTGGGGCTAGGTCAAAGGGGCCATAGCTAGGGATAGGAAGGTTGTAGAGAGTTGGGGTTCGAGGGGTGGGTAGAGGGAGTGGCTAGCGGGATGTGGATGGTGGGAGGGGGTGTGGGTCAAGGAAGGGGGCGGGGCTGGGGAAAAGGAGCCGTAGCTAGGGATAGGAAGGTTGTAGAGAGTCAGGATTGGAGGGGTGGGTTGGGGGAGTGGCTAGAAGGATGTGGGTGGTGGCGGGAAGGGGGGGGTGATTAGTAAGGGGGTGGGGCTAGGGCTAATTGATCATCTCTACCTCAAACGACAAGCCTAATATAGAGACAGATGTGACATCAAACCTTATGCATGCCACCTATTGCGCATATGCATGAATTTTCAACATTCATGCATCTATCACAGGCAATATAACCCCCCCACCAAAAAAAAGAAAGAAAAAGAAAAAGAAATAAATGCAAACAACTGATGGAGCAAAGGAAATGGCAGAAGAGAGTCAAGTGGAAGTTGAACTCGGCACTGAAACGTTCATCCACACACACATCCAGTGGTTTCATTGCTATTATGTCAGTTATTCTCATTTGTACCATATAGGTGTATTCTCAGAGAGGATGTTACAGTTTCAAGATATTTTTTTCTTGTTTGTTTGGATTAGATTAGATTAGATTAGATTAGATTAGATTAGATTAGATAAGATTAGATTAGTTTAGTTTAGATTTAGATTTTGGTTGTGGATCATTATTCATTTGTGATCATTTGTATCCAGCTGAATGAACAAGGCAAAATGAGTGCTTGCTGCGATGTAGTTTTTCAGAGACCAATCTAAAATCTCTTCCTTCATGATAATTATCTGTCATCTTTAGTATTTTCTTTTGCACTGAAAGTCCTGTTTTGAAGCTATGGTAACAGGCAAAGTCTCATTATTTTGGTAAGTAAGAATCCTATCCTGTGTGTGTCCATTAAGTTGCTACAATAGAAATGTGGGAATAAGGACTTAGAGAATGCAGGAAATACAAATCATTCCTCTCAGACTCAAAGTCCAGCTTGTGAGGGAGATAAATGAGCTCAGCTTGGGGTATCACTTTCGATATCTGAGCCTTCCACATTCATTTCACAGTGTTGAGTGACGTGCCATGTGAGGCCTGCTGATTCATTTATTGATCTTGACTTGCATTTAAAAAAATGTTTTTAACAGGGGAATGGAACAAGTTTACTGATTTATTTAGTCCTCGTGTGCTTCAAACAGGGTTGTCTTTAGGGGGAGGAAGAGAGCTGGTCCTTGGAGGAATTGGAAAGGGGGGGGCGGGTGATGTAGAGGACAAGCAATGTCAATAACACTGTAATGAGGGAAGCAGGAGTCAGGCCATGGGTGGTTGATGTTCTCCTGCACAGGACACAGGAGCATTCAAACAGCTGTCTGCTCTCCTCACTACCTGACGCCAAGCCGTTATCACCATCATTCACAAACTACCAGGAGACACTTTCCATTCACTTCCAATTGCTTCATACATTATCTTTTTTTTAAGGAATGTGAAAAAACGAATGGATTGGGAAGTTGAGAGAGAGAGAGAGAGAGAGAGAGAGAGAGAGAGATACTTATTAGGAAACATTATGTTTCACAAACTTCCACAGCATGCGTCGTGTGTGTGTTGAGGTAAGTGGTGTGTGTCATTGGTGGGATGGAGATTGATGATGCAGATCATGTAGGTGAGGGACTGAGAGGCCACAGGAGGGAGTGAGGCCTGCTGCATGTGGAGGAAGAGCCTCCAGGTGTTGGGGTGTCAGGGGACCTGAAGGTGAAGGGGGTGCGTGTGCTGTAGTCTCAGCAAGTCACAAGATGCTTTATGAGCTTCTGGTTCTTGTCTCTTTTTTTAATAAACTATCGGTTGGGAACGGAAATGGGTTGGGGGTTTGTTTCTGTTGGGTTTGCACAACCTGGCATCCCAGGAACGAGCAACCATATTTTGTATTTGTATTCTGCACTAAAAAGCTTGAGAAATAGAAATACTGCTGAATGGCAACCCAAGTTTCCATAAAGCACCTTAGTGCTAAACGCATCTTTGCTTCATTACGAGCCAAGGGAATAAAGATGGTTACAGCGTCAAGTTGCATTATGGGAAAAGGCCCCGACTTGTTTTGATAATGCTGTATTTTGGCTATTGAGACCGCAGGCGGGTCTGTGGGGATTTAGAGAAATAATTGTGTGTGTCTGTGTGTGTGTGTGTGTGTGGTGTGTGTGTGTGTGTGTGTGTGTGTGTGTGTGTGTGTGTGTGTGTGTGTGTGCGTGTGCGTGCACGCACGTGTGTCCATGCCTGTCTTTATTCCTGTGCATTCTCGTGTTCATTACATGCATGTGGGTGGCCTGTATAATGTCTGACAGATGAAGCAGTGCAGAAGTGGTGATCTCAAAGCCAAGATGTGCTAGCTAGAGCAATGCTGTTCAGAAGTCAAACAGGGTGGCTTCCATGGAAAACACCTCCCTCTCTACTGTGGTATGGCTCACAGTTAACAGATGAACAGAGAACAGATCACACATTGACCTGTTGAAGCGGTTTGGCAGCCTGTTTTTGAATTCATCTCCATTGCGACCACTGGTCTCCCCATCAAATGACAACTACATGTGTGTGCTGCTGATACCATGCATTCTTGTTATAAAGTGAAATCTATTACAGAAGTCCCTCACCCTGCTCCATCAAACTTGCAGCAAGATTTTCCAAAGAGTTCCACGTTGGATCAGAGGGAAAGTATAGGAGTCGGAAGATGGTTGCATATTTTCCATCATGTACATACTTCCTAATTGAATCTGGTTTACCATTGTTTTAACATGCCACCTTTCCCATGGCCTATAAGCCAGAGTTGATTTCACACAAAGGACCTTGGATCAGCTTTGGTAAGAGACCCAACATAGTCTTAGCTACTTTACTCCAGTCCTATATTGTACTACAAAGCAAATGCTTCAGATCAAAAAAAATCCTAACAGTACACAAATGAGGGTACATTTAGATTTTCTTAGCTTTGTTAGATGATGTCATCATTCCTACTACGATGTCGACAGTGACGAATGTTATGACATCACGGATGAGGTCATAACGCCATGTGATGTCACGTTCAGGTCCTATAAGAATTGGCTCTGCTGACCCTCGGCAGTTCATTCATAGTTTCTCCTGACAACAGTTCCCAGCTTCGAACCCTTCAGTTCCACCTTATCAAGTGCTACAGCAATTCCATATCGACCGCTTCAAGCCCCTAGTTACCTTGGCCATCTAGTGTCTGCACGTAGACCCACCTGACCCCAGCTTAACATTATGAACGAACTCAACATGGGTTTAGCGGACATTGTTCCACCCATCAAGGGCGAGAAGGAGGAGGGCCCAGTCACCGGGCCCTCGCCCTCGGCATCAGGAATCAAGGCGGAGCCAAGCTGCAATCAAGAAAATTTTGAGCAAGCCCTACAGTCCCTTCACGACCATTACGAGGGACGGCTGCAAAGGTTAGTCGAGGAGAGGGACACTGCAATGGGGAGACTCTCGGCGAAAATAAATCTTCTGGGTACCCAGCAGAGTCAAACTTCTGCTAGGCTCGCCGTTGGGACGGGAGTTCCTGAGGCAACCATGCGCCCTGCCTCCCCTATCTTTGGTTTGCCGTGGTGGATAACCCCTCCACTCATTCCTCCACGTGCCCATGCTTCTGCTTCCGGGTGGGCTGTTGCTTCCATGCCCCTACTTCCACGCTGAGTGCCGGCGTGGTTCAAGGCAGGGCAGTGGATGACCTCCTTGGCTTATCCTTCACTACTCCAGTACCACCTATTCCTTCTGCCACTGCATCTGCTTCCGAGCAGACCGTCGTCCCGGAGGTTTCCAGTGCCGCCCTGCCTCCTGCTTCCTTTCCTCCGGGTTTTCCGCAGCAGGCGGGACCACAGGACGCCGGAGCGGGCCTCGTTGGGCATAGTCGCATCTCGACCCCCGCCCGGTTTTTATGCCTGAAACGTTCACTGGTACCGGGCGTGATTGGTCGGATTGGTCTGAACATTTCGAGCTCGCTGCAGATGTTAATGGGTGGAATGATCAATTGAAATAAAAATGTATGTCATTGCTGCTGTCAGGCCGCGCTCGGGAACTTTTAGTGGCCTTTCAGCAGAGACTAAGAATGATTTGACCTTGTTGAAGGCCCTATGGCTGGATGTTTAGAGCCGTATGATAGTGAGGGCTGGTCTCGGCCTAGCTTTGCATCAAGACGCCGGCTACATGATGAATCAGCTCGGGAGTTTGGCAGCCACCTGCGGAGGCTTGTTATTAAAGCCAAGGATCTGTTGGCGAGGGATCAGTTCATTACCCATTTTGCGACTGGTGAGCTCCGCATTAACCTCCGTAGTTCCGAACCCCCCACACTAGAGGCTGCTATAAATCTTGCGTCAAAGATGGAGCACCTGAGATCCTTGGAACAGAGTGAGGTTACACCTGGCACCAAGGTTGGAGGAGTCCTAGAGGGGTCTAAGAGTGGTTTTGAGGGGTTGGTGGGAGTTGTGGAGGGGCTGATGAGAGCACTACATGTTAAGCCTCGGCCGGACCAAGCGATGCAGGAGGGTGTCGCAGGGCCCATATCACCGCTGAGGAGAGGCAACGCCGTCTCCGCAACGACCTCTGCCTTTATTGTGCCTCGCCCGACCATAAGGTCGTCCATCGCCTGCCAGAAAAGACCCAAAGACCCAAAAGATTAGGCTCAGTAGCCATGGGACAGGTGCTGCTGAGCCAAACCAACTGCCCTTCTCTCCCTGTATCGCTGTTTGATTACACCCTCACGTGGCGGGATCAGTCCTTTGACCTTCCTGCCTTCATCGACTCGGGGGCGGAGGGGTGCTTCTTGGAGGAACATCAGAGGAACATCTTATCTATCAGTGTGATTTATACTGTGCAGTAAAACTCTACCAAGATGCAGATTTGGTTGTTTTTAGCCTTCTCTGTTAGCATTGGATCTGATGCAGCATCCATCTGCCTTTGATTGGCATTTTCATGTTGACGTTTCTTCCTGTAGTCATTTTAGATCCAGAGAAAAGTGGTAATTACTGTGCTATAAATCTACTATATGTTCTACTAAGAAACTCTAGTCTCCACCTCCCACACACTGTTTGTTATACAAAGCACTGCGGTGTGTTTTTGGCCGCCTGCACGCTCGGCCTATGTTCAGTCAAACGACTTATATTTCATTCTGTCCTCATAGACCAATCCCTCAAGTCTCTCCCATGATGATAAATTCTATAGCTAAATCTTTTATTTAGGGTTTGGGGCCAAGAGTCATCTTACTTACTAACAAGTCAGCTATTCGCCCTCTAAAGTCAAAGCATTGATTTGACCCCAGCCATCTTGTTGAGAATGTGTTGATTGTCGGCCTAGGCCAGAGAAGCAGAGCATGACTGATGATCCTCAATTAAAGGCCAAGCCGCAATGTCGAAAATTGATCACAAAATCGTGTCACTATTTGAGGTGTGGTTTATGTATAAGGTTTCCTTTGAGGTTACAGTTAAAATAAGGATCATGTTGTATCTTTTGAAAAAAACAACAACAAACAAACAATGAGTTCTGGTTGTTGCAGTTTGGCCAGAATTAGACAACCTTGATCCTTGCTGGGCATCACTTACAGTACAGTTCATGCTGCCTAAACACCATCCTATCCAGAATCTTCTAGCCTTGCCTGACTGAAGGGACCTGGCTTGGCTCCTTGATGATGATGGCAAACGACCCTGAGCTGATATGGAGAGCTCATTATGGCTCCCAGGCGTTGTGCGATCAAAGTGGGCATGTGTGAGAGGGCAGGGCCTTGGGGTCAACGGCCCATGTCACCTCTCTATGAGTTAACAGAGCAGAGGGTGTGTGTGTGTGTGTGTGTGTGTGTGTGTGTGTGTGTTTGTGTGTGTGTGTGTGTGTGTGTGTGTGTGTGTGTGTGTGTGTGTGTATGAGAGAGAGAGAGAGAGAAAGAGTTAGGGTCAATAGCAATGTGCTGAACGCTGGACTACTGTATATAGGGTCTGAATAACAAATCGTCAGCATTTCTGGGTTTTGCCATAAGAATTCCTGTGGCAAGCCTCTGAATGTAAGAACCTAGTTAAGACATTTACAAAGACTCTAGATCCAGGAGAACAGCTAAACTAAAGATTCAGATGAAGGGGACCCTCTCATCTCTCCAGATGACCCTGCTTGCCCTGCTTGCCCCTAGAAATCAAGTGTGGGTGTGGCCTGAGATGAAAACATGGCGACCCATCCTTGGTTTCTGAGGTCCTGCAGAATTCTACAGATTGTCCTTGAGGCCCGGTTACTAGGGGTGTCACGATACACTCAGTTCACGATACGATACGTATCACGATACTGGGTTCACGATAACGATACGATACGATACGATTTTAACAATATTTTTTTAAACTTGAATAATGACAATATATGACTGGAAAAGTAGTATTTTATTTGAAATGCACAAATACAAAACATGCTGTTGTGGGAAATTGTTATTACAATAACAACTAGAAAAAACATGAGATTGGAGATAAGGCTTATCTTGAAATAGAATGAGTTACACCGTCACTTAGATTTACTTTGAACTAAAAGGTTTCTCAGCAGTATAAATTCTCATTATGCATCTTCAGTTTTTCTTCAAACTCAAACAAGACTTTTCTTAGTCTATTTTTTATGCATCTTCAGTTTTTCCTGTCAAGTAAACAGTTTTGCCAGAAACTCAATTGAATGGTTTCTCTCCTGTATAACTTCTCATGTGTCTCTTCAGAGACTTGTTCAACTGAACTACTTTCCACACATTGAACTTCAACAAACAAGTACGTTTCTTTGTCTACTTTAAAATCTTTTTTTTTTTTTTTTTTTTTTTTTTTTTTTTTCACGATATGAGATTTCATCTCAACGATACATATCGTGACGTTTTACTATCGCGAAATTTCGTGCGACGATATATTGTGACACCCCTACCGGTTACATCTGTAATGTTTTAGCTGATGTAGATGGGTTTTTTTGCCAAATTCTGATCTATAAATTGTTCGTGAGGATAGTGTCACTTTCCACGTGTCTACTCCCCATCTCTGCTAAAGGCATTATTGCTACTATCCATTGCCAAAATGAATGCATCATTACCTGATCTGCTGTGCTCTTGGTTACTGTTACTTAATATAAGATTACAGTACACCAAACAAACCATGATTTACTGTAGAGCAGGCACATTTTGTGTTTTTGTGCATTAAAATCGTCCTCTGTGAAACCACTGGGAGGATCTCTTGGAAATATGACTCAGCCGTAAAAAAAAATCAGCACCACTGATCCAAAATTACCTCCTATGCATTTCCTATCAATTATGTGCTAATCCCACACTGTAAAGTCATGAGCTGATCTGGACAGACCAGCGTGTCGATGGTGCATCTCACGTGATCAGATATACAATCTGAGTGTCTCTCTGTCTGTCTGTCTGTCTGTCTGTCTGTCTCTCTCTCTCTCCCTTTCTCACATCTCTATCCTCCTCTGGCTATCTGTCTGTCTGTCTGTCTGTCTGTCTGTCTGTCTGTCTCTCTCTCCCTCTCTCTGT
Source organism: Poromitra crassiceps (assembly GCF_964638095.1). Classification (NCBI taxonomy): domain Eukaryota; kingdom Metazoa; phylum Chordata; class Actinopteri; order Beryciformes; family Melamphaidae; genus Poromitra; species Poromitra crassiceps. Next base: position 30,669,959 of record NC_139642.1, read on the forward strand.
CTCCATCCTCCATCTGTCTGTCTGCATAACTCAGTACCATTATCAGGCACTGGCTCTTTCCTTATTTGATCACATACTCTTCATCACTGTATTTTGTACATTCATGCGTGCAGGTACAGCATAGGAGACATCGCCATACATTTGATCTGAGCAGCGGGGGCCGACTGTTTCATATATTTTTGTCTGTTTATGATGCTGGCCTAGTTGTCTTTGCTCCATGGGGGTGTCCTCCCTAGACTCTTGGCTAGAAGAACAGATAAAACACAGAGGTCTACAAACACACAACAGGAGATTATTGGCAGTGTCCTGTAGCACATTACAACTTCAACCAGAAATGCTTTCCATGTTTCCACCAGAAGTGCCTTGGAGCATGGCTGTGATGGCTTATGTGTTTTGGCATGGCATTTGGCTGTATGTGCTTTAGATTAACCTTTGCATAATAAATTCTTGAAGACCAGGGGATTTAAGGAGTAGCACTTGACACTGCTGCTATTGTGCGCACAAGGCACAAACAAAAACCATCATTGAAAAAAAAAAAAACATCAGCTTGGTAATGATCAGGTGTACTTCCTTGGCCATCAGAGAAGATAAGAAGAGCCATAGGCGCTCTGTAACTATCTGTTGTCTAAAACAGCATGAGTCTGGGGAGGCCTTGATTTGTCATGTGCTATCAATCTACACAAACAAGCTGCCAAAGAGCTTATTGGAGCATGCTCCCCTCCTGCACTCTCTCTCTTTCTCTGTCTCTCTGTCTGTCTGTCTCTCTCTCTCTCTCTCTCTCTCTCTCTCTCTCAATCTCTCTGTCCCTCTCGCTCTCCCCTCTTCTCTCTACTTCTGTTTTCATCTGTTTCCCTCTCTCTGGAACCACAGTGGCTTCTGTCTTAGAGAAGGAGAAGGTTTCTAAAATGTCCTGTAATTCAAAGGTAAACAATCTGTTGGTCCATGTACAGCTCAGGAGTCACGTTAAGTCTTTTAACAGATGGGGACAGACTACTAAATAACTTTCCCTTTCCCTTCTATTGCCTTAGTCTTTCTCCTGGACAAGGAGCATCCACCCAGAAGCAGAATGCATTTCGCTCCCTCCATCTCTTGGCTGTGGGGATGCTGACAGACTCAAGGTTAAAGCAGCTTCAGGGATTCTAGTTTATTCAAGGAAAAAAAGAAAAGAAAATTAGAAAATCTCCAAAACTGTTTGGCCACATTGCTACCTCTTGTACTTGAACTAGGCACGGTGGCTCAGTGGGAGAGCTGTCGCCTCACAGTCAGAAGGTCCTGAGTTCGATTCTCGCCTGGGACACTGTGGACGCTGTGGTTGTGTTCCCCCCCATATCTTCAGTGCCCACTGCCCAGGTGGGGTATCTCGTCGTAAGGGCCTTTCTGTCTGTGTGGAGTTTGCATGTTCTCCCCGTGCTCCCCCCAGGGGGTTCCTCCGTACATAACCCCCCCCCATTAAAAACATGCAGAAGATCAGATCGTCATCGTCATCCGACCAGTGACGACAACATCCGAAGTTGGTCCCCGGGCGCTGTATGAGAAAGCGACCACTGCTCCTGGCCTGCCCCCCGGAGGAAAGGACAAGCCAGGATGGGTCAAATGCAGAGGACAAATTTCACCGGCCACCGTCAGCATGAGTGTGTTTGTGGCCATGCATGTGTTGATGTGTGATCGTGTGACAATAAAAGACGGGCTTGTCCGTCTGAAATCGTGTTTAATCGTGTTTAGCAACAGTCGTACTAGTCCGCATTCTATACAAACATCTTTGGACATATGTAGGAATACTGTATCTCTAGCAAAATTCAGCAGTGTAGATACAGTCGGTCCGTGTGGGAACGCCCACAAAATGTTACTACGGCTGGCGCGCGAGTGGGGTAAAAAAAAAACATATATCTCAATGGGCTGACTCACCAAAGGATGGTGCTGTGGCTCTACACTACAGGATTGGGGATTCTAGAGCAGTTTACTGCGGTGGTTGAATCACCTATCCTGTCTGTTTGGGCTGGGCTAGCAGCTAAACGCTAACTATGCTGAATGGGGAGAACGGGAGGATTTCCCCCTCCCTGACCACGCCTCCAGCCAGCTACCGCAGCGTCTATAACGAGACATTGACTGTATCTATTGTATTGCAGTATAGCACCTGTGTGCTTGTGGTACACTTTGTCATCAGAGTACGTCTCAACATTATTTGAATAGTCAACTGAAACGTCCCCCCCCCCCCCATCATCCTATAATAAGAATGCAAGGTGTCCGTCTGTCTGTCTGTCTGTGAGTGAGCAGAATTGTGTTCGGCCATAGCTATGCCATCTTACGTGCGATCGTGCTGAATCTTTCAACAAGTTTAAAGAGTACTGCGAGTGACCTTATGGTCCTTTTTTATTAGGTAATTATGGGCAAAAATGGCTAATTGCTGGCCCAAATGAGTCAACACAGGTTCAGCACCACGGAAAGCTCCATTCGTTAGCTACTGACGGAGCTCACCTGAGTAAGAGGAGCATGGCTGAGTTGCAATCAGCCAGGGACGTGCACTATGAAAACCCTCTGGGGAAAGAGAGGAGAGGGTAGCGGGTATTCCGCTAGTAAAATATCAAGAAGCAAGATCATCTTGACCTATTTTGCACACAAGGAAAAGAAAATCTACATTTTGACATTTTGACATTTTGTGAAAACGACCAAAAACACCAAGCAAACAGTTTAGTCTTTGTCTGTTGAAATGTTTTACCCACTGATCAAGCTAATATGAAAATAACACTAGTTGTAGCCATATTGCGGTCTCTTGTGTCACAGCCTGGTCATATTAGCGCATTTAGCAGTGTGTTATTGCTGCTCCTCCATGTACCGTATAGAAGAGTAAAAGATCATTTCTAAAGACATTCTTTGGTGGTGATGCACGACCTCCTACTTAAAGAGAGTTGATAGGAATCATTATACATAACTAGAACAAGGGGCCTGTGGGATTATTACGGCAGTGCACGGCGTAAACAAGGAAGCAAGCTGGAAACCATTTCACCCCAGGAGAGGAGAAGGCAAAATGGGTGGAAGATCATGAAAATGTTCGCATGCTCAACAGAGTGGGTCAACATCGAAGGCCTAATTGGAAATAGCTGTTTAGATTCAGATGCAAACGAATGACTATGTTTAAGTACTGGCATCTGTTTTACCAAGTGATGGGGGTAGCAACAATTTGGACTGTTTTGGTCAGGATAGGTAATCTGAATAGTAATCCATGAGTTAGGTTAGTTAACCTGTGGGAAGATGCAAGTCATTCTCAACAGCCTCTCCTGTTGCTTACAGTTGTTGTTTTCACCACTGGCCCCTATAGATTGGCAGCAGACTCAGTAATGACAGTTTGTTTGTTTTTTATCTCCAGAGTTCACTGACATCAAAGCACCGCTACAGAAAGCCTTGTGAGACCGCTGGGTCATGATGATCTACAAAGTGAGGAAGGGAAAATAAACTCAAAAACATTTTGGAGAAAAAAAATGTTTTTTTTCTCCAGTAATGGAGACTTCCTTTCTAGAGAGAGGAAGACCTGACCAACACAGGGGGGAATTCCTCAACTGAAAGGAGGCTAGAAACGGACTGTGCATTATTTCAGTAAAACTGCCATCTCTGCCCTTTGCTTTCAGATGTGAATGAATGTGAGGTGAATGAAGGCGGCTGCGAGGGCTTCTGTTGCAACACCATCGGCAGCTACTACTGCAAGTGTCCTGAGGGCAGCCGACTGGCGCCGGACGGCAAGGCCTGTCGAGGTAAGATGGACATCTGGATGTAGCCGGACTGCACAAACACAGAGAGGTTTTCGTTTTTTAAATGCGTCGTAAATAAACCGCTTCAGCTCAGCTGGAGTTTCCTGCACCGAGTCATGAATGGAAGACGACTCGGAATTTAATTTATCTTAGAACATGTTCAAGTAATTAACTCGGTGTTTAAAATGCCCTTCACGTCTCCAAACAAGTGCACACACGATTCCTACATAAACACGCATTCGATGGCCACACGGCTTCACATACAGCACAAGAAAGGCACGTGTATGTGTGTCCACTTTCCGTTTCAGTGTTCAGTGCTTCAGCGTTTCAGTGTTCAGTGTTGCCAATATTGACCTTAAGTCTAAATTCAAGTCAAACTGCATTTTCTGGAAGTGAACTGAATATAATTACACCTGTGAGTATTATGACAATAAAGATAATTCTGATTCTGATTCTGATAAAAACAAATAGTAAGTCAGTGCCCTGGTTTCCTTCATATTTTAGGCGTGCAAAATGCTTGTGTGCCTGGTTAGTAGATCACAGTCTTTCATTTGGTTAAACTGGCCTGCTGAAATGTTGAGTTGTTCTTGGCCTCTGAATTCTCAATCTGCAGCCTTGGTCGACTCTCTGAATGTTAACTGTCTAGTTGTGGTTGTAAAGGAGCTGAGTCAACCACACGCGTCTCCAGTAACGTCTGAGACAGCAGCACTGCGTCTGGACTGACAGAAACATGCCGAGCTAGCGACGGCTGCTGAGGCCCATTTGTTCTGCAGAGCTACAGGTGTGAACAGGTGCCCCTGACCTTTGACCCTTGACACAGGAGATTGTCACTCCGCAACAATTTAGTGTCTGAGAGCTGAACCCTGGAGAAGACAAACGGAAGCAACTTCAGCAACTGTTTTTTTACAGGTTTCTGTGTGAATTCTATGTGTGGTCTTCTTTATGGGGAAAGACAGAAAGATTGGCTTTTTGAACTCAATAAATAAAGGGGGAAAACAGTAGATTTCCTTTTTTTTCCCTTCTGTCTGGGAGCCTCAGAGCTAGTATTCCATCTTGGAAACTGCGGGACAGTGAGACCTTTTCCTTGGGGTCCATTGAGTGCAGTGGAACACCTCTCTGTACTGCATTTGTTGACTGATTTGGGTGAAAATATAACTAAATTTGAACTAGATACCAGACACTTAAGCAAATACAAAACTGGACAGAAATATTACAAGATATAATAAATGTTTTTAACTTTTGCTTTGGAACCTCTTTGGTTTTTAGTACATTCAATTCTTGTATTTCTCATTCTGAAGCACTCCCAGGTTTGGCCTGTATGATCTCCCACTGCGTCCAGTTCTATATGCTAGCTCAGCAGCTCAGCTTAGAGCCAGATGGTGTCACACAACACAACAGCATTCAGCCCACATGCCCCCAGCCAACTGCACCCCACAACCCCCCACCGCGAGTGCCACACACACGACCTTCGCCCCGCTGGGGAAAAGCAGCCATTGTGTGTCCCATTGAAATCCCCCCACAATAAGTATATTAACCTTAACAAACCTCCTCTGCGTCTGTTATCTTGCATGTTCAGCAGCATCCCCCACAATAGTTACCAGTCTGTCAGAATGACAGGAGTGTTTCTTCATGAATATGTGATCCTTCACAGGGGGCTGTGTACTGATTCCAGGCAGATGTCTAAATGAATTAGGCCAGCGGTTCTCAAAGTGGGGTCCGGGGACCCCCAGGGGTCCTTGAGGGGGTTGCAGCTGGTCGGCAGCAAAAAGGGAGATCATTTATTTTCACTATATTTCCATCCACAAGTAACACAATGACAGAATCCATTACCATTTTGTAGAGCCCGTCCGATATATCGGTCCACCGATATTATCGACCGATAACCGATATATCGTATCAGCCGATATGTTGGCCGATATACCAGATATTTTTTTATTTTGTATTTTTTAAGTTATAGACACCATATTTGATATTTTTTCTTAACTCAAGTTATATATATATATATATATATTTTGTTCTATTTGTGTTTTTGTATTTCTAGTTATTTATAATTATTAATCCTGCCTACATTACATATCCCAAGTCATGTCAAGTCATATCTTTGTCAAGTGTTGTATATATAATGTACCGGTATATAATGTTTATATAATGTGTAAATGTGTATATATAATATAAGAATATTGGCCGATTTATCGATATCGTTTTTTTTACTCCCTAATATCGGCATCGGCTTCAAAAATCCTGTATCGGTCGGGCTCTACTATTTTGGTCATGGGTTTCATATACTTTCTGTAATAAAACATCTAAAAGCAAAAATCTTATCAGATGGGGGACCCTGGGTCAAATGGGGGGTCCGTTGTCTAATTTGTGTCAGTTTATGGGTCCTTGACATGAAAAGGTTTCAGAATTGGGCAAATGGATATTAATTCCTTTAACCCAATTACAGTAATCTATGTGTGCTATGAAAAGGGTTATTTTACTGGTGAAAGACCTCCACTTTGACCCCCTCTTAGTGCCTATTATTGGAGGCATGCTAATTAAAATAGTAGTGAGATCATTTTGGAGAGGGCTGTTCCCACACAAGCACACGCACACATGTCACACACACACACACACACACACACACACACACACACACACACACACATACACACACACAGACTCAGATCTGGTTTATAAAAAAAAACGAATTTCTAATATTTGCACAGTGCACTACTTGACCTGTGAGGGACGACTGTGGAAGCATTGCATGCTGGAATAAACGGAACCAAATGTTCCTAAAAAAATGAAACTACCATTTTGCCCTCCCTGCACACGCCTCCTCTGTCATCACTCGTGCAAGCAGCAAAAGCCCTGTGAGTTAGAGAGGACAGCTGGGAGGAGGTTAAGAGGAAATGTGATTAGTTGTCCAGATGTGTAAGCTGTGTAGTAAAGCCTGGTAGTCCTTGGATGGGGCATTCAGGTATGTTCTTGTTTTGCCTCTGTCTCTAGAGTCTAGAACATGGACATGATCTTAAATTAATATGTGTATGTTTTGAGATAGATATACACCACCAGTCATAGGTTTGGACATACACATTCTTATTTCTTTCTTTCTTTCTTTCTTTCTTTCTTTCTTTCTTTCTTTCTTTCTTTCTTTCTTTCTTTCTTTCTTTCTTTCTTTCTTTCTTTCTTTATTTTCTAGCCTTGATGGAAAGGCAAAGGCTTTGGAAAGAAATCCATACATAAGCATCAACTTCACAATTTATATTTGTCTAAAAAAGTAATTTCAAGCATTTAAGCAACAGCCTTTTAGATCAATCCGATGTATGCTCTTAGAGGGGTCAGAGCCCAGGGTTCAATCTGGAGTTGTGCTCCTGGAGCAGGTCTGTATAGGATGGGCTCTCTAGCTAACACGCCAACCCAACATCATGAATATGAATGTTTAATCTGAGTATACTAAACTGGATAATAGTGAGAGTAGTCCTTATAAATCACAGCTATATACAGTACACTTTAACTGGATGCACACCACATGGTTTCTGCCAACAGTTTAACACGTCTTCTCAGCCAGACTTACGTTTTGTAAAAAAAAAAATCAAAAAGAGTCATAAATGTTAAAGTGGTCTTTAGCTCTTTTACATCCAGTCTACTGAAAAATCAGGTTTCCATTGTCTTCAGATTGGCAGTTCACTACGGATGGAATGTTTCATTGGGCCATCTCAATGACTCCATAAAGGATGCAATAAATGTCTTGTTTCGAAAATATCATTCAACCTCAGCTTTCATTCACTTTCTCATGAAAGCATTATTTTATTTCCCACACTGACCAAACTGCTGTCTGTGTCATTGGCCAGCAACGCTCCATACAGACGGTTTAACACAACAGAGAGCTTTAGCAGAGACGCCATTTTTATGGGCTTTTTAATTGTGACATGTTCATGACTAGCATGCTTGTAAATTATCCCTTTCACACAGTTAGCAGCAGACAGGCATCCCTAACGAGCCTTTGACATTTTAATGTCCGCTAAAGTCATTGTTATTATTGTGCACTGTTGTCTTCTATGGAAATGGAAGTACATGTATTCTATTCTGTATTGTAAGAGTAGGGTTTCTTTTCTTGTCCGTGTGTGTGGGTGTGTGTGTGCGTGTGTGTGTGTGTGTGTGTGTGTGTGTGTGTGTGTGTGTGTGTGCGTGTGTGTGTGTGTGTGTGCGTGTGTGTGTGTGTGTGTGTGTGTGCGTGTGCGTGCGTGCGTGTGCGTGTGCGCACAGATGTAAATGAGTGTGAGGAGATCAACGGAGGATGCCAGCAGACATGTGTGAACACACCAGGCTCTTATCACTGTGAATGCAGCGAGGGCTTCCGCATACACACTGATGGACGGACCTGCATTGGTAAGCAAGCACCACACACACACACACACGCACGCACGCACGCACGCACGCACACACACACACACACACACACACACACACACACACTAGGGCTGCACGATTATGGAAAAAATGAGAATCACAATTTTCTTTCTCTGAATTGAGATCATGATTCCCTCACAACTTTTTTCCAGTGTTTTTTGCACTCATTTACCTGACATGAAAAACAAAACAAAAACATATTTTAATTAATTATTGGCATTATCATCTACCTTTATTTCATTATTGAAACATATTGTTGTAATAGATTATTCATATTATTGTTACTGCTGTTATTATTAGTCTGTTATTATTATTATTATTATTATCATCATCATACTAATTTCGCTAAATGGCATAGTTAAGGAGGAGGTAAGAGTCTCCTTCAGTACCTGGGCGATCGCCTGTGTGATCCTCGGGGCGAAACGCAGTCTGTAGGCAACAGTTTTCATGGTGAAGTCACTATCGATCAAATGGACTGTCAGGCTCATATGCCATGCCTCCATAGCTCGGCTGGACCATAAATCTGTCGTTGTCGCAATTCTGTCTCCACATTGGTTTGCTAGCAGGTAATGCAACGTTTGAAGTTGCGAGAGGAGAGGGCATTGAGTAGCGCTTCCTATCCCTGGTTTTGCAGCGAGCAGAGATCAGTGGTGATTCTGTTGTGACTCAGCATAATGCAGAGATCAGTGTGGTGATTCTGTTGTGACTCAGCATACTGCAGAGATCAGTGTGGTGATTCTGTTGTGACTCAGCATAATGCAGAGATCAGTGTGGTGATTCTGTTGTGTCTCAGCATAATGCAGAGATCAGTGGTGATTCTGTTGTGACTCAGCATAATGCAGAGATCAGTGTGGTGATTCTGTTGTGACTCAGCATAATGCAGAGATCAGTGTGGTGATTCTGTTGTGACTCAGCATAATGCAGAGATCAGTGGTGATTCTGTTGTGTCTCAGCATAATGCAGAGATCAGTGGTGATTCTGTTGTGTCTCAGCATAATGCAGAGATCAGTGTGGTGATTCTGTTGTGACTCAGCATAATGCAGAGATCAGTGTGGTGATTCTGTTGTGACTCAGCATAATGCAGAGATCAGTGTGGTGATTCTGTTGTGTCTCAGCATATTGCAGAGATCAGTGTGGTGATTCTGTTGTGACTCAGCATAATGAGAGATCAGTGGTGATTCTGTTGTGTCTCAGCATAATGAGAGATCAGTGTGGTGATTCTGTTGTGACTCAGCATATTGCAGAGATCAGTGTGGTGATTCTGTTGTGCCTCAGCATAATGCAGAGATCAGTGGTGATTCTGTTGTGTCTCAGCATAATGAGAGATCAGTGTGGTGATTCTGTTGTGACTCAGCATAATGCAGAGATCAGTGTGGTGATTCTGTTGTGACTCAGCATAATGCAGAGATCAGTGTGGTGATTCTGTTGTGCCTCAGCATATTGCAGAGATCAGTGGTGATTCTGTTGTGTCTCAGCATAATGAGAGATCAGTGTGGTGATTCTGTTGTGACTCAGCATAATGCAGAGATCAGTGTGGTGATTCTGTTGTGACTCAGCATAATGCAGAGATCAGTGTGGTGATTCTGTTGTGACTCAGCATAATGCAGAGATCAGTGTGGTGATTCTGTTGTGACTCAGCATATTGCAGAGATCAGTGTGGTGATTCTGTTGTGTCTCAGCATAATGAGAGATCAGTGTGGTGATTCTGTTGTGACTCAGCATAATGCAGAGATCAGTGTGGTGATTCTGTTGTGACTCAGCATAATGCAGAGATCAGTGTGGTGATTCTGTTGTGACTCAGCATAATGCAGAGATCAGTGTGGTGATTCTGTTGTGACTCAGCATAATGCGTGAAAACGCCTGGTGGCTTGCTCACGTGGAGCGAACATCTGGTGCCTGTTGTTGGTCCCCGAGAGACTTGCCAGTGATTCACACCTTGACAAAAGGAGGCAGTGTCTCTGCTATGTTTCCACAGCAGCCATGTCCAATGTGAGCCAACACTTGGGAGTACCAGACACCATTCCACTCCTGGCCTGGCTTCAGCCCACTCTGCTATGGCTTTCCCACAGATTCCTACTTTCTTTTAGACATCATAATATATGAAATAATGTAGGGTTACCCGATCTATTTCAGGGTCTGTAATTATAGAGTCTAAGAATAGCATTGCTGACTTTTATTGATTAATAACCAGGTCCAGTGAGGAATACTGTCATGTTTTAACATGGAGAATGATGATAGGTGGCTATAAATTATAGCTTTTTCTCACTGCAGATGGCAAGCGGACTGCATTATTTGGTTAAAAGCAGACATTTGAGACATATGTTTGCTTATGGTTTCAATTCTCTCGCTAATATTCCCATTTTTCCAGCTCTAGCTTTGTGGTGAGGGACAGGGAGGGAGTCATAGGGTTTTCCTAATTGTATCTGCAGAAGTCATCAATGTTCAAATCCAGCTGTTCCCTGTAGTTTTACAGCCTGTCTGTGTCATCATGTCTGTGTTTAGAGCACCCAGAAGGCACATGGCTGATTTTCTTATTTGGTACATCATTAAATCATAGGGGTAATGGGCTGGAAAGAGCATTACAACGTACTGTAACCAGGGGTACCCATTGGAACGGCTTGGAATATCATTTTC
>NC_139642.1:30685730-30728230 GCF_964638095.1 Poromitra crassiceps
AGTTCTTTCTCCTCTGTAGCTAGTGCTTTCTCCTCTGTAGCTAGTGCTTTCTCCTCTGTGGCTAGTTCTTTCTCCTCTGTGGCTAGTGCTTTCTCCTCTGTGGCTAGTGCTTTCTCCTCTGTAGCTAGTTCTTTCTCCTCTGTGGCTAGTTCTTTCTCCTCTGTAGCTAGTGCTTTCTCCTCTGTAGCTAGTGCTTTCTCCTCTGTGGCTAGTGCTTTCTCCTCTGTGGCTAGTGCTTTCTCCTCTGTGGCTAATACTTTCCAGACTGAGATAGGGCAAAATAATTGGCCTCATTAGCCACAATTGCTATGTAGCATCGTTCTTAAGGCTTCATGCTTATATGTAGTTGCGGTTTTGCTCTTTTCTCCTCCAGGCATTGAGATGGAGATAGTTAACAGCTGTGAGAAGAACAACGGAGGTTGTTCTCACCACTGTGAGCACACTACCAACGGCCCCCTCTGCTCCTGTAACCAAGGTTACCGTCTGGACCGGGACAGGAAGACCTGTGTAGGTAAGTACTCTATATTCTATATTCTCATTGTCCTTCTGGTTCTAGTTCTTTCTGCCTGCCAGTCTGCGTTTATGTGTTTCATTGTCTCTTCCTCTCTCTCGTCTGCTCAAACCATCCTCATCATGTGACCTCACATTCTGTTAAGCTCTACGTATCAGTCTGGACTTTCAGCCGCCCGAATCGATTTCAGTGGGCGGCCGCGGGAGTACTTACCTTGACAGACAGCTCCTTTAGCCAATCAGCATCGCCAAATCAAATCCGCTGGTGCATACTCTTGTTCTTGTCTAATTGTTGTTATTTAATCGAAATAACTGCACTTATGCCTGTGTTCACTCTACTAATGTTAAGGTTACCGCTCGTTGCTTCGGGAGATGCCACTACTGTTTTGCCAGTGGCGTCCCTGATTGGCCCGTTCGTTACGTCAACTAGCACACAGTCCCTGATTGGCCCTGTTACATTGTAATTTCTGGAATCGTTGTGGGCGGGTGGAAGTCCACACTGATTCGTGGAGCGAAACAGAGTGTGAGGTCACGTGATCAGAATGTTTTTTTTTACCAGGCTACATGATCTCTCTCTACTGTCTCTCTTTCTCTGTCTCTGTCCATCTGCTGAACCCGACTCCCTCTCTGTGCCATCCTCAGATAGTGATGAGTGTGAGAGGGGCGAGGCGTGCTGCAGTCACTCCTGCAGGAACTACCCAGGAGGCTACGAGTGCAGCTGCAGAGCCGGACACAGACCCAACCCAGACGGCTGCGGCTGCGATGGTCAGAGCGCTGGATTCTTAGCACATTGCCTAGTGCAGCGCTGCCCACTGTTCTCTATGCAGCGCTGCCCACTGTTCTCTATGCAGCGCTGCCCACGTGTTCTCTATGCAGCGCTGCCCACTGTTCTCTATGCAGCGCTGCCCACGTGTTCTCTATGCAGCGCTGCCCACGTGTTCTCTATGCAGCGCTGCCCACTGTTCTCTATGCAGCGCTGCCCACTGTTCTCTATGCAGCGCTGCCCACTGTTCTCTATGCCGCGCTGCCCGCTGTTCTCTATGCCGCGCTGCCCACTGTTCTCTATGCAGCGCTGCCCACTGTTCTCTATGCCGCGCTGCCCACTGTTCTCTATGCAGCGCTGCCCACTGTTCTCTATGCAGCGCTGCCCACTGTTCTCTATGCCGCGCTGCCCGCTGTTCTTTATGCCGCGCTGCCCACGTGTTCTCTATGCAGCGCTGCCCGCTGTTCTCTATGCAGCGCTGCCCACTGTTCTCTATGCCGCGGCACGCTTATGTGAGACACTAGTTTCCGCGGCACATTGACTTACTGATTGCTCAGAAGTAAAACCATGTGTGCATCAGCATTATTAGTGACATCAAAACGGTTCTCGTGTGCGCTTCACCGCCATAATGACAATGTCCACACTTAAAGTATCATTCAGTTACATCAAATCACAACATAAGCCCCAGTTGTTATTATCCAATCATCATCTGTTCCTCGTCATTCACCCAGCTGTGTGTGTGTGTGTGTGTGTGTGTGTGTGTGTGTGTGTGTGTGTGTGTGTGCGTGTGCGTGTGCGTGTGCGTGTGCGTGTGCGTGTGCGTGCGCGTGCGCGTGTGCGTGTGCGTGTGTGTGTGTGTGTGTGTGTTGGTAGACATTGATGAGTGTGCGACAGAGAGCTCAGGCTGTGAACACTACTGCGTCAACACTCTGGGAACGTACGAGTGTTTTTGTCGACTCGGCTTCCGCTTGGACCAGGACCAGCACTCCTGCATCCGTGAGTGCAATTCATCTTACAGGTGTCCATAGTCTGGATTTCTTGTTCATGTTTGTATTTAATCTTGTTGCAAACTGAATTGATGTTTTTTTTTTTTTTAATCAATTCTTTTTTTCCGGATTTCCCTCTGTTCCCTGCTGTCCTGGCGCTCCACCCCCTCTACCGATCTGGGGAGAGTTGTAGACTAGCACATGCTTCCTCCGATACATCCTCAGTCACCAGCCGCTTCTTTTTCAACTGACAGCGAGGAGTTTCACCGGCAGGACGTAGCGCGTGGGAGGATCACGCTATTCCCCCATTTCCCATCCCCCCAAACAGGCCGACCAGAGGAGGCACTAGTGCAGCGACCAGGACATATACCCTTAATCCAACATCCCACCCACAAACACGGCCAATTGTGCCTGTATGAACTCCCGACCAAGCCAGAGGTAACATGGGGGGCTCGAACCTGCAACCCTCATGTTGTAGGCAGGGAATCTACCTCTGCACTAACCGGACGCCCCCAAACAGAATAGAATTGTCAGATGAACTGTAGTTTCAAATACTGATTTTGATGTCATCAAGTCAGTGTCCTTGATTGTCTGTGAACTATCGTCATCAGTCATCAGGTTGATTAAGTGAATCATCCGTGTCAGTTGCCTAACTGAAAGTGGATTGTCCCTAACCTTGGTTGGTACGGTGTGTCTGTAGCTCTGTATGGCAGAGAGCTGGAAGAGGAGGAGGAGGAAGAAGACGAGGAGGAGCTGGAGGTTCACAGACTGCCAGACCTGCTGTTCCGCCCGCCTCCTCAGCTCCTGCAGTACACAGCAGCTCTGCACTTCCCCCAACACAGTGATGATGATGATGATGATGATTATGACAATGATGAAGAGGGAGAGGTGCAGAGGGAGCGTCGCGGAGAACTGATCAGCCACATAGGTACCACACAGGCACGAGTAATGATGCTAACCTGCACACTTTGTTAGAGATTTAACTATTTTAATGACATTTTACAATTATTCAGACATCAAAAACAGACCTTAAAGTATTTAAAAATGTGTCTGTAATTACCATCCCCTCTTTCTCAGTGTGTCTAGAGGGCTCCTTTGGAGACGACTGCAGTGTGAGCTGTAGCGACTGTGTGAATGGAGTGTGTAGTGCAGACAGAGGGCGCTGTGAATGCTCACCTGGATGGACTGGGACCATCTGTAACCAGAGTAAGACCCTCAATAGTTGATCTGTAATGTCTTTGATACATTTGTTCATGTTTGAGATCTGTTCATGAATATGTCATGTTATATGAGCTCACTTTAATGCTCAAATGCACCTAGGAATGGCCATTACTGGTGATGTGTACAGTGCATTGTGACTACGTAGAGGTTTGATCACACTGTGAACCTTACCGCTCACAATACATCACTAGCAATATCAATGTTTTTGTCCAGACCTGTGAATGTGTCAGTGCATGAAGTTGAAGATGATAAATTGCCCTACCTCCTGCAGGGATAGAGCACTCTAGCTGGCTGACCCTGAACCTCAACAAGAGGCCTACAAAGAGTATGTTCTCCATGGGAGATGTGAAAAGGTATATCGGATCAGAAAGTCAATGTTAGGACTTCCTGGATGTTGAGTGGCTTTTTGAGCTGCATAAGTACTTGGAAAGCAACCCACTTGATGATGTATGGCCATGCGCTCATTGCTTTGCATGAGAGCCTATTTTCAGTTAGAGAAAGAGCAGTTGAAGGAAAGAAAGTTGAAAAGTGCACTCATAGCTCTGATGCAAAACAAATTTTGCTCTAAACCAGCATTTAAGTGGTGCAGTGTGTCTTCACGAGAGTATACTATTTCATAATAATAAAAAATGTTGTTTTAGCCACTGCACCCACTGTTGTTTGGCATTCACCTATACTTTTTTTTTATTACCATTGGAAGGTTTTGAGTTAAAAATTAAACAAAACAAGTGCTGCAATCCCATAGCTCGTCTGCTGGTTGTTCAAACAACCTCCATTCACTATTCACCTTATCCCCATAATGCTTACCTGAAGGATCCAGATACTTAAAATAGTTATCTCGAGGATATCCTGTAACTATTTGAAAGTTAAAAATGTAAGCTGGAAAAAAAAATAAAAAAAAATAGGCCTAATTATAATGTATTTGTGTCCAGATCATATCCAAAATGACAAATAGGTAATGCTAATGATACATGGCAATGATACCTGCAATATAGACAAGCGCGCACACGCACGTATGCACGCGCACACACACACACACACACACGGTAACACATTACAGCTCGTTCCCACAGGATTGCATCCTATTCTAGCTCTATAGGATTGAACGGTCCATTGAAAGGTGGTGTGGTTTTAAAGAGCGATGAGATATCTCCCCGTGTGTGTGTGCATCTGTCCCGGGCCATGCATCAAAAGCTGTCTGCTGGTCGGCGTGGGAGGCTGGCTTGTTTATGGGCTCCAGAACACAGGAGCACCGGGGGAATCAATCTGTGGGCTGCTGGAGCCAGGCCAGCTAGGCCCACAGCGAGAGCACCGCCCGGGCCAGGGCCCACAGCGAGAGCGCCGCCCCGGGGCCAAGGATGTCCAGCGCTGGGTTTAGAGAGCCAGGCACCATGGTTCCCATCCAGCTTCATGATTAATGGCTGTGTTTGGCCTGAACTCTAGACTGGGCAGTAATCATGAGCAGAGAGCCACACGGGATAAATCTGTTACAAGCAGTCAGTCAGATGCTCCCTGAAGGGGATGCTACTGTACATGGGCAACATGTGGAGGTGAGGGAGATGAGCAATATTGCTGCCTGCAGCAATGAGAGGAATTGTTAGAGAATCACATAGTGCTCTATAAGGAGCAAACGTATAATGGTGAAATGATGTTGGTCATAATTTTTTTTGCCCATCTATGGCCTTTAAAGAGGTAGTTTACAACCCTCTCTTTCATGACCTGTGGACAGATATGGGGCATTTTTATGGGCTTATTTTGTAAAGTTATAGCCTCAAAAGCCACATATGGTACAAATGAAGAAGTTCACTCCAGAAGGATATTCATGGTAGATCTTCCTGATATTGGGTTACAGCCTCTTTTGCACAATCTACGTCTCACTGATCTCAGAGCTGCTGCTTCACTTTATCACCTTCTTTATGATTGGTAGAGACTTCATGTAAAGAGTAAAGGACCCCTAATATTTAGTACATCCAGTATACAGTATATACAGTATACTGCATATATATTCATTTTGAGTTATCCTATGTTTATTGATTAATATGACAGAGCATTATGATAGGAACAGAAAAAGTGGAAGCAAGCAAGCTCAAAGACAAAATTGTGATCAAGAGTGGAAAAAGGAGCTTCTTGGCTTCTTTTTAGAGAAAACTTGAATGCAGAAGTGTTGGTACACAGGTAACCTGCACAGGTTTACAATACAATGTACAACTTCAAAAAATAGGAGACACGGGTAAGAAAAACGCAACGTGTTTCAACCTCACTGGGTCTTCGTCAGGCTGTGTTGATCACACTGGAGAGCATTATGATATTCATCTCTTTTGTAGTCAAACTTTTGTAACCACTGTTTATTTATTTTGTAAATTTCACTGTGTAGTGGTATATACTCAGTGTATTATTATCTATATGTGATAGAAGATGCTGTACTCTTACCAAGTAAATTTATTATTCCATGGAATGATCGTAAACTAGTTTATCTTCCCATAGAGTAACATAAAAAAATACTATGAAGAAAGTGTGACGTGGAATGTGTGCAGACATTTACCTGAAGCAGTGGAATTCTGTGCTTTAGCACGTCTTTAAGGGCCAGCTGGGTGCCTGGGCCATGTCATAACTGCTAACAGGGCCGGTGAGAATCAGCTGGGTGCCTGGGCCATGTCATAACTGCTAACAGGGCCAGTGAGAATCAGCTGGGTGCCTGGGCCATGTCATAACTGCTAACAGGGCCAGTGAGAATCAGCTGGGTGCCTGGGCCATGTCATAACTGCTAACAGGGCCAGTGAGAATCAGCTGGGTGCCTGGGCCATGTCATAACTGCTAACAGGGCCAGTGAGAATCAGCTGGGTGCCTGGGCCATGTCATAACTGCTAACAGGGCCAGTGAGAATCAGCTGGGTGCCTGGGCCATGTCATAACTGCTAACAGGGCCAGTGAGAATCAGCTGGGTGCCTGGGCCATGTCATAACTGCTAATAGGGCCAGTGAGAATCAGCTGGGTGCCTGGGCCATGTCATAACTGCTAACAGGGCCAGTGAGAATCAGCTGGGTGCCTGGGCCATGTCATAACTGCTAACAGGGCCAGTGAGAATCAGCTGGGTGCCTGGGCCATGTCATAACTGCTAACAGGGCCAGTGAGAATCAGCTGGGTGCCTGGGCCATGTCATAACTGCTAATAGGGCCAGTGAGAATCAGGAAGTCAGGAAGGCACACACTGTGGGCAAACACAGCATGAAAGGTGATGGTGTTCACTGACTCCTATACCTCCAGTCCAGAACCCTTCACTTCACTGCATTTACTCTGTGCTCTCTTCTATTCAACAACTCTGTGAACTATCTCTATCTCTCTCCCTCCCCCTCCCTCTCTCTCTCTCTCCCTATCATTCTCTCTCTCCCTCTCCCCCTCCCTCTCTGTCTCTCCCTCCCTCTCTCTCTCCCTCTCTCTCTCCAGCTTGTCCACAGGGGACCTATGGGCAGTCCTGTAACAGTCTGTGCCGCTGTCAGAATGGAGGTATCTGTGACTCTGTGGCTGGGAGCTGTCTGTGCCCCCCTGGGGTGCAGGGCCTGCTCTGTGAGGATGGTGTGTACACCACACACACACACACACACACACACACACACACACACACGGGCGCGCGCGCAGTGCACACACACACGCACACGCACATGCGCACGCACATGCACACACACACACACACACACACACACACGCACACACACACACACACACACACACACACACACACACACACACACACACACACAAACACACACACACACACACACACACACACACACACACACACACACACACACACACACAGGCTCAGAGATGACATGATTTGAGATGAACACAGCTCACAGAAGTTGGGCCTCCAGGCTAAAGTGTTTTTCTGGCATGACTCCTGCCATGCTGACAGGTTGTCCACAGGGCTACTTTGGGAGGCAGTGCCGAAGGCCGTGCAACTGTCCCAACAATGGACGCTGCCATCGCCTCTATGGAGCCTGCCTGTGCTCCCCAGGACTGTATGGCCGTTTCTGCCACCTGCGTGAGTACACACTGAACCTTATGTTAGTATGCTTGATAGTGATGATGATTATGATTATGAAGATGCTGGTGTCGATGATGGTGATGGTGATAATTCTATTCCAAACAATGAAATATCACTAACTCAAAATAAGTTCAGGAGTTTAATGTTATTTTCCCATTACTAATTAAAAATACATTGCAATGATATGAGATATGAGAGAAAGTCTGATTCTCAATAGGGTACCTGCTGTATAAGTCCCAAAAAGGACAACTTAAAGTTACAATCCACCCTAAAATACTAACGATGTAGACGATGTTTCCACCGCAGCTGGAATGGAGTTCAATATGAGAACAAAGGTCAACTTTCAAAAAATCAATGCTACATGTCAGGTTTTGGTGTCAGCCAAAATAACTTCTTTCTAGACTCACCATTTTGCACCGATGTTCAGCAATCACACAGAGATAAATCTATCATACAAGAGGTTTCTCTTGTATGATAGATTTCTCAACCTACAGTAGCCTGTAAGAAGTAACCTCAATAGACCAGAATGCAATGCACCCAATAGACCTCATGCTTTGAGTAATGGCTGCAACTCGGACTTTTTCTCGATGGGAAAAAAACTCTTTCTTGCTTATCACCACTATTACTACAGCTGGATGCATCCATTTCAGGCAGGCTCTCTGGGTGGGGGGGTTGTCCAAAAGCATTTTGGGGAAATGTAGGAAATCACTAATGAAGTAGAAGTAGACGAGGCGAGCTCAGGGAAATTGGATTCATCAAAAAAGTATAGTACAGACGTAGCATAATGCACGTCGACACAAAATCACTCGTGGAACGCATCACAGATTGATATGTAACAGTGAAAGAGTACCTTAGAGTTGACTTTTCCTTTGGGAGTTCAAACCTTTTTATTTATTTTATTTTATTTAACCTTTATTTAGACAGGCGAGTCATTAAGAACAAATTCTTATTTACACTGACGGCCTGTGGGGTAAGGGAGAGGGGCTGCAAAAAAGGTCATGTTAAGGATAAAAAGGATAAAAACAGTGCATTATAAAACAGGGTATAAAACATAACAGCAATCACATAGGATAGAGCCAAAACTCAACATAACACAACACAGCACAACGTAGAACCAACACAACACAGTACAACGTAGCACAACACAACAAGACAAAACAATACAGGATAAACCAAACAAAACACAGCATGATGGGGGAAGGGGGTAGATGGAGGGAGGGGTAGAGAGGGAGGGAGGGGGGATGGGAAGAAGGGAGGAGGGAGGGAGGAAAGGAGAAGGGGAAAGGGGGTAAAGGGAGGGGGGAGGGAAGAAGGGAGGGGGAGGGGAGGAAAAGGGGAAGGGGGTAGAGGGAGGGGGGATGGGAAGAAGGGAGGGGGGAGGGAGGAAAGGAGAAGGGAAAGGGGGTAGAGGGAGGGAAGGGGTAAAGAGGGAGGGGGAGATGGGAAGAAGGGGGGGTAGGAAAAGGAGAAGGGGGAGGGGGTAGAGAGGGAAAGGGGGGGTAGTAAAGGGAGAAGGGGGAGGGGGGGTACTATGAGGGGGGGAAGCAGACACAGCGGTCAACAAAGAGCTGTTGGAGTTGCTGTTTGAAAATGGAAAGTGATGTCAGGGTTGCAAGTTTGAGGGTGCTCTGAAGAATATTCCAGTCGTATGCTGCTGCAAAACGGAAGGAGGTGCGGCCGAAGACAGTTCTATAAGCGGTTGAGCTGGGGATAGAAAGTTTGATGTACCCGCTTGATCTTGTACTATAGGTGTTTGTTGCTATGTGGAGGAGAGATGAGAGGTAATGTGGTGTCTTGCCTAGTATGGACTTAAAAATAAAGTGGTGCCAATGGAGGGATCGTCGGGTTTTAAGGGAGGGCCAGTCTACCAGATTGTAGAGGTCACAGTGGTGAGTCTGGAAGGGTGCATTGGTGGCGAAACGGATAGCTGAATGGTGAAGCGTGTCTAATTTTTTGAGGGCTGATGCTGAAGCTGTTCTATAAATGATATCGCCGTAATCTAAAATCGGAAGAATTGTCAACTTGACGAGGGTGTGTTTGGCCGGATGAGTGAAGGAAGATTTATTGCGGAAGAGGAAAGCTAATCTTGCTTTGATTTTAGTCTGAAGGTTATTGATGTGTGTATTGAAGGAAAGGGATGAGTCCAGCCAGATACCCAGGTATTTGTAAGAATCCACAAATTCCAGGGCCACGCCCTCAGGTGTGCCATCGGCACAGATGATCTTGGGGGGTCTGGGGGCATCCTTAATTCGGGAGAAGAGCATACACTTTGTTTTTTTTGTGTTAAGGCGGAGATGGAGATTGAGAAAAGATTTCTCTACGTCCGTGAGGCTCTGTTGGAGAGTGGTTGCTGCAGATTGGAGGGAGGGGCCAACTGAATACAGGATGGTATCATCGGCGTAGAGGTGGATACGGGAGTTGCCCGCTGCTTTAGCAACATCATTAATATATATGGAAAATAAGATAGGGCCCAGGATAGAGCCCTGTGGCACACCTTTGAAAACAGCAAGAGGATCAGATATGATGTTCCCAGTTTTCACCTGCTGGATACGGTTAGCGAGATAGCTCGCGAACCAATCACAGCAGGAGGGGGACAAGCCGATGCTGGAGAGTCTACGCAGCAGGGTATTGTGTTCGACAGAGTCGAAGGCTTTAGCCAGGTCGATAAAGGTGGCTAAGCAGACCTGCTTGCTGGCCAAAGCTGAGGTGACATCATCGAGGACCTTCATGGTGGCGGTCAGACATCCATGACCGGATCGAAAACCAGATTGTAGGTCTGAAAGGATATGGTTGGATGTAAGGAAGTGGTTGAGTTGTTTGTGAACCAGCTTCTCCATGACTTTGGCTAGGCATGGCAAGATGGAGATCGGCCGATAGCAATTAGGATCAGAGCCAGTGCCACCCTTGAAGAGGGGGAAGACCATGGCTGTTTTCCAATCAGGGGGGAAGGTGGAGAGTTGAAGAGAGAGATTGAAAAGAGTTGAGACAGGGGCCGCAATGAGGTGTGCAGCTGCTTTTAGGAACCTGGGATCGAGCCCGTCAAAGCCGGCGGATTTATTTGGGTCCAGCAAGGAGAGTTCCTTCTGTACCTCTGAGATTGAAAAAGGTTTGAAAGAGAAGCCGGTGTCGCGGAGGAGGGGGATAGGGGGGGTGGGGGGGGAAGAAATCTACACTCTTCAGTGATGATGAGGAACATAAATAACACCATCCTCAGGTGGTTCACTAATAGACTAAACGATGAGTATTACTAATAGGCTCATCATCACTGATACTTTGTTAGTTGGCTGCTTGTTATAAAACAACAGACTGCTATTACCAGGTTAGTTTATATTTAGGAAATTATTGCATTATATTAGGGTTGTCAAAAATATCAATAGTATCGAAAAGTATCAATACTGAAAATTTGAATCGGATACAATACTCATTGCAACAGGTATCGATAGTATCGATAAGTATCAATACTAAATATTTGAAACGGATACAATACTCATTTGCAACAGTTTTCGATACCATCAGTGCTTTCTTTTAACTCATTCACCGCCAATGACGTCTTTGACGTGTTATCAGAAATAGCCCTCCCCGCCAATGACGTGTTTGACGTGTTTTTGTTTTTATTACTGCAGGGCGTAGTTTAAACACTTCCCCAGCCTGTCACATGGTATCAGGTCCCTATCATCTAAGACAACACGTGAACAAACACATACCGCAGCTGTTGTTTTGAAATTGAGCAGGAGGAAAAGCAGAAAACTGGTAACGCTTCCTTGTGCAGACAGGAGAAACGCCATTGAAACGCGCCTCGGCGCGCTGCACGAGCTGGAGTCGCCTTCCTCTGTGCCAGCCGGGAGAAAGTAATCAAGAGATGTGTTTGATCATCGGAGGAATGAGGAAATGATCGATCAGTTTGCGAGGGCGGTGAGGACGTGTTGAATAGCCGAGGGGAAAACGGGAACGATCAGATAGCAGGGGATATGACAGGGAGTCGGAGACATGGACGAGGACGGGTGCAAAATAAACACACAACAGCAAGGCACAAGGCAGAAGCGGGAGTCAGAGCAGCCCGCTGTCCTTTCTCAAGAGCTATTCAGTTGGTTCATGTAATCGCTGGGCTGCGTGCCCTCCAGTGTTGCTCCTGGCCAATCCCAGCGCCACAGGGCGTGGTTATTGCTTATCCTATGTGGGGTTAGAAATCTAAAAGGGGGATCGTGTGTGTGTGTGTGTGTGTGTGTGTGTGTGTGTGTGTGTGTCTGTCTGTCTGTCTGTCTGTCTGTCGGTGTGTCTGTCTGTCTGTCTGTCTGTCTGTCTGTCTGTCTGTCTGTCTGTCTGCACACTCACACCGAGTAAACTGTATTGTTGAATGTAAAAAAAAAGCACTTCATGTGTATATATATATATATATATATATTTTTTTTTGTCATTTGTGTCCTAACGAATAATATTTACATGTCTGATGTCAATACAGTTCAAAATAAAAGAATTGAGAGCGAGTTCTGCATGAGATTGTGTGCATAAATACATAAATGCTATTTTCTGCAATTTCTTTTCTCAGAGAGACATTTTGGGGGAAAACAGGGTGTATATAAATGGCTATAAGTAGAGTACAGAACATGCTAAAAGCTCACTTTTTTTTTCCTGGTGAACCCAGAGACGTACATCTTCATTTTGAGGTATTGCAAATCACTCTGGTGCTAATAGATAATTTACTGTGGGTCTTGAAAGATGACCAACAATTATGAAAATCTTTGGCCTGTGCTAAATATTGGCAGTCCTAAACTGGCGGTGAATGAGTTAATGAAAAATCAATGATTTTCCCCTCCCTATCATTGGTGGGTATCTGTTGCTTCAACAAGCTAAACGTGTTCTAATGGCTAGAGCAGGGCTAATCTGCTGTCTAAATTAAAAGTTTTATCACGCCTAGATTATGGAGAAGTGTGCCTCTGTCCGTCCATCTGTCTAACTTTATTTTTATGCCTCTTGATGTGTCGTCATCCCACCCTTCCCGTGGTATCGAAAATGGTATTGAGTATCGATATTTTCCTGGGTATCGGTATCGAAGTAGAAATTATAGTATCGTAACATCCCTACATTATACAGTAGTGATAAGGCACAAACAATGCTGTTAAATATTGGGTGAATAAACGTTTACATTCTGATGTCACATTTACTCTTCCTCATTGGTTGTGTGTAGCCTTTTTGATGGCGGCACCAGGTGAGACGGCAGCTCTCTGGGTAGCCAGTGGCCGTCCAGTTTGCCCTTGATAAGGTGCATGGCTAAAGCAAACTCCTCATTGTCCAGTGTGCCGTCACAGTCCACATCAGAGAGCCGCCAGATGTGAGCCAGCACAGAGTTGGGCAGATGAGTGGTCACCATCCACTCTTTGACTTTGGTGCTGTTCAGTCTGCCCTCGACTGGACAGAGACTGAAGAAGATCTCGTCGTACTTCGGCTTGTATTTCTCCACCGCCCACTCATCCAGATCTGTTTCGCCGCTCTCGTCATCTTTTGGGATTTCCTTGAAAGGATCTCTCTTGTAACAAGATGGTCTGAATGTTCCCAAAAATTCACCATCCAGCACCCCGGGTAGGGCCCTCTTCCACAGCTCTTGCTGTTGGAGTAAGGGCATCAGCTTGGCGATGTCAGTGGACAGGAGCTTGTCCAAGGAAGCCATGAGGCTTGGTTTTAGGGTCTTGAACTTTGAGAAATCTTGACCCATAAGCCGCTCCTGAAAATGGAGGTAAGGTTGAAAATGAACCATTCTGAATTTAACAACGATCTTTTGCACTCAGTTGATCACATCAATTTGCAAAATATGGTTTGTATGCAGCGAGAATAAAGTAGTGGTCAACCTGCATCTTGGTGCAGTCGGGGAAGTCGCCAGCTGGGACTCGATGTTGCTGCTGGATCTTGTTGAAGATGACAGGAAGCTGGTAGATCAGATTGTGCTTCTTGGATTCTTTGCAAAAGATGGTCGGCATTTCCTGCTTCAGGTAGCTGATGATGTGCGAATGAGCCTAGGAAGGGGACAAAATCAGACATGATGAGTGCAACTGAAACAGTGTCAGTTATCAGTGCCAAACATGCTGAAGCTTCATTTTTGGATATTTACCCAAATAATGGATTAGAACCTAGAACAGTTTTATTCCAAAATATTTAATATAATCCAGCAATCACCTTTAATAGTGCTTGACAGTGATTTCTGATAGATAAACGAAAATATCTCTCACCCTGACTAAGCGTGCCCTCTTCACCAGGTCGTTCAGCTTCCGCACCGCAGCGTTGCGCGGCAGGTTCCTTATGTCGGCCAGCAGATCCTCTTCCTCCATCTCTAACAGCTGGTAGTGGTCACACGGCTGCCTCGGCTCTGACCAGAAAGATCCAATGTACACCCGCAAAATCTCGGGGGTTCGAAACACTTTCCCCAACGACCACATGAGGGCGCCGTACACCCGCATGAGCTGCTGGGAATCCACCCTGTCGGCCTTGTTCAGGACGACGCGCAGCTTGTCCTCGTAGCCGCACAGAGCCCCGAAGGCCCCGGTGAGCTCATCGGAGAACTCCAGCTTATGGGCATCAAACAGGAGGATGATTCGATCCACACGCTCGGCAAACCAGCGCAACACTGCTGGGAAGTCGTATCCTGCGGATAAGGAATGTAAACATAGGGTTCTCATTAACATTGTATGTAATGTGGCAAGCCTCACTGCCTCAAGAAGCAGAGGGATATGTAACATATCCCACTGGTTTCAAGCCATTATGGTTACACCCATAGATTAATATGTCCATAAAGCAAACTAAAGCCTGCCCAGTGACTACATCTCTATCCAACTGGCTGTCATATTCTTCCATGCACTCTGCTTCTGCTTCAACAGTTTGACGTATGTTGGGCTGAAGTATTTTCATTTTCTCACTTCGACTCGTCTCTTAGCAGCATTTTAAATGTCTGCTGTGGTTTGCTCATCATAGCTACAATGCTGTCTGGCTTTCAGAGTTTAACATTCAATTCTGTGTGAAAGTAGATGCTTTTTAACTCCCAAAGTACAATGAGAAGGAAGGTTTTTTAGTAGCGCACCTCGACTCAGTTTTTTCTTAGCAGCAGTTAAGATGCCTGGTGTGTCGATAATGCTGATGTTCTCGAGGACCTGGTTTGGCAGCTGGGCACACTGAAACCTGTAAGAAGGGGGGGGGGGGGGGCAGATGCTTAAACATAGATTTGAAATGCTAATCCCACTTCAGTGAGCTTTATGCATGAATAAAGATAACAAATAATTCCGGCATCAAACTGCAAAATTTGTTTTAGTATTTAGTTCCTGCAACATGTGTTTCCATTCATGAAAATGCTTAACACAGGAAGAAATATTCAAATGATATTCATGAGAGAAAGGAGCAAAAGAAAAAATAAAGGGGAGAGAGAAAAAGAAAGAAAGAAACTGAATCAATCAGAAAACCAATACGTTTTGTTAACCTTGCAAGGCAGCTGGATTCTCGCGAGATCTTAACATTTTGTAGGGTTGTTACCAAAGTAAGAGATCCTTGAAACATCTCTCCTCCTCCTTCACATCACCATCATCTCCCTCTCTCTCTCTCCCTCTCTCTCTCTCTCTCTCTCTCTGTCTGTCTCCCTCTCTCTCTCTCCCTCCCTCCCCCTCACCTGTTCAGAAAGGCATTCCCAAAAGAGTTGAGGTTGCGAAAGGGCTTTCTTGGATCCACTGTAAGTGCATTTCCCGGGATAATTCCCTCAACCTGTCCGCACATAATGGCAGTGAAGCAGTCGGTGGTTGGCTCGGGCCCAACTCTGCTACCGGGAAAATCTTGTTCTATGAGATACCTTAAAACACACACATAGACACACGCACACACACACACGCACGCACGCACGCACGCGCACACACACACGCACACACACACACACACACACACACACACACACACACACACACACACACACACACACACACACACACACACACATATTCACATCTTCAACACCTCCAACAATACATTCAGCATAATACATGTTGTACACACAAAACCTCTCCAATCATTCAGATGCTTAGAACAGTGGTTCTCAACATATGGTCTGGGGACCACTAGGGTCCTTGAGAGGGTTCCAAGGGGGGTCCCAGCAAATTGATGATTTGTTCAACTTCCCCATAATTTAATTTACTAGAATGTAGAGGAATGGCTGTTTTGAGCATGGTTTTGCTGCTATCTCTCTACCTACAACACATATAGTCACAGGATTCTGGACAAAATCATATCCAACAATAGAAATATTATCAGATTTGGGTCAGAGAGACAAACTCTCATCAAAGTCTATGGCCCTAATGTGGACTAAATAAGGGTCCGTGATATGAAAAAGGTTGAGAATCACTGTCTTCGAAGATCTACAAAGGGATTTAAATTCTGTCAAATTGCAATACCTGATGAAAGTCGTCTTCCCCGTTGAGTACTGACCCATCACCAAGACCATGGGTTTGTTGTCAAAGTCTGCATCCTCATAGCTGGGCGAGTGAAAGTGATGGAAAGAGTAGTACTTCTCTATGGGCAGCAGCCTCTTATAATAAAGGTTCTTCAGCTCCTCCATCACCACATTGACATCCTCCAGTGTTTTGGGGTTGGTCCTCAGCCGGCGGAAGGACATGGTGGACATGGCGGCTGGCTTTCCAAAGCTAAAGCAAAATGTCTCAAACCGGCGTGGAAGCTGCTCACTCCTCCAAGACCAAGCTGAGTTTGCATGATGGGAGCCTGCGCGAGTCGAATATTATCAGAACCTCACAGCTGTCTGTTCTATCCTGCAGCGGGACACTTAGAGGGTGGAGAGGGTGTAACCAGAGAGTGCAGCTGCACCTAACAAACAGCCAATGTCAAGCGGGACAGGGTGGGGTTAAGTTCAGTTTTGTTGCTGAAGAGGGAGAATCCTGGCAAATTTCATACAGATTGATTGTTCTAAACCCACGGTAGGGATTTGGCAGTGCTTCGTTTTGACATAACACCATCATGTATCTTGTTCAATGGTGCCGTTACCTAGAGAGGAACTTTCAGATCAAGTTTGCATAACAAAATGAACAACCATATCAACAATAGTAATTATCATCACTGTTATTGTGATCATTTTATCATAATCACATTTCCTTTAGGTGTCCCCCTCTCAAACTCTGCACTTACCCAACTACTCAGCCTGATCTCATATGATCAAATGTATAGTTATACTTCGGAAAAGTAATGCACCCAAATTGTGTTTGATATTCTATGAATTGAGTGAAACAGGAAGCAGGGGGACGGACATCTTAAACAAACAGACATTTAAATAGTGTGATGAAAAGTCGGGTGTGGAGGTCGGGGTGTGGTGGATGGGTGTTCAATTTCCCAACTCATACCAAGATCGTTACTGTGAGTGAAGCTGTCATTTTCAGCAAAAGTGTTTTCTTATTTAACCATAACGAATGTTATGCTGCTGTCCAGTCATAGGCGTAATATGAATCAAGACAGCTGTCCTTGCAAAGGTACAGCACAAATCTAGGGTGCATAACTATTTGTAAGCTTTGAACCTTGTATGAGAAGATGCTGAAATACCATAATGAATGTCAACTTAGCGCTGTCTGTCTCCCTTTAGCCTGTCCCAGGTGGACCCATGGCGCAGGCTGTTCCAAGGAATGCGACTGTGTTCTAGAACATTCCACTGGCTGTGACCCCAAGAAGGGAAGCTGTTCCTGTAAGCCTGGATACCATGGCCCACAGTGTGAGAAAGGTACACACTGCAGAACAGTGTTTTTAATCCAGTTGTTTATTTTGCAACGAAGGGTATTTAAAACAGCTCCCCCAAAATGGGCAAACTGCTATTTGTCTAGCCGTGTTTTTTACGTGAAGGACCCCCTGAGGATCCCCAAATACATCTTTCATTTAAATTCAGAATCAGAATCCCTTTTATTGGCACAGTAGGTAATCAGATTACATGCAAAATCACAAAAAAGTGCAGACCAATATATTCAACAACACACACGCGAATCAGAAGGACCTGAGGGACAAAGAGGAACCCACAGTCCAAAAGGTGCACGAGGAAGTCATGAATGGAGTAAAATATTCTGACGAGAGGAGCAGCCATGACACGTCGAAGCAACCAATAGAGAGCCAAAGTGAACGTCACTTCCTGCCTTTCTCCCTATACCAGTGTCGGAAAAAATACAACGGTGGTGAACGGAGAACGACGTTACTTTTTTGATCCCATTTGAATTGTGTCACGGGGTACACATGTTACATTTTGTCCATTTAAAAGATAACTGTGCATGTCAAGAAAGTCGCAGCTGCTGCTGCTTTAAAGTGACGTATGATGGGGGTGCTTTCAAGCCTTGTTGATTAGGCTGATGGCAGTTGGGAAGAAGCTGTTCTTGTGGCGAGAGGTTTTAGTCTTGACAGACCTCAGTCTCTTGCTGAGGGGGAGCATTTCAAAGAGTCTGTCGCGAGGGGTCGGCCGTGATTTTACGAGGCCACTTCGATGTGCAGGCCCTGAGGGGATGGCAGGTTGCATCCGATTACCTTTACAGCACAGCGGATGATGTGCTAACTCATGAATCAGATTAAATAAAATTACAGTCAAATTCAAAAATTGCTTGTCCACTCTAAAACTAAATTCACATAATGTTATTCTCATGATCCGGGACAGCTCATTATGAAAAAAGAAGAGCCAAGAGTCCATTGACAACAAACTTGAAACCGCCAGCTTTATGGACAATGATTGCTTTTTAGAGTTGAGTTTCCCAGGAGTTGAATCCCTTGGTGCCTCCAAAGTCTTCATCATAATAATGGAATCAAACTATTTGGGTGAACAGAGCAGTGATCTGGATTCTAGCTTCATGAAAAAAGACATGCAAGATCACACGAATGAAAAAACTGAGCTCTGAGTTAAATGTCTTTACTACAGTGTGTAAGCATTCTGAGGTTGACTCCCTAACTTGTTCTTGCAGCCAGCAGTTGATTTAGGGAACACATGATCCTGGGAAAGCAGTTTATGAATGAGCTGTGAATGCTAGAGACCCGGCCCTGATGATCACAGAGAGGTGTTTGGGTGGAATTACCCAACGTACGAGGCATGTCGGCATGTGATCACAAAATGTTTGGAAATGTATTTTGCGTTGGTCCTTTAATGCTATCTCGTTCTGTGTGTGTGTGTGTGTGTGTGTGTGTGTGTGTGTGTGTGTGTGTGTGTGTGTGTGTGTGTGTGTGTGTGTGTGTGTGTGTGTGTAGATTGTGCGTTTGGCTTCTTCGGTGCCGGCTGTGAGCAGCCATGTGACTGTCCAGGTGGAGGGTCATGTGACCCCGGGACTGGAGAGTGCAGCCAGCGATGTCCTGCAGGCCTTCACGGAGACAAATGTCAATTGGGTGAGACAAGCTTTAGTACCAAGAGCTGTTTTAACTCAATATAATGGAGTTTGTTCATATGCTATCGTCAAGAAGATCTATGTTTTTCATTTACTAACATGTACAGAGCGGTGTATGGAAAACATCGTAAGTGTACTGTATACAATCAAGTATATTGCAGGTGTAAATTATACTGTAGAGTCTCACGTACATAAACATTTCACATACATCCTTAAGGCCATTTGTTACCTTTTGAACATTTCAAACACAGTTCTTGTTGATGTATGTGTCCCTCCACAAAGCTCCGCTCCACAGCACCCTCATGTGGTCCTAAACCGTAATAGGGGTTTACCTCACTGTGCATACACATAATTTAGTATGTCTTGTGTGTCAGTGTTTTGTGTGGGCTTGCACACGTGTTCTTGTATGCATACTAGGGCTGGGTATTGGCAAGGACCTCACGATACGATACGTATCACAATACATAGGTCACGATGCGATTGTATCACGATACATTGCGATACAATACATATTGCGATATATTGCAATACTCTACATAATTTACTGAAAATTTAATTTGCTGTGTACCACCCACTAGTGTAATAATATGTACATCACTTTAGATTGATAATTTAGTGGACAAATTGAGTCAAAGCTACAGAGTGTTGAGTGTGTTTACTGAACGCACTGAAATAAAAAGTATTCTTATTGTGTCACTGAACACACGGCTGTGCAAAAAATCGATATGGCGATATATCACGATACTTTTCTGAAATATCGATACAGTATTGCGTGTTTTATGGATGTAGACTGAGAGGACAGCATATCAGAAAAGCCTTTTTCTCTGTTGCATCTCTTTTCTCACAATCAGTTTCTGTTGCCATAATGGCTACAAATCCTTCTCTAACCTGTCTTCATACAATACACCTTCTTCCATGGAGGAAGTGGATTTAGTCTGTGAAATCAATAAGGAACAGGTGTTCCAGTTATCATGTACAACCAGCGTGCGTGCATGTGTGCGTGTGTGCGTGTGCATGTGTGAAAGGAATGTGTGTTGCTCAGCAGGGCTTCCACTGGCTGCTTGCTGATGGAAAGTTCTGGTGGCTCAGGTCTCTATGCTGTCCAGATGGACACTCTGTTAAACTCATAACTCTGTGTCTCTATGGAGTGGCCCAAGATAACACAGCAGAGTTACAGTATGACCGCTCTGATGCACAGTCCAGGCCTCAGCTTGTTTGTTTTATCGAAGAGAGATAAAATAATGATAATAAAATCATTCACATCTTCTGGATTGTGTCTAGCTTAGTTTCCAGGCCATTGCGATTCCAATGACTACTAAAGAGACTATTGGCAGAAACTAAATAAATAAATAAACCTCCGCTTCTCCCTCTCTTTCTTAAACCATTCACCAGTTTGTGTAATTTTGTGTTGGAATGTCTTATGCTGTATTGTGCAATTCTGTACTAAGATGTGTTGTGCCGCCATGTGTTTCTTGTTTCATTGTTGTTGTATAATGTTGTGTGGTCAGCGTGCAGAGCAGGACACTATGGAGAGAGCTGTGCTCTGGCCTGTGACTGTGGAGGGGCTGCCTGTGATCCCATGACTGGACAGTGCATCTGCCCTGCTGGGAGGACAGGCGACTCATGTCAGGAAGGTACTGTACATAACAGAACATGGAAAACTATATAGTAGACCTACAGTATAACTTATCTTTCAGTGTTATTTTTGGAGCATTTCTGCTATTTCTAGGGCATTTCTGCCTTATTAAGTTGCATATGATGTGGTGTAGTTTAATATGAAGTGTAAGGAAGACATAACAGTTTGAACCAGGACATTGAGTGCACCATGTTATCAACCTGCTAACTGTTCCTCCTCTGTGTGCTCCTGTGCAACCACAAAGTTGGCCCTGTCCTATAATCAATCAATCAATCAATCAATCAATCAATCAATCCAGACTTTATTTCAGACTCACGGTCCATATAAAAAACAACATACAACATTAAGAAAAGCCAAATAAGCAGTAACAAAAGAATAATAATAATATACAGTATAGCCTTCATAAAAGAGAACTGTACCAGTGCCTCCACAGAGGTGACTGATATCTGACATCACTACAGCAGCCAGAAGCATGACAATGGCATTCTGTGATACATTCAGTCGGCAGGTAAATGTATACATCAGGTTCCTCAACAGTGCCTGTTGAGTGTTAACACCTGCCGTCACAAACATCTCACTTGCAGAGCTCCATCTGGGTCTCCTGAGCAATATCCTCATGGCATCATTATGCAACCTGAAGTCTATGCATGCTTGCCCTCCTGTAAGCTGACCACAAGTGGGCAGTAGAGAGTGGTATGCAGTATGCTTTAAACAGAGACACCTTCAGTCCATCCATACACATGATAAACTTTCATGACAGGGTAGTTGCTTGTGCATACATTTTGCGGCATTGCCTGTAGATATCATCATCATCTGTCATTTTGTTCTGTAATAAAATTTCCAAGATATTTAACCTTATCACAGACCATAAGGTTATTATCAGACAGTTTATATTATAAGTATTAGTAAGTATTAAGTTTCTGGCAGTAACCTATAGGACAGGGCAAACTGCACTGCCCCATGTGAGACATTTTAGTCTGTTTAGACCCATTGAATACCTCCAAGTGAAATTATTCAGCTAATTCTAATTGATTTTACTAAGCAGTAGGCCACTTAAATGGGTTGCTGATGCTTTCTTCGGTGTCCCCAGACTGCCCTGCTGGTTTCTGGGGGTTGAAGTGCCAGTCATCTTGTAGTCCCTGTGAGAACGGAGGCTCCTGCAACAAGCAGACCGGTGTCTGTGACTGCAAGCCGGGCTTCACTGGGACACTCTGCCAAGTCGGTGAGTGTGACCCAACTTCAGCAGAACCAAACTGATTTTGTGATCATTTGTGCATTTTGTTACACATCTGCTTTTGTTTTCTTGCTTAAAAATATTTTGCCCACTCATTCAACGCCTTATGTTTCAAATTAAAACATTGTGTCAAAGTCGAGCTGAAATGAAAAATTACTTTTTAACTATTTTAGATCACATCCCTGGTGCCCCTATTTGACA
The DNA here is from genome assembly GCF_964638095.1 of Poromitra crassiceps. Taxonomy (NCBI): domain Eukaryota; kingdom Metazoa; phylum Chordata; class Actinopteri; order Beryciformes; family Melamphaidae; genus Poromitra; species Poromitra crassiceps. The sequence goes on from NC_139642.1 coordinate 30,707,697, forward strand.
ATGTATGGCAAAAAATGAATAAAACCCCAATTTCTTTGGTTTTCCACATCAACAGTCAACCAGGTTGTCTTCATTCATAATGAATTCTACAGTGTGCCTACATCAACTAATACTACAGGTATTAAATTCCATGACATGACAGCTCTCAGCCAGTTGAGGTGGTTCGGGCATCTGGTAAGGATTCGGGCATCTGGTAAGGATGCCACCTGGTCGCCTTCCTAGGGAGGTGTTCCAGGCACGTCCAGCTGGGAGGAGACCACGGGGCAGACCGAGGGCTAGGTGGAGAGATTGTATCTCCACGCTGGCCTGGGAACGCCTCAGGATCCCCCAGTCAGAGCTGGCTAATGTGGCCAGGGAAAGGGAAGTTTGGGGTCCCCTGCTGGAACTGCTACCTCTGCGACCCGATCCCCGATAAGCGGTTGAAGATGATGATGATGATGACAGCTGTCAATCAATCTTCATGCCTAGGAGAGAATTCCAAGCAGACAACATGGCTGCCGACATCGGGAAACTTTGCTAGCCCCTAAATGTTAATGATAAGTATAAGTATGTAAGATAAAAAATAAACCAAATGGTAATGACTCAATTTAATGTAGATGATTGAAAGACATAATTGGCTCATTAAGTCACCTTCTAGGAATATCACTATTTAATGTGGCTTGTGGCCTGCTTCAAGACCGGCAGCCGGCTCTCTGCCTCGACTAGGAGGAGGCTGTCTGCCCGGAGGGAGCCAACCGCCGGTACTCTGCCCTGGGGCTGGGCGTAGTGAACTAGCCAGTGAGCACACAGTCCAATTGACATTATATTGTGTTTGTAACATAGACTGTTATTGAAATGTAGGAAACGGGTAGGTTTCAGATTTGTCGGTAAAAGACATTATTTAGTGGACTGTGTTCTCCCTCTGCTCTGAGGCACTGAGAGCAGGGCAGCACTCGCTCAGTCCAGTCCCTCACCCCAGAAACGCCCACTTTTCAACGGTCAAATCAAACTCCTTCACACGCTATGTCCCGCCTCTCTACCCTGTTTCACTCGGAATACGTCACAATAAGGAGTCACACACTGTCCAGATGTTCAGCTCGACTTTAAACATCAATTGATGAAGCTAGAATATAGAATATATAATGTGCTGTGCTTGTTATTTAAATTCTTGATGTGTGAAGTCAAAGCTTTTACAGTTCCTCTAACAAACCCATCGTGTCAGTCAGGCATGGTGGATGACTAAAGCATGTCCCCTGAATGCCATCCTGTCTGTGTAGAGTGTCCTCCTGGGTACCACGGCCCAGGCTGCTCACTGCGCTGCTCATGCCCGCCTGATGCTACGTGTGACCCACAGACTGGAGGCTGCTCCTGCCCTCCTGGCAAACGTGGCCACGGCTGCACAAGTCGTAAGAATGTTTTTTTAAATGAACATTATATTTCATTTCAGTCATAACAGTGAAGGTAGAGTGGCAGATATGAAAGGTAAAATGGCAAAATGGCAAAGCTTGTAGTGTGTTTTCACTGTACTGTTTGCTGACCTTCGCAGCATGTGAATCTGGTTACTGGGGCCACGGCTGTGCCAGTAGATGCCAGTGTGAGGACAGCTCGGTTGGTTGTGACCCAGTTAGCGGCCAGTGTGTGTGTGAGGCCGGCTTCAGCGGAGACCACTGTGAAAAGAGTAAGAAGCTAGAATACTGTTGGACTGTATCACAGACCGTTTCTCTCTCTTTCAGCAGATATATTTTGGTGAATGCTGCCACCATGCGGTGATTCTCTGTTATAACATCATTCATGTACAATACTAAATGTAATAATCTGGATATTCTTTTTTTTTTTTATTATACCAAACCATGTTCTATTTCAGTGACATTGTAATTTGTTTTAGTGATTTGGAATTCACTTTATAATGTGAGCATTTCCTAAGTCAACTATGGCTCAATGAGTACTGGGATAGTCCTCACTTCCTTGAATGAATGAATGAATGAATGAATGAATGAATGAATGAATGAATGAATGAATGAATGAATGAATTTATTTGGTGATAAAATAAAATAACACAACAGTACATATAGTAATGAAAGAACAGACTAAATTTGGATCCCAGGCAGAGGTTAAAAGCATTAAGATGTGTTGCATTGCTAATAATACTCGTGTCCTGATATTCTGCCCCCTCTGTATCTCCACCATTAGAGTGTGTGAATGGCAGCTACGGACAAGGCTGTGCCCAGCAGTGCCACTGTCAGAACGGGGCTCTCTGTGACCATGTGAGTGGAGCCTGCACATGCTCCCCTGGATTTGCTGGAACCTTCTGCGAAAAAAGTAAGACAACTATGGTTTTTTCTCTCTCTTCCCTAAAACCAATTATGCTTAAATCTATTCTACACAATACCTGCCCTGCTGGTATTTGGTTCTCCATTGGCTGGGATGATTGATGACCTTTTATAAATAAAATAAAAATCCATTCAGACAGTAGTATTGGACATTAATGATACCAGAGATTGATCCAGAAACCCTCTGACTTCTAGTTGGCCCCCTACCCTGCCTGCCAACCTTGCACAGTTTACAGTGCCTTGGGACAGTATTCAAACTCCTTGACTTTTCCCACTTTTTGCGATGCTACAGCCTGGCCCTGAATAGAAAATGTGATTACATTATTAAAATATTTAATTAGAATTTGATTACAATAGGATAGTGGATCCAAATTCCTTTGAATGTCCTCGAGATGTCTCTGCCACCTGTGGCCAATTCAATCGATTGGTCAGGATTTAGAACAAAACACACAGATGATATGGCATGTCAGAGCAGAAACTGTCATGAAGTCCAAGAAAAACAATTCAGTGACAGAATTGTGAGGAGGCAGAGATCTAGTGACCATTTTGTGAGTTCAATTCAACAGCACAGTAGGCTCCATCATTAGGAAATGGGGGGGGGGGGATATGTAATTATCCAGTCTCCTCCTTGAGCTGGTTGTCTGACCAAACTGGGGGAAGACATAACTGGTGAAGAAAGACGTAACTGGTGAAGAAGGACCTGCGTCAGATCTTGTTAGAAGGACAACAGTTAGTGCAGCACTTCACAGTGGCCAGAAGGAAGCCACCCCTGGAAAGGAAGATGCGCATGACAGCAATCTGGAGATCAAAATACCTGGGCCATATACCAACACATTCATAAGGAGCAACTGCTTCATAGTGCCAAAGACCTTAGTTTGAGGCAATTGTTTCTGTTCCAACTGGTCAATGACCCTAAGCACCCAGCCAAACCAACACTGGAATGGCTTCAGAACAAGAATAGGAAAGTCCTGGCCCAGACTTGAATTTCATTGAAAATCTGTGGAATGACTTGAAGGTAGCTGTTCAGCGATGCTCCTCGTCCAACTCCATCGATCTCTGAGCAAATCTGCAAGGTCGATTTGTAGACTGGAAGCTGTAACTGCTTCTAAAGATGTGTCTACAGAGTATTGCTTCAGAGGGTTCAGTACTGTACTACTCAACCCTTGCAGCTCAAAAGACCTTGCCGACTTCAATAAAATTGCAAAGAACTGTGTAAAGAAATGGGAAACTGTCATATAACCATCATGCTTCGAAGAAATGAAAAGAAGTACTTATTTCAATGAGATATTCTTGTATTTCATTTTCACAAAATGTGCAACATTTCTAAAATATTTCTTTGTAATTTGTCACTATCATGTTTTTTGTTGTAGATTATTGACAAAATCTTAATGAATATATTTTTTTCTTTTGGTTTGATTTAAAAAAAAATGAGAATGGCGATTGAGCCAGAGCAATATCCACAAACATGTAAACTACGATCGTACAGACACCATCTCTTTTCTATAACGAACACACAAGACAAACACGTCAACACCACGTGAGGGATAGGGGGATAAAAACAACAACAACAATAAAAAACAAACAAACAAGGAAAAAACAGAAAAAAGGTAGAAATACACACAGTAGCACTTAAGCATAGTGGTTGCAGTATTATCCAGAATAGACAACACAGTATAGTAACAATGTAGTAGCCTGGGTAAACCCATCCCCCACGTGACCTGCTCTCAGACCTGTTCTCAGTCACTATGTGCTAGTGACTGGGAACTGAGAGAGCAGGTCACGTGGGGGCTGGGTTTACCTAGGCTAACAATGTAGCAGTAGTAGTTTCTACAAATAGATACAGCCTAAATATAAATAAAATGGAGCAAACAAATAAATGGAATATTTTGAAGGTGCATTTATTTATTTTCGTATGTATGTTCCCCAGCCTGTTAAGTTATCCAACACGATGTCCCATTTGCTAATCCTTATCCCTGCTGAAGACAATTGCCCCTTATTGCTTCACATACAGGTGAGATTATTATCACGGTGTTGAACACTGTGTCCTCTAGAGGGTGCTGCAGGATATTCTTTTGGTTTTGTTCAGGGCTTAGTGAATCATCAGCATTTCATCGAATTACATCAGAATATGTCAATTCATAATCAAATCCATTCCAGTGAAAAAATGAAAAGCAGCTGCAACAAATCACAACATAGAATCTATATTAATCATTGTAGGATAGACACAGGTGATGTATCTCATAAGCTGCATTTGCGAGAATAGTCATTCTGTCATTCTAAGCATCGTGCCATAGCAAACCCTTCATATAATTGATACCCTTCTTGTCATTGTGCTATTTTTCCTGACTATAAAGACATACCAACAGTCACAGAGTCTTAACAATGTAATAGATTTGTATTTGATTATAGTCTTTTGACTGGAAGTGGTCTTATGTTATTACAAGGTGTAAGATTTACTGTAAGTGTACTACCAGCCCCAGAAATTCATACCACCGCAGTAGTACACGGGGCATCGTAAATCATGGCCATGTCACACTAGAACAGAGCTCCACATCCCTAGTCATAACAGTCTAATGGCCTCAGACACAGACGTCACTCTGATTGGACGTTGCTGTGGAAATAGGGCTATCGGTCTGGCCAGATTGTGTTTTTTGAAGGCCTTTTCGCCTCAAACAGAGGTGTCCAGTTTCTCAGTCTTCTGCTGGGCCTCTTCCTTCAGGAGTAGTCAGGAAGAGGCCTGCCCTGTGAGAAGGACCAGATCTTTCTCGCACGTCTGTCCGCTCCACAGAATTAGAATGGAAAGCGGTGGCATTCCTGTTCAATCAACAAGGGTGATTTGGTCCGTCCACTGGCAGAACCTTTGATCATGTAACATCTGACCCTAGAGCTGCAACGAGCAGGCGATTAATCAATTAGTGGATTGACAGAAAATTAATTGGCTTTTTTTTTTATAACCAATAATTATATAGACTAGGTTTTAATAAACAATACTAAAATTCTCTTGGGTTTCTTTAGTATTTTGTGACAGTTAACTGGGTTGTGAATGTGGCCTGTTGCTGTTGGTCAGGACAAAATAAGACATTTGAGGACTCATCTTGGGCTTTGAAGAAAAAGTGATGGACACTTTCACCAAATTGTGACATTTTATAGACCAAACGACTAATCAATTAATTGAGAAAATAATCGACAGATTAATCGATAATGCAAACAATTGTTAGTTGCAACCCTATTTGAATATTTGAAGCTTGTTACCATGGCAAAGGCATTGTTTCATTGACTATTCCCGTGGCACTGAGTTTGAGGCCAAAAGTGTTTGTCAAGTTTCGTCGCAGGGAAACAAGTCAATGGGCCCGGCGCTCTTGATCGCTTCTTTAATTAACGTGCATCACGCTCTGTTCCAGTCGCTTTGATGTTTGCATTCAAACAATGGAGCTGGCGGCAGTCGAAAAGAATTCTGGTCCGACGGGCATCAAACATCTGCAAGAACCCGGTGCTGTTTTGTTGTCGTTGTCTCGACCTCAGTCAGTGTATAGAGTAGACCATGAATGGCACCAGGAAGCTCTATTCTATGCTGTCTCTCTATCCAGTCTATTTCTGTGGTCTGCTCTCCCCGGGCCGGGCCGGCTGTGTGGTCCCAGGACCTGCTTTATAGGCTGACAGCAGTGGCTCTTACACAACCAGGGATCTGGAAATAATCCCCCCCTGTCTTAAAGAGCTCATTTAGTGTAGAGATGGAGTCTGTCAGCGATGGCACAGGTGTGTGTGTGTGTGTGTGTGTGTGTGTGTGTGTGTGTGTGTGTGTGTGTGTGTGTGTGTGTGTGTGTGTGTGTGTGCGTGGGTGGGTGGTGGGGCGACTCCTCTGTGCCTACCTATAAACACAGGCTCAGAGAGAAGAGGCTACACTTAGAAACACGAGCAGACCCCAGGCTAATATCACATGACAGATTGATGCTCTGGGTTGATATGGATAACAGTCGCCCCCTGCTGGTGTAAACAAATAATAAACTTTGCCGTTTGGAAACTTCAGTGCAGCCTCTGTGGATTTGATGTATGTGTACTTCAGCAGACATATATTGTAGGCAGAGAATGTATTTGGATTGAAAGTATTTAACCATGTTGAGGTGATTACGCCTGTCAGCAAGATCCCCCTAAGATGGAACAGAGAAGCCCTCCCTCCCCCCAGTATTAGACATTCAGCTTCTATTGAGCTTATTTTTACTATTTAGCTTTATATAACAGCCACTTGGTTAAAACGAATCCGACAGTAGTTTGAAGGCAAGATTAACTATGTGTTTTACAATGAAACATTAGTGACACATATCTCCCTCGGGGGACATAGGAAGACTCACTTGTTGCCATGGTTTCAGTAATCGGTATCATCATAATAAACAATAGACAATAAACCAGTGCCTTGGTACAGTACCGCCACAGACCTACAGTGCAGTGCAGCTGGTTTGAAATGACAGCATCCTCATTGGGCTAGCTTTAATAGCATCATAGCCTCACCACTACAGAGGCAGGCGCAGACGTCATGCTGTCAGCGTGGGAACACAGCAGCGGCCATGCCAGAAACTGCTGAGCAGGAAGGATGCTTTCCCCCAATAGCAGCCTTGTGGCGAAAAGAGGCGGACTGGACAGCGTCGCCACTTGGAGCGAGAACAGGAGGGAGTGATGCATACACTGCTGGCAAAGCCCCTGGACACAGTGGCATTTAGAGTGGAGAGAAACAGCGTAGTTGCACCGCTCTCCTTGTATAGTCCACATGTGCCTTGCTGCCATTTTCTGTTGTACTCCCATTCGGGGCTTCCTTTGATAACATTGTCCACTCGTGAAAGAGTAGTATGTAAATGAGAACAACTGCCGGCCACTGAGAGGATTGGAACAGAAGGTTTATAGAAACTGGGCCAGGGCCAGAAGCCTTAACCAGCTCCAGGTTTTCCTTCACACATTATGAGAGCGCAGAGCAGAAGAGGGAGAAATGTCAGCAACGACTGTCAATCAATCAAAGGCGTTTGGCAGAGCCGCAGCAGCGTTCCTGTAAATACAGGCCAGAATGGAGGGACTTGTTTTGCAGAATACAACCATTATGCTTGTGTTACGCTGTGATCCCCACAACTGCTCGCTGACAAATTGAGCAATCAGAAAAAGGCGGTGGATAAACAGAGTCATTCTTTCCTGCTCTGCTGAAGTCATGCTTACAGACAATATTTACATCCCAGTAGTGGGAAAGGCTCGTTCTTGGTCCAGCCTGTGGCGAAGTCCTGTTGGATGGTAGGCACCGTGTTTACCAAACTCCCTGAGTGTCTATTGACTCTGCACACACTTAAACAATCTCTCTGGCCCTCCCAGAGAATGGGAAACAGACTCTTACACTGGCATCTCCGTACCATGCACCAGCAATGGTGTGTGTGTGTTTGTCTGTGTGTGTGTGTGTGTGTGTGTGTGTGTGTGTGTGTGTGTGTGTGTGTGTGTGTGTGTGTGTGTGTGTGTGCGTGCGCTTGTGCGTGTGTTAGGGGGGCACGGTAACCTGGCTTTGTTTTGCCTTGTATCGGTGGGGCCTGTGGACTCAGCAGGTGCTCTAATTACCAGCTCTCTGCGTGTCCCCCCCGCCCACCCCCCAAAGGGAACGGCCTCCGCACCGCCATGGGCTTTGATGTGGCCCAGATACACCACACATGTGGGACATGAGCTCACTTAACGAACACAGACGCTCCGCAAATGAACAGCCGCAGCGTGGTACTGCAATTTGATATTGGTATTTTCGGTAGGTGGTAAGACAGAGAGAGAGAGAGAGGGAGAGAGAGAGAGAGAGAGGGAGAGAGAAAGTAGGAGGGCGATAGGAGGGAGATGGGGAAGGGACGAGAAAGAACAAAATAAAATAAAAAAAAGTTGGCATCTAAGCCTTTTCCTCTCCTCTTCTGTGAAACTGCCAGTTCTAACCAGTGGGATGTTTTATCTTGGCCCGCAGTGTGCCCGGACGGCTTTTACGGTCTTGACTGTGGCCAGATGTGCGAGTGCAGGAACGCTGCCCGCTGCCACCACATCACAGGAGCCTGCCTCTGCACCGCCGGCTGGGCACCGCCACACTGCATTCTGGGTAATGGAAGCCACATCATTAAAACGGGGTGTGAGGGAGGCCCTCGCTGCAGCCCATCACGACATCCTCTCCTTAAACACAACTGCGATGTGTTTGTGAACAATTATCTCCATAATGAGACATTGCCGATGACTTTTTTTAGGGATGGGTACAACAGGGTGGAGAGAGAGGCGGGGCGGACAGGAGTGCCCTCCGGCAACGATGTTTAATTGAGGTCTATTCTGGATAAATGCACCCACGTGTTAAATGAACGTCGGGGAGGAGGAGGAGGAGAGCGCCGCTCGCAAGCCTCTTTTAGGAGGCCAACCCATCAGTGTTCTCATGCTAAGATTTCCTCCGCATTTCATGGCGTTGTTTTAATGAAGCCAGTGAAAAAGGCCCGCTAAAGTTCAGAGTCTGTCATTCTGAAGTCTTATTCAAGGCTCCCCTCTTTGCCACAGACATTTAGTGGTCCTGGCTACCAGAGCCAGAGTCAGCAGCAAGCCACCAGCATGACTTAATGATGCGTCTCTGTCATTAGCTGGTTTCCCTCCTCTCTCTTTGACTCCAAAATGTCATCGTCCACATTCATCATTAGGGAGAAGTTCACAATATGTGTGCCAAAAACCAAAATGCACCCAAAAATGTCCGCGCCTTTATAGTCTTCTAGTCTCACACGTCCACAGTGCACGGAGCTGCAGCGTGTTACGAGATCATACTGAGTGTGTATGTGTGTGTGTGTGTGTGTGTGTGTGTGTGTGTGTGTGTGTGTGTGTGTGTGTGTGCGGTGTGCATGCGTGTGTGTTCTATGCGGTACGACATCATGTGTTCGTGTGTGTGCTTGTGTGCCGTGGCTTGTGTGTGTGTGGGCAGAGTGCCCGGCGGGTCGTTTTGGGGAGCGCTGTGGTCAGACCTGTGAGTGTCAGAACGGTGCCAGGTGTGACCACGTCAGCGGGCGCTGCAGCTGCACGGCCGGCTGGACAGGAGGCAGCTGCCAACTGCGTGAGTAGCTCATCACGCTGTCCCATACCATTAAAACAGGGATCCTATGAGGTTCCTATTGGTGCTTTCTTAAAGGAGAAGTTCACCCAAAACATTTAAATTCAGTGATACTAGTCCTGGAGTCTCACAGCAAAACACAGTTGCAGCATTCTCTAAACAACAATAGACCCTTTTCACGGTGGCATTTCTTTTTGCCCCAAAGGCAGGATAAACACAGGTGTACCAAAACATTAAGGTTTCCAACTTCCAGTCCATTTGGTGTTCCACTGCTGGGGCCCCTAATTAGTGAGTTGATTGCACCTGTGTTTATCCTGCCTTTTAGGCACAAAATGGCAGCTGTGAAAAGGGTCTATCAAAGTGAATGGTGACTATTTTTACATTTGAAAGTTGGTCACCACTCACCATCCACTTAAATTGCATAGGAGAATGCTGCGACGGTGTTTTGCTGTGAGAACCCAGGACTGTTTTGTGGACTAAAAGACTTCCACATGGGGGTGAGTAGATAATCACTGAATTTTAATTTTTGGTTGAACTTCTCCTTTAAGCAAAGGATGACGAGAAGAAGTTTGAGATCATTAGAAATGCCCTTTCAAGCATTTGCAAGCCTGCATGCATGCTCACTCACATGCACACTCATGCACACAAACACATGTACACTAATGCACACAAACACATACACACATGCACATACACATACACACATGCACACTTCCTCTCTTTACCACAGTTCATATTTTGAGTATTTTGCCTGTTCTGCAGCACATAGCCTTCACACATTTCCTTTGAAAAGGGATACAGTATAATTAATTAATGGCTATTAGACATGACAATTGGATATTGAGATGCATATCTATTTTTCATTACATTTATAATAAACAATCACATCACAGTCACATCAGTACCCATAATCTTAACACTTTTATGGTTACTGGTCTTTTGTATAATAACTATATCCTTCATATTAATGTTACTGCCCATCCATCAACTCTTAAGTCTGTCTTTTATTGGATGTGTGTTCAGCCTGTCCTGCAGGACGATACGGGGAGCAGTGTTCCCATCAGTGTCTTTGTCAAAATGGAGGCTCATGTGACAGGGTGGCTGGCCAGTGCTCCTGCCACCATGGCTGGACTGGAGCCGCCTGTGAGTTAGGTGAGTCCTTCTTCCTCTCTTGATGCCAAATCAAACTACTAGATGACTACTACATGTAGAGGACTACAGTAGCATCACAGTCTATGACGGGCAGACACTTCAATGTTTTAAACAAATGCATGATTTGTAGTAAGCAGTAGTAAGGGAGCTGAAGGAAACGCATAGTGTAGGAATGTGACTTTAAATATCCTTACTTGATGAAATGGAAACCTGTTGTGGGTTTTTGAGGTAAAGCAAGCCTAAAATGTAACTTTGATCTGAGGCATCTTTTCCCTCTCTCCTAGAGTGTGAGGAGGGGCGTTATGGAGAGAACTGCAGCCACACCTGCAGCTGTGCCAATGGGGGGAGATGTGACAGAGTGACGGGAAGATGTGTCTGTGCACCTGGCTGGACAGGAGAAAGCTGTCAGACAGGTGACTTAATAGATGTGACAGAGTGACGGGAAGATGTGTCTGTACACCTGGCTGGACAGGAGAAAGCTGTCAGACAGGTGACTCAGCACTTCACATAACTTTCAAATGTAGTGTTGCCAGTGTATAGTCGAGTCGGACTTGGACTCGAGTCTGAGTCCTCAGCTCATTTTCAGGACTATCAACTATTAAATTTAGGGTCTTATGTGAGTAATTGTGTGCCTCAGAAAGTAGGAGACATTAGTTTCAACCCAAACCCCCAAAATCGCCACTTTTCTACAAGGTCTGGATTTCCACTTCCTCATTGAAGAGAGCGGTGCTAAAATGAATTATCTTATGACGTCACAAGATTTTTTGTCCGTTCTTATAAAACCTTCTTGCCCCCACAGCGCTCGCTCAGTGTCTGTCTGTCTCCCTCCCGCTCTGTGTGCCGAGCGCTATGCTGCCTGCTCTCTCTCTCTTTCTCTCTCACTGTCACACACACACGCACGCACTCCATCTCTCTTTCCTTCTCTCTCTCTCTCCTTCTCTCTCTCTCCGTTTCCCTCCCCCTCTCTCTCTCTCGCTCTCTCTCTCTCTCTCTCTCTCGGAGGAGACCTGCAGTCCTGCACGCACACACACAGGACATGCCCCACACAGTCAGCGGGAGAAAAGAGAGTCTAAAATCGAATTGATTCTCATGACTTTTGTCATGACTGTCAAACCTAAATTTATATACTTTGCGACGTTCATCATCGTTCAAATTTGGCTGGTGGCTTATTAACATAAGGTTCCTGTGATGTGATGAACTCAAAATGCTAAACAATAAAAAAAATATTTCTGGTTTCCAGGGACTTTAAGTACTGATGACTTGGACTTGGACTCAAACATTCGTGTATTCGGATTCGGAAGTTGGAGACATGGACTCAGTGTTGTTAATTGATGAAGAGCTTTCTCTTTTTGTAATCGGCCCTAATAATGTGGCAAAATACATTGATAGCTACAGTATATTAACACCGTGACATTATTCTATTTAGTGCATGTGTGTTCCACCTACATGTGGATTCATGCTCATGCTACTCTGGACTCAGACTCAGGTAATGGGGACTGGACTCTGACTTTTCTTTGATGACTTGGACTTGGACTTAGACTTGAATACGGGGGACTCGAGACTCAACTTTGACTCGAGATATACTGACTCGACTACAACATTGGTTGTCGCGATTGTTTTTAGCAATTTAAAGTACTTGATTACATATTAAACACTATGTAACTAGGAATCTATTTTTGGGGCATACTGTACTGTACATTAACCTTTTCTAACATTTCTGCTTTTGAGTAAAAGGGCAGAAAGCATCAAACATCAAAGTAGCTTTGTCAATTTACCCTCAGTAAATAAAGGTTTAAGAAAAAAAACATGAACATTACAAAATGCATTGCATTGCAGGTCAAATATACATTATATATATTCCCTGACTGTGATGTTGCATGCTGAGTGTAAATGCCTGTGTGTTTTGGCTGCAGCCTGTCCTAAGGGACAGCATGGCGCGGGCTGTGAGCAGAGGTGTGACTGTGTCCACGGTGCGAGCTGCCATCATGTGACGGGCCGCTGTGAGTGTGAGCCAGGCTGGAGGGGAGCCAGGTGCGACAAATGTGAGTGCGGACAGGAAACTGCTAACACCCGTCATAGTCATGCTCTGGGATTGCCATAATATTACTGCCATCATACAATATGGTCATCGTTTGATAAGAGGTTATGTGTGATAGACAACATTTGACTGGATTGCTGTGTTAGTTAATAATATGAAATGCACCCCCAGCCTGCCTCCCAGGGTCCTACGGAGCTTCCTGCAGCCAGCGGTGTGGCTGCCATGCTGGGGTGTCCTGTCACCATGAGACAGGGACATGTGGCTGTCCCCCTGGACTCACCGGCAACGGCTGTGAGAAGAGTAAGCCTGAATAGACAATCTATTCTCTATTGTCATCTATTTATGGTAGAGTGAGATCCAGATGTTGACAAAATTTGTCGTTCAACACACCGACATAAAGACTTTCCCCAGGGAGCCTAATGGTGTAGGGGCGGGTGTCACTTTGGTCACTGTTCATGTTAAATGATGGGTCGTCCATCTTTTTGATGGAAGTGGAAAACACAATATCGTGCAGTTTCAGAATACCGTATATGACAAATGTTCATTATGTATAGCTGGCCATTGAGAAGGGCTTGGCATATGGCTAATATCCATGTCATGCTTTTCAAACCAATGGTCTGCCATATGTGCCATGTTTAAGGACTCTGTCATACTGGAAGACACCACTCTCATCAAGGAGGAAAGGCAGAGTGGTCACAAAGAATTATTACGTTAATACTAATTAAAATTTCCCTTGCCCTCTTGGGGATGATTACCATTTACGCCATTGCACCAGTACAGCGCCATTCACTGTGGCATGACTGTATGCTAATGTTTCATTCTTTTTAGACCATACCCTATAGAGCTCAACAGTCATGTGACCTTTCTTGCCCCAGAAGTGTATTCCCCATTCAGTTTCTCCATAGACAATTCGAAAAATCCTTATATAACGAGTTTTAAGGCTTGAACCAAGACCACCATTCTTCGAATTTCCGATCTTTTTTCCCCTTGCATATATTTTTAGTTTTTTTTGGCTGAAAGCGAAATGTTTTATGGTCACTCACGATTCTCTGGAAGACTGGTTGGCTTGGATCAAGCCTTAAAACTCGTGACATACTGTAAGGATGTTTCAAAATGTCTATGGAGAAAATGAATGGGGAATTCACTTCTGGGGCAAGAAACGTCACACGACTGGTGAGCTCTATATAGGTCTGTGTAAGAGCAGCTTCACCACTCAACCCTTCACCACTCTCTCTCTACCACCCCCCCCCCCCCCCCCCTCTTTTTCCTCTCCTCACACACTCCCCAGACATCTGATAAATGTTACACACTGGTTGCCAAGTCAAACAGAAGGCATTGTTTTTGTCTCCTCAGCGGCGGATAAGGGCTTTTGGAAGGCAGACACGCATAATGACAGCGCCGTAATTGCCTCTTTAGTCTGGGGTTCTTTCTTATCTGTCTCCCCGCGCTGCCTACAGTGCGGCCTGCTGGAGGAGCTAAGTGCTGCGCTCTCACCAAAAAACATGTTTGCTTCGCAGATTTATCTTGCGCCCGCTATGACTGATTGTTCGTCTGTGGGCTCACTCATTACTGTGACGAGAATGTGTGTATGTATACAGAACGGGTGTGTGAAAGAATGTGTGTGTGTGTGTGTGTGTGTGTGTGTGTGTGTGTGTGTGTGTGTGTGTGTGTGTGGGTGTGTGTGTGTGGGTGTGTGGACACCAGGGAAAGTTCTCAGCAATATGGGTGTTACCATTCAATTACTGAATGTCCCAGTATGTCCTGAGAGTCTTGTGAGGAAGGCTGAAGTGGGCGGGGCTCCGTTAACGCTCTCTACTAAATGCATCCACGTTTGAGGCTCTATCTGTTGTCCAAATGTATACAAAATCATCTCCCTGGTGTACAGATTTAACACAGTGTTGGAGACGTGGTGTAATTTTCCAAGTCAGCGAGGAAGCCGTTCATATACACTATGGATTTGTAATTTGTTACAGCTGGACATGAAGTGAGAATAAAATAATTTTGTTGTAACTGTCTGGAAATATTTCCAAATGCTTGTTTTCCATGTGAAAGTTGTATTTCAAGTCCATTCTGTCCATTGTATTCTCATGAGGTTTGGTGCAATTTTTACCATATTTCCATAAATACTAACTGCTCATTGGCTGCTTGGGTTTAGAGTTAATTACAAACACATGTGCTTTGATTACCAAAACCTGTTGTTTGATAATAAACACGTGGAATCTGCTACCGTGACTAATCCTGTTAATATAACCATAATTGATGAATTCAAATAAATCCTGGAGTTGGGCTTTAGCTCCACATTTTAGGGAAACCGATGTTCCCGGAAAACAACAATTTTACTGCACATAATTCCTTATTAAAATTGAACAAATGGCACCAGTGGAATGTGTATGTGACGTGGCTGTGGTTGTGTGTCCTGTAGCCTGTCCATCTGGCATGTACGGGCAGAACTGCAGCCAGCTGTGCCAGTGTTCAGGAGAGCAGGAGCAGTGCCACCCGGTGACTGGCAAATGTACCTGCCTACCTGGTTACTATGGGGCTCGCTGTGAGTTACGTAAGTATACTGTTGATTCACTGCTGTCAATGTGGACACGCATGAACCAAGCACATACTGATACAGAGACAGTAGAGCAACAGAGAGGCGGGACTAAGTGGGAAAAACAGGCCGACACGGTTCACAGTTGGCCCCACTTGTATATTCCAATCCAAACATTCTTAGATCAATGGCAAACAAAACCTTTTGTTAGCCTGTCATGATGCTAGTTGTGTTGGTTTCACATGTGGCTATCAGACTGTAAAATGATAACTTTGAAATTCCACTAAGCATAAGGAAATGGAACTAGTTCTGCGAGCCAGTTAGCTGTATCCTGCAAGCACCTAAATTGCCCATGTGGATTTATAGAGTAGTAACATATTACTTTTGGCAATTGTCAAAATGATGATAGGGGAATCAAAGCATGATGTTTTTGGCCTCTGCCATTCATCTGATCTAAAATTAGAGATCAAATATTACAACGTCATCATAACAACACTTAGCTTCCCTCATGTCTCTTTCATCGCTACAATCTGTCTCCATTGCAGGATGCAGGACGGGGACTTACGGGCCAAACTGCAAGTCAAGATGCAGCTGCATTAATGGCGGTCGCTGTGACTTCAGATCTGGGGCGTGCCAGTGTCCACCTGGCTTCATTGGTGCCGACTGCAGCTTGCGTGAGTCAAGACAAACACACCTGTTTGCATTGCCGAGAGAGAAGAACCGGGCCTTTCTGTGTGCCTTTCTTAGTTGGAGTTAGTGTTTTAGGGATAGTGGGCATTCCATCCGACATGGTTTATTCATGGGAAACATCCAGTCATCTATTACTCACCCCTGAATCATCCCACAAGGCTTATGGAGTTCATATATTTATCGAGATGCGGCTATCCATTTGTTTGACTCTGTTGTGTGATGACAGGTTTACTGGTATTTCCATAGGTTGTCCTACGGGGTACCACGGGAAGGACTGTGCCCTGCCGTGCTCCTGTGGGGAGGGAGGACAGTGCCACCCAGTAACTGGGAGGTGTATCTGCGCCCCTGGTAGGATGGGACTGTCCTGCCAACAAGGTAAGGGCTAAGTCCAAACTGACCACCCAATTAAAACTCCAAGCAAGTTACAGAATGCACCAACACATATTGCAGCATGCGTGCATACACACATACGCCTCAACTTTCACTGAAATCCTCACAATTAGCAGCAGATGTACAAAACATTCACGATAATGCACGCAATTATCTAGGCCTACCACATACAGCAATTTAAATAAAATGAAACCAATCTTAACTCTCCCTCACTGCTTGAGTCCGTCAGACTGGGGTTTTGCGGTTGAATGAAACACGCAGTTCACTCATCCCTGAATTTCCTTAAGTCCTACTATAGGCCCACCTATAATGCATGGCATAGACTTGATGTCATGTCAGCATAAATATCTCATCTGACCATCAGTCTGATCAAAGTCTGATATATAAGCAGCAATTTGCAGCAGTTAGGATGTGCAATTTGATCATCTGTAAGGATGGAGATTGGAAAATGGGTTGAATTAATGAAAAACTACTATTAGAGATCATTGTAGAATTGGCTGCAAATGGTGACCTTGGTATCAAGGCTGTGATACATTCAATAAAGACTGACATATCATTCCAGTAGTCAATAAGTTTAAAATTGAATGGTTATATCGAGAGGCGATTTATTGCCAGTGATGACTCAAACAGGTATCACAGGATTTATACAGGCTTTGGATTGTGTTGAATTGATTTAACCTTCTAGCCTTCTATTCACACAGTATACACAGAGTTAACAGTTGACATACATCAATAAGAACCATTGGCCTTAATGAGCTCATCAGAGATGGAAGGCGTAACTGGCAAGTGGGGAAACAACCAGGAAAATGAGGGTGTATTTTCGACATCTTCTCACTGTATATTTAAGTAACAAATTCTCCATTTCCTCAGTGTGAGGGACTGTAATGATCATCACAGAAGTGTTTTCCTGGGGAACAGAGGCAGAGTTGCTCTTTCCTAATCTCTCCGTATCAGTCGTTCCACTGGATTGCAGACGGGAGTTTCCATGGCCGCCTGCGCTAAATGCTCTCTTCTCCAGCGGCCCGCATGTCTGTGGACATGCCACCTCTTATGTTCCTCTTGTTGAATGTTTACAGAGACGGAGAAGTAGCTCGTTCTCCGTGTTCCGTGTCGCTGGATTTGGCGAAGGAGCAAATAAATAAACAGGAAAATCAAAGACACGATTTGCTTATTGTTTTCCCAATCTAAATTACCCAGAGAAACATGATTATTCTTTTATATCAGGGCCAAATTAGACTTAGACTTTGCCTTCTCACTAATGAACTGTTGCTTAAATAAACTTGAATGTGGTTAGTGCAATCGTGTGTGTGTGTATGTGTGCATGCGTGCTGCGTGCGTGCGTGTGTATCTATCTGTGTGTTACAGTCTTTGGTGTGGTTGCTTAGTAGAGCACAGAGGCCTGTAATGCTTGTGTCGGTCTGATGTTCTCTGAATCCTTCCTGCAGCGTGTCCGCGGGGCCGTCACGGCCTGCAGTGCAGAGGCACATGCAGCTGTCAGAACGGGGCGCTGTGTGACCCCATCCACGGCTCCTGCACGTGTGGGCTGGGCTGGAGCGGGTCGCGCTGTGACAGAGGTACAAGTTGAGCGGCAGTAGAGCGAACATCAAATAAACAGCGCTGAACAGAACCATGTTGTTGTCTACATGGGAAATCAAAAATCCTAGCTAATGTCCCAGGATTTCTTTTGGCTAGTCTGCTGCACTAGCATAATTCTGCTGATAAATTGTTGTTTCTCAGAAATCACAGCTGTATTTATAACCAAGGTCGTGTGTGTGTGTGTGTGTGTGTGTGTGTGTGTGTGTCTGTGTGTGTGTGTGTGTGTGTGTGTGTGTGTGTGTGTGTGTGTGTGTGTGTGTGTGCGTGTACGTGCATGTTTGTGTGTGTGTGTGTGCGTGTGTGTATATTTAGCCTGTTTACAGGGGAAGTACGGGCCTGACTGTGCCCTAGACTGTCCGTGCCAAAATGATGGAACCTGCGATCGTTTTACTGGCATCTGCAGCTGCACTGCTGGATACTATGGCCACTCCTGTCAACACAGTATGCTAACATACAGATGTAACACAACACAGTATGCTAACATACAGACGTAACACAACACAGTATGCTAACATACAGATGTAACACAACACAGTATGCTAACATACAGATGTAACACAACACAGTATGCTAACATACAGATGTAACACAACACAGTATGCTAACATACAGATGTAACACAACACAGTATGCTAACATACAGATGTAACACAACACAGTATGCTAACATACAGACGTAACACAACACAGTATGCTAACATACAGATGTAACACAACACAGTATGCTAACATACAGATGTAACACAACACAGTATGCTAACATACAGATGTAACACAACACAGTATGCTAACATACAGACGTAACACAACACAGTATGCTAACATACAGATGTAACACAACACAGTATGCTAACATACAGACGTAACACAACACAGTATGCTAACATACAGATGTAACACAACACAGTATGCTAACATACAGATGTAACGGGGTTCCTCCGCCTTTCCGACATGCTGCCACTCCGAACGTTAACTTCCATTATTCGGACTGGCGGTCGTTCACCTTAGAAGCCGCAATGCCGACCTTAGGTTTAGGCGTGGGGGTGGGAGAGGTTAGGTTTTGGGTTAGGGTCTGGGGGAGGTTAGGTTTAGGCATGGGGGGAGGTTAGGTTTGGCGTGGGGGCTGAGAGAGGTTAGTGAAAAACGGGGAATATAGACCCCCTTTCTGAGTGCCGATATTTCGGAGTGGCAGAACGTCGGAGTGGCAGCACGTCGGAGTGGCAGCATGTAACCCAGATGTAACACAACACAGTATGCTAACATACAGACGTAACACAACACAGTATGCTAACATACAGATGTAACACAACACAGTATGCTAACATACAGACGTAACACAACACAGTATGCTAACATACAGATGTAACACAACACAGTATGCTAACATACAGATGTAACTCAACACAGTATGCTAACATACAGATGTAACACAACACAGTATGCTAACATACAGATGTAACACAACACAGTATGCTAACATACAGACGTAACACAACACAGTATGCTAACATACAGATGTAACACAACACAGTATGCTAACATACAGATGTAACACAACACAGTATGCTAACATACAGATGTAATACAACACAGTATGCTAACATACAGATGTAACACAACACAGTATGCCAACATACAGATGTAACACAACACAGTATGCTAACATACAGATGTAACTCAACACAGTATGCTAACATACAGATGTAACACAACACAGTATGCTAACATACAGATGTAACACAACACAGTATGCTAACATACAGATGTAACACAACACAGTATGCCAACATACAGATGTAACACAACACAGTATGCTAACATACAGATGTAACACAGAAATCAACTTACCTCCGGCCTCACTTCACACCTTTTGACAGCTGGCTTTGCATCCGATTTTTTTTCTTCCCACTTCATCAAAAAAAAAACTGACTTGAATGCAACTTGAATCCATGATCTTACCAAGGCAACATTTTCTGCAGAAGCTTGAAATCAGCAACCTTGACCTCAATTCAGCATCTTGTGTCTCTCCCAGGATGCCCGTCTGGGTTTTTTGGAGTGAACTGTGCCCGTCCATGTGACTGTAAGGTGGGGCAGACATGTGATCATGTGACAGGCCACTGTGTGTGTCCGCCAGGCTACCATGGGTCACAGTGCCAGAGACGTGAGTATTGACCACTAGGGGTGTAACAATTCGTATTGAACCATTTAGGTACGAGACTTTAGGTTCATTACGCATTGAAAACCAAACAAATCTTTCACTGCTGAACAGTGCAAGTCTTCTACATGGATATGATGGTAAACTAAAACTGAGACAAAAAGAAGAAAGGTGTTGGAAGAAAACATTGTCATACACATTGAAATACAATTTTTTAACTTCAGTTACTTTTTAGCATTGTCTCTGGCCTGCCAGGAATGCAAAATGGGTAAAGAGTAATAAGCGAATGTATTTCCAGTAGAAGTGCATGTTTGACAGAAGGGGATATGCCCCAGACAGCAGCCTCCAAGTCCTTCCTCAGTGCAGTGAAGGATAATTGTGAAAAGAGAAACGCTTCAGGAAACCATAAGCAAAGGGATCAAGCCCAGGCAGTCACAAGCCAGTGCACATTAACATCCTGAGCCACCTGGATGCCCAGCTGCAAGAGGACATGTGCAGATATGAGCATGCATGAATAAGACATTAAACAAACACAGAGTGTGTGGGAGTGTGTGTTGGCCCATCTCAGTGAGCAGGCAGACAGGCGGGCTAGT
>NC_139642.1:30730730-30748230 GCF_964638095.1 Poromitra crassiceps
CACACACACACACACACACACACACACACACACACACACACACACACACACACACACACACACACACACACACACACACACACACACACACACACACACACAGCCAAGGCGGTGGTGGGCTGTAAAGCCGAAGCAGCTTGAGAGAAATAGTGTGTCAGTACGTGTGAGAGGCTGAGCCCCATCGCTCTGTGTGTCTGCCTGTCTGCCTCAATAGCTGCTCCTGTCTTCTGACAGTTATTTTAATGTGCACCCAGCATGGAGCCAGGCTTCAGGCTGTCTTCGCTTTCCCCCCTCAAAGCCAAGCTCACGGGGGACTACGTACCAGTTACTTCTCTTCCAAAAAGCCCCAGAACATTTGCTTTTCATTTTCAAAATAGTGCTGATGTCTTCTTGCTTCCCCCCCCCCCCCCTCCCTTTTCAGCGCTACTAGAGCAGATCCCATCACCCCTGAACTCCTCTCTGTCCCAGCGAAGGAGAAGAGCGGGCGTCAAAAACACAGAACCCAGGTAGAGACCCACACTCCAGACTGAACGTTCAAGCACGGCGCCTGGTTCCCCTAAAGCGTTGCCGTACTGAGATCACCTTGCAAAACAAGTCAGGTGATTCATATGCTTTTGAGAAACAGAGCCCAGTACTCCACCTGGGACGGGGCGCTCTTGATAATCGACCAGTGGACCTGGGATGTAAGGGAGCCTTGGAAGGACAATCAAACACGGGGATATGTTTCACACAAGCTGCTTAGCAATACACACCAAAGGCCATTGCTTGTTGAGATCTGTTCATTTTCTCTCTGATTATTGACATTACTGTTGTTTAGCTGCTGCTCTTACCCAGAGCGACTCACAGTGAATGAGCGGTTAGGAGTTCAGTTTCTTTGCTCAAGGGCGGTTGGATAAGACTCCTCCCTCTGCTACCATGAGTGCACACACGTTTGGAAGCCGCCCCGCCCCCGGCCCTGGCAGTGTTAGTGGCATGCTCGGCTCATCCACTTGTGCATGACCACACGCACAACAGAAATGCTGATTCCTCTGAAACATGTGCCTTTTACAAACAAAGACACTTTGGAAATTAGATGTAAATGACTTGATGGTTAACATAATGGAATGCATGCATATGTCCGGTGATAGCTGAATGTATACACATAGGATAAGAAATATGTGGGTGACACATTGATGTTTGTTGTATGCTGTCTAAGTTAATCTTTGCTCCATTGAAAACTTCTGGACAAAGATGATTGTAGCACGATTGTAGCGTGATGCTTTTCAGAAACCAGGACCAGCAGAGATCCATGCATGCAGGGCCCTAGGGCCTACAGAGAGGTGTGCTACATAGATATGGCTCAATATAAGGGCCATATTGTTGAAGCAGAAGATTTTGTTTGTTTGTTTGTTTGTTTTTAACCCAGATACTCAGATTTCAGATTTGAACTTGAATCCGATTTGTGAAATTGATTTACCTACAAATGCATTGAAATACTGCTCAAATGAAAGTCTCAGTCACTTTGATATATTAATTTTGTCACTAACTGGTTTCTTATGTGTGTTTTTGTTTGCTTGCCCAGAAAATGTTGAGATAGTTAGATGTTTTGTTTTGAAATGTTTGGGTTTGGTTTTGAAACATTACTGGGGGCCGTTTCCTGAAAGAATACCACTAAGCTCATCGTTGTTGTCGGATGGCTTACAGATGATATCACACACACACACACACACACACACACACACACACACACACACACACACACACACACACACACACAGCTTCTTCAGCGCTGTGTACCTGTGAGACTCCGATTTAATTTGCACCGTGATCTTACAAAAAAAATCGTACTGTTCATATAATGAGAATTACTGTGTAGATATTTTCCTTCAATAAATTGTCCATCAATTGCCCAATAGATGAGTGGATATGAACACACTTCATTCGCCTGCATTACAAACGTTCTCAATTACCGCTAATTGGCATTGATCAAGGTTGTTCCTGTTGCAGTGCAGTGTGCTGGTCACAAAATACTCTAGGCAAATCCTGCATGTGTGGCACATCTTCAGATGTGTGCGCATGAAGTCAGCAGCTGGAATAGAGTTGGACACTTTGTCATATCAAGTTTAGAATTTTTATAAATGATGGCATAGATGTTGACATATTTCTACAGTACTTGTGTACATTTCTATTGATCTTTCTATAATAGACCTTTTCTTTTTACTGCAAGTTAAGATTACAAGTCTCATAACACTACTGCTATCATTTACCACACATGTATATTTGATGTAAATAAGAGTGTTTGTTTGTTTGATTGTTTTTAAATCATATTTGTATTTTATCTCAGGTCAATACCAATTATATCATTCATAACCTACTGTACTCACTGCCTGATGTCAATGGTGCTATTTTGATGCATTTTGGTTGTATAGATTTGATAAATTCCATTTGTACTGTATGTTCCGGTCTGTCTTGTTTTCGAACCATAATGTTTGTGGCTGTGTTTGGACAGAAATGAAGAAAACAACATCTGATTCTAACTACACATATGACCCAAGTCTGCTTATATGATTGCAGACTAACCATGCAGGATAAACACCAACAAATACAAAACATTTCTGGGTTACATATCTGGGTTTTAATTTTTTTTAATGTTATTTATTTTTTTGTTCCTGTGGAAATCCAGCCAACAAAACTTGAAGTGTGTGTGCTTTGAAAGCGGTGTTGCATGGTATTGGGTCCTGTGATCCCTGAGAGGGGAGGTGGTGGTAGGAGGGGGGGGGGGGGGGTAGCAGTGAGGTGTGGAGGTGTAAGAAGGAGGAGGAGAGAGGTTCCAGCTGTCACAGAGAGCTATGGGGGGTTGAGTGTGTGTGTGTGTGTGTGTGTGTGTGTGTGTGGGGTTGGGTACCGCCAGGGAGCCCAGGCTCCTCTCTCATCAGCCAGTGGAGGGTCAAGCATTGAGGCCATGGCTACCTCCCTGACACCTGTCTAAAGTGGGTGGGTTAAGCTGAGCGTAACAGCGGTGTGTATGGGTGGTGATCGGGGGGAAGGTGTGTACGTGCGCGTGCTTGCCTGGTTGTTCTCGGGGTGTTAGCGAGAGAATGGCGTCCCTGAGGCATTTCTCAAGTGCGCTGGAGCGTTTTTCTCCACTACGGGCCAAAGGCGCCGGTGGTCCAGCGTGGCGCAGGTGCCTGGACCGAGCGTGGCCCCAGCCGCCACAGAGCCAGCGTCCCCAGGGTGAGTGATGGGTGAACGGGCCCGCCAGCGGAGGACGGAGCCCCCCGCACCCACCCACCCCCACACCCCCGGTGAAGCTGATGGATGGGGGGGCCGCTCCGGCTCGCCCCGTGTTGTGACAAGCAGCAGATGTTCTCCAATAATGTTTATCGGGCCGGCCTTCATCTTCAGATGACACACACCTGTTTCCAGTCAAACAGGCCCGGAGAGGCCATCCATCCACTGAGCGCTGGGTGGCCAGCCGTCCACACAAAGCACACTGTACCACAGCAGAGAGCAGCGCCACAGGCCCAGACCTGGCAACCACAGGCGCAGACCTGGCAACCCGGACACACCTAAATGACAAGATGATCTTGTGATCATCTCACGGAAGCCAAACCTGTATGGTCACTGTGCTGATGCCGTGCTGCTGATGCTCCACCTCCAGGAGGATTTGTAAAATGCTGGATATAATGTAGATGCGTGATATAGGGGGGGGCTTATAAAATATATATAAAAAAAACCACACTGCAAAGATATTCTTCACGCTGAGATGCTCTTGGGAAACCAGACCCAACACAACAAATTACAGCATAGGGCACTTTGGCACAGAACAACACGAGAGCATAGAACAAGATAGCTTATGGCTCTCTGTGCCGAGTCATGCTCTTGATCCCTGGATCCAGCACCTCCAGGTACCTTCACAACACAGCACAGTGACTCAGAACCACTGTAGTATCATACCTCCAGGTACCTCACAACACAACGCAGCACAGTGACTCAGAACCACTGTGGTATCTGCTGATCTGCTGGCCCGGCCTGCGATGAGCTGAGTCAGGCTAGGCTTGAGTTTCCCAAGCAATCTATAGCACTTGAGGAAACCATTTTTGTTTCATTACTACAAGTCGAGGAACAAAGATGGTCTTTGTGCAGAAAAGCTTTTGGGGAAACTGGGCCCAGTGTTGAAGGAAGCATGCAGGCTGGCTTATCAGGAGTGAGAGAGAGAGAGAGAGTGGGGGCAGGAAACTTGCGGTGAAATAGCCCGTTACAAGGTAAGATCGCATCTGGGGTACTTTTTTGCTGTAATTAAGCATAGGCTACTCTCTGCAAGGCGATTCTATCACTTCAGTGCCGTAGCTATGTCCCCGCTGTGCTGGAGTAGATCTCCCAGAAGGCCGCTGGGGTTTGAACTCCAACTGACAAAGCTGTCGGCTCAGATAAAAGGGCGAGGGGGGGAAAGTCATTTCAACGCGTCTTGCGCCATTTGTTTGGTTGCTGACTGGAAAAATAAATGTTAAATGTCCAGGCTGCAAAAAGATGGGTATCTAGCAACTCTCCCACACTCTGACTTTCAACAATCTGAGCAGTGTACAGAGGCCATCTTCTGTTTGGATCTGCCTACGAGTCAAACTGCATGCAAGTGTGAGGCTCGACAAAATGAGTCTGTGTGTGTGTGTGTGTGTGTGTGTGTGTGTGTGTGTGTGTGTGTGTGTGTGTGTGTGTGTGTGTGTTCCAGTAGAATTATCTTTTATTGCTGGTTCTACCTACTCAAATTAGAAACCGGAATTGTGAAACAAACCTGTTTTTAATGGGTGAAATCTGTTCAAGTTGAAGTGGTTGTAGGTAGGTGTACATTAATATTTCCACCACTGGATGGCGCTCGGTATGGAGAAGAGCATGGTTGTGACTGCATGCCTATAAGTTAAGATCCTCTGAACTTGACTCTCTAAGTGGGATG
This sequence comes from Poromitra crassiceps, assembly GCF_964638095.1. Classification (NCBI taxonomy): domain Eukaryota; kingdom Metazoa; phylum Chordata; class Actinopteri; order Beryciformes; family Melamphaidae; genus Poromitra; species Poromitra crassiceps. Next base: position 30,735,661 of record NC_139642.1, read on the forward strand.
AATACACATGAATGAATATCTCAGTGTAATATGATTAACACTATGTCAAATCATATTTATCCAAATTGTCGGGCAGCGCCATAGGTGCCGTGGCCCCAGTGTTACCAGAACCCTTAACCGGCCCCAGTACCCAGGACCACGGTGCCATGGGTATTGGCCTGTGTTTAGCTACTTTCTCATCTACACCGTGAACAAAGAATGAGAGGATTTCAATAACAAGCTCCAAGTGGTTCTGCCACCACGCCTGGCCTGATTAGACTCGTCATATTAAAACCATGTGCACGGCTGCTCTGGTCTGGTCTGTTCTGTTCTGTTCTGTTCACTACGACTGTGCTGAGTGCCCATCAATAACACTAATGACCCGTGGCCCAGAGGGGAAAAAACAAATAGTGTAATGAAACCGCAAGTCTTAAGCTTTGCTGCTTTCTAAGAGGGAGAGGACAGGGCTGGGGAAAGAGCAGAGGAGAAGATAGTGCAGGAGAGGGGTGGAGAAGAGGGGGAGGAGAGGAGAGGAGAGGAGAGAGGGGGAGGAGAGGAGGCGGAGGAGAGGAGAGGAGTGGAAAGGAGGGGAGAGACGAGAGGAGAGGGGCTGCAGTCAGACTGGCCTGTAATCACTGGCTCTGCTCCACCCCTAAACACGGCCAGAGGAGGTGCTACCATTATTGTAAACACAACAAAAACTTGATGTGATGATTTGTGGACCCCCCCCCCCCCCTCTCTCTCTCTCTCTCTCTCTCACACACACACACACACACACACACACACACACACACACACACACACACACACACACACACACACACATTCCATACTAACCCCCTCCACCCTTGCTCGTAGGCTGCACTCCCACACCATCCATGCCGCCCTCTTCCAAAATGTTTCCCCTGGCATCTGAGGCGGCGCGAGTGCCAAGTCAATCAGTGTGAGAGCTGCCAGCTGCGATGGCTCCCTCTCTGGGGGCGTGATGTGATGTATGTATCCAGCTCCACGCCACGCGGGCCGGCCTGGACGGGTGGCCGAGGCTAAGAGGGGAGAGAGAGAGAGAGAGAGAGAGAGAGGAGGGTGGCTGAGGAAAGGAAGGGAGAGAAGGAGAGAGGAGAGGAAAGAGACAGGGAGAGAGAGAGAGAGAGAAAGAGAGAGAGAGAGAGACAGCTAGAGAGAGAGAGGGAGAGAGAAACAGAGAGAGACAGAGAGAGAGAGGAGGTGGCAGAACGGGAGTCATAATGAGGCCTGATGGATTCTGAGGCCGTGCCAGCTGCCCCATTAGCTGAGTGGCTCCAAGCCCCAAGGAGCGCTGCCCACAGTGTGCCCACCCAACCACACACACACACACACACATACACACACACACACACACACACACACACACACACACACACACACACACACACACACACACACACACACACACACACACTGTAGGGACTCTGGTCTGGGGATACAGCCCCTTTGACAAACACAGACACACATGCGTGTGAGGCGCGTGCACACACAAACATATACTGCATTTGACTAAAACAGATTGCATTGACTAATCCACACTATACTGTCCAACCTGCTTGACACTTTAAATACACACACACACACACACACACACACACACACACACACACACACACACACACACCCTGCCAGCCTCACTCTAATACACACTGAGTCCTTTATGTGAAGCAGTGGGTTAATGATGGTAATAACTCGTCCTGCGTGTTGATTAAGTGAGAGAGGATACACGGGTGACATTGGCATGTGCTAATCAACGTTGATCAAATGCAAGAGGCACAGGAGTTCAATGTTGAGCTGCCAAACTCACCCGGCCGGGCGCCCTCCTCACCCCACTGCACTGCAGTGCCCACACACAATGAGCTCACCCGGGCGCCCTCCTCACCCCACTGCACTGCCCACACACACTGACGCTCATACACACTGCTTTCTATTCATCATATTTTGGCACTATTTCAAAAGCCGATGCCTTTGGACTTTTGTCTGGGGAAGTTCTTTATGTAGGTGATGTAATTACATGGGCAATTTAAATTCCAGCGTGTTCACTGGAGGTGTGGCTTAGGGGGGGTATAGTGCCATTGTCCCGCTGGTAGCCGAAGATGCTAGCCCAAGTTAAACGTCTTAGCACTAAGCTCATATTACAGATGCAGGCAAGGTAGAATTCACCCTTTTTACATGCTCGTTACACTGCTGCTACTATTTGTTATACCTGCAAAAGGATCTTTTGAGGGAAGGGGAATCCTGCTGCACCAATGCAGGGTGTGAAGACTTTTACAATAGCTACCACTGTATTTGTTTCAATTAAAATAAAATAAAAATGCAACAAGATGATCTAAGCTATAAAAACGGATGTGTCCTCTCAGCACTTTCTTGACAGGGTTTCTCGATAGCATCTTCACCATCTAACCCCACTGACTGAGGAACCTGGGCCCTGGACATGCTCTCACAAATCTTCTTAAAGTAGAGGTGCTGATGATGTAGGACTGCTGGTCAACTCACGTCATTAAATCCACTTAACTGAGACTTACATTAGTAAGTGAAATGAGTGTACGATAATACAGGTGGCAAAAACCCTTACTCAAGACCCTTATCACCGCTACTCCATTATGGCCCCTGGCCTGCACCACCTCCACCACCACCACCACCACTGCAGCTGACCTCATCAAAGCTGGACGACCCACGCTGACCTCATCAACACAGCCTGACCCACTGTGACCTCATCAAAGCTGGACGCCCCGCGGAGCCCCGAGGGCTGACGACAGGCCCTAAGAAAACAGCCCATCCATTAGGGTGCCAAGAGCACTGTAAACGTGGAGTGTCAGCGGCAGCCATCTCCACTGTCATGCCCAATTCTCCAACCAGCCCCTCCCCTACCAAAAACCCTCCAGCCACTCACTGGACAATGGAGCTGCTGAACCTCCAACACCCCCTCCCCTAGCCACAATGTCCGCCCACGTCGGCTGGCAGCAGTGACAGAGAGGGGGGGGGGGGGGTGCTGTGCGGCTGCAGGATGGGACTCTTATTGAGCGTTTGAGCGATGAGCCAGGTCATCACATCTACCCACCTCATCCATCATGGCCCACAAACGGACACAAATAAAGAGGACACATTCCTGCCTCCGCTCCCACTACCACATTCAAGCCCTCTGCAGCCCTCTCTTTCTCTGTCTCTGTGCGTGCCAAGGCCCGGAGAGAAAGGAGGAGCAGAGTTCAGCCTCTCGCTCCCTCTTGGAGGCCATGGGAGCGCCAGAAGAAAGAGGCAGGTGGCTCTCTGACTCAAGGCCCTGCCTGCGTAGAGAGAGAGAGCGCTGCTCGGGGCCAAGATGATGGGCGGCCAGCAGGGGGCTCTGCGGAGGGGAGAGGGGAGACAGCGGGGGGCGACTCAGATGTTAGAGGGAAAGGAAGACGTCTCAATCCACATTGTAGTCCTTTATTTCTTAGTTGCTCCTCCCACAGTATTGAATTGAAATGCATAACAGTTACATTGTAGAAAGCATTAAAACAAAGTACCTCAACTTGCTGATTACTTTTTAAAATCGATTATAAACAAACAACGACAAAAACAAACAAAAAACAAACAAAACAATCTGGTCCCTCAAAACGGGAGGATAACTGAAAGTAATCTGTTATTTATCATAGGTTTGGCACAAGGGATTAACATGAACCCAACGTCACACAAGCTTGCAGACAACCGTAGAAAAATGTCAGATACAGATCTTATCAGACCAATCATGCGCTTATGAAGAAATTATACCTGGCTTTTTTTTTCATTATTTCATTCTTTATAATGTTTTTCATTTTTTACAATTGAATCATTAAATTGTCATAGAAAACAAAAAACCCTAAGTAATATCTATTCGTCCACCGGTTTCATTAGAAGAAGAAGGAGTGAATGGTATGTTTAATACTATCCGGCACTCGAATGTCATCTACAAACCCCATTGAACTCTGGGATAGGCCCGGTGAGGAATCTGCCCTTCACCCAGGCTGAGAGCAGTGCTATTCAGTAAACAAACTACAAGTTTGCCAAGAAATAAATACAATTCTCAACATACAACAGCAAATAACAACATCACCAACCAAAAAAATGAAAACAAAAATCATGATTGTCTAAAAATGAAAGACACACGAGCATGGAGTAGCTAACGACTAGCATTCAGGCTATTTAGTGGTATTGTTGGCTGACTAGGATGGGTTCAAGGGTTTTGAAAAGACATATGCCCTTTACAGAACAACAATTAACTTCAGCACTCGCTACTTATCTCAGTCAAAAAAAACAACATTGTGTTTTCTTTTCTTCCACTAAAAAGACAATCTATTTATATCCTTTCACAGATAGCGCAGGCGGGCAGGATGGAGTGAGTGCATGAGAACAGTTGGTAGACACTTGTGTACAGTGCTATGATTGTGCAGACACACGCAGATGGGAGACTGGCCTGATTTCAGTTTAACAATGACTGTTTCTCTTTTGTTCTTCAGTGACTTCAAACATCAGTGATCTTCTCATCGCAGCGCTGCTAGTGCTGTCCTTACATGGAGAGAGAGGGTTTTCATTGGAACCCACGGTTGCTAGTGAACCCCACCCTTCACTTTTATCATCAAGTACGTGTTTTATGAGAAACACCTGCGTGTCTCCAGGGGTTAAAGGGGAATCCTTGTAACACGTTTCAAAGATATTCCTCGTCAAAATGAGAGAGACTGACAGAGAGGGGGCTTTCTACTTTACACACGGTGAAACATACGAGGCTGAGGCCGGCTGTCTTGGAGACACAACCGATCATCTCAGCTTGAAATGTTCTTCTCGCTTCCTATGTGCTGCTGGGCAATATGCAATCTAGCAATGAGACATCATCAGCACATCCATCTTCCCTGTCCACCAGCTGCCGTTGCTGTGCAAAACATAGAAATTCAGCAGAATAAATACAGCTATTATTACTTTAGCATTATTATTTTCACCATAATCATCATCATCATCATCGCTATCAACTTGGTGGACGTTAATGTAATTAATCAATTTTAAGGTCACAGAGGGACATTTTGCTCTACATCTGTTGAGTTTTTTTGGGCTGGGGCTTGGCTGGGTTTCGCTGGGACAGTGACCCTGCTTTGTGTATAAGGCGTTCCGCTCAGCAGTCAGATGGGCCGTGGTTCTGCTCAGCAGTCAGTCTGTGGACGGTCAGGGGCAGAGGGCCAGGGGCCCCGCCGACGGGCCCACAATGGGCTCCCAGTGCCATAGGTCAGGGTTGGGGGGGAGTGAGAGGTGAAAGGGGGCAGGGCAGAGGGGTGTCATCATACGTGGCTAAGGGACTGGATGGCACTGGATTCGGCAGCGGCGCGTGCCAGACTGTGCCACATGGTGGCCGGAGTGTGGGAGGCTGGGTGGAGAGAGTCCTTGTCAGCCAGAGACAACATCATGGCATAAGCCTGTGGGAGAGGAGAGATGGGTTACATTTAAACACCATGCTTCCATGTAAATACTATTTACATATATGTGCATACATAATGAACACACACACACACACACTGATGACATCATCATTGAGTGCTCGAGTGACATCCCTGGTGACATCACCAATTCTATACATAAGTGATATCCTCAGTGATTTATTTGAGTGTGCCCTGGAGGCTTTGGAGACCCCTGTGTTCCAGACCAGGGGAGGTCTAACTCCCAGGGGGGGGTCTAACTCCCACGGGTCTACTAGTACGTATGAAAATACATACAAACTCCCCTTCCCCCCCTCTCTCTCTCTCTCACACGCAAAAAATAAAAATATTTTTGCGACAATGTTACCTGGGACTTGGATTTCCTATAGAGTGGCTGTTTGACCTCCTCAGTCAGAGTGGGGGAGTCAAAAGATCGTCCGTCCTCCTCTCCATCACTTAGCTCGCTCTCCTCCATCTTGCGCATGTCTGAAAAGTGGCGAATATGATCCAGGGCTGAGTAGCCGCTCTGCTCCTCCTCATCCTCATACCTGGAGATGAAGGCAGAGAATGAAAATAAGGTCATTTCCCTGGTTTTGACAGCACTGCTAAGAATGGGAGAATATTTCGGTAGCTCGTGCCATATTGAACTTACCTCCTTGGAGAGGTTTTGCAGTTGAGGTCCAAGTCGTTCGGCCCATTAAAGTCCATTTGGTCTTGCATGATGTCATCATGGAGATTGCTGGGAAGCACTTCTTCGCCTTCTGCTTTCCCAGGAGTGTCGCTAGGCTCCTCCCCTTCTTCTTCATCAGCACCAAGCTCCTCCCCTTCCTCATCCTCTAGGTCACGTGACGCACGGCTGCTCATCAGCGGCTTCTCCTCTTCGAATGGACCGCCATTCAACCTGCAGAGCAGGAGCACCATGTCATCAATGATACTGACTGAATGGGGGGTTTTAAGGAGGAACAACTGACAATTGTTGCTGACTTGTGTAATTCATAAACACATCCCCAAGAAGAGCGTGAGAGAAAACAATTAAATTGCCTAGCAACTTTTATTTAAATTGTAAAAAAAAGAATCTCCCAGTAATCCTAAATAAATACCATTAAAATAGTAAGGGCAAATCCTTTAAATGCCTGTTGTTAAATGATTACGTAATGAGGGGAAAACAATGGAATGAAAAAAAAAAATAACACTTGGCAAGTACAAGTAGTGGATTCCCCTATTTAAACCTTCAGCTGGAATGTGCTCATGCGTTTTTGTTTTTGCTTTCTTTTCCTGTATGTTCTTATGAGAATCTCCTCTTTCCCTCGACTATAACAATAGAGAGAGAGAGAGAGAGAGAGAGAGAAGAGAGAGAGACACAGAGAAACAGAGAGAGATGGATCTGAAGCAGGACATGGCAGCTGGGCCTGGGCCCCTCTGGGCACGGCAGTGCTGGGCTGATGGTTGCAGCACTTAGCCGGAGTGCTCTGCCTCTCTACTTGTTTATTTTCCCTACTATCTCCTATTCATCTAATAGGCAAAATATTTAGCTGACAGCCCCATTTGGTGGGAGAGTTATGAGAGCGTTGCCAAGCGGCCCATTCCTCTGTCCCTGTGGAGGGAGACGGGACCAGCTATCCAAACTGCCCGGGCCTTAATGTGCACCACTGTCTCAGCGCCACAGGAAACCACCACTTGGTAAATCATCTGGAACCACATTAAGACTGATTCACTAATTACACTCGGGGACGTCTTTCGTCAGCTCCCAAAAATGCCATTTCTCGCACAAAAGGGTCCGGGGATGGGGAGAGAGAAATGGACAGGGGGAAGATGATAGATAGATAGATGGGGAGAGTTCCAAACACATCGAACAAATCGCCCCATAGATGGCAGGATGCTGACAAACAGGATGTGATGCGTCTGAAAAGGGATGTACTTTAAGCTTGTAATGACTCGAGAAGAGAAACACAGGAGGCATGATTGCGGTCCATATTTTTCGCACAATGCAGAATCTGCCTATAATCTGTGCTGGTTTATCAGCAGCTGATACTCGTGCGGTTTGGACGGCGTTTAAAAAGCTCCCCGTGGGAGGGGGCGCTCCGGGCCGGTGAGGTGCTGTTCGTGCCGTGCGGAGATGGCGGCGCCGCAGAGAGCGGCGAGCACCGGGAGAGGAGAGAGAGAGCGCTCTGATTAAGAAAACAGATTCGCTAATTACGCTTTCAAACGTGGTAATTTGCTGGGGATAAAGTATCTATCAGAAGTAGTCAGGAGCGCAGCACTTTGAAAGGAAACACGGGCCGACCCTTTGACCCCACCCCCTCTACCCTCTTCCTGCCGGCGGACATGTTGGTTCCAGATGTGGCGCCCCCCCCCCCCCCCCCCCACGCTCCCCTCCACACCCCCACGCTCCCCTCCCCGGCCCTCTGACACTCCGCCTGGCCGCGCTCTCACAGGCCCCGCTACACAATCACAGAGCAGTCTGGGAGATCTCTATCTGGCCGTACAATCTGCCCCTGTGATCAAACCAAACTCAGGCACGTAAAAACAAACGCAGAGACCTGAGCAGACCTCTAAACTGCTACCCGACCCCATCGCAGCCCCCACAATTTATTTGCATAATCCTCAGACATAATTGCACGTCGTGCGCAGATCTCTTGTGTGCGTACGTGTGGGCCGAGAGGCAACAAGTTAGGAAGATCTCTCCTGCGCTGTGATTATCCTGAATGTCATCACGGATGATTAGCCTCTAGCCCAAACCTCCAAGTCATGTGATCATGAACGAAGGCTGGCTGGGTGGTATGGAAATGCCCCGGCAATAAGCGGCAATCACTGACACAAGCCCGCTTTCCACTGCTAAACTGTGCTAATAACAGCTGACTCATTAGTCACGCCCACTCAACTCTACTAGACTCCTTTGTACTGTACACCCGACAGTCTTCTCAAAACAATTTTTTTTGCAAGGGTTCGATATGCAGGAATCTTTCATAATTTATTTGGGAAAGACTTAATTTTTCCTCAAAATAAAATGCAGATATTGATTCAAATGAATAAATGCTGATTGGATTCCATATTTGAGATGTTTTGAGCAGGCCCTGGCCTTGATAAGCCTCACTGGTCCCTGCTGTGGCGATCTGGCATGTTGAGAAGCGGTGAGAAACTGCGTTCAGCGTTCTTTGTCTATAATCATCCTCTTGTTTAGCTGCAGCTCTGTGGGATCTGTTTGGAGAAAAACAGACAGAGAAGGCCTCAGCTATGCTTACCCTTCCTCAGAGGGGTCAGGGGACGTCTGGTTCTGGGATGTGTTGCTGATAAAATTGCGTATTTCATTGAAATAGGAGTCCTCTTTGTCCTCCAAGATGGCGCTGCCACTGTCCAGCTCAGAGCGCGGGGAAGACATTGCCGTGCCTGCAGGAAGACAAAACAGGACAATTATGTTTTCAAAGACTTTCATGGTGTTTACACTTTAGTCTTGATCCAGAATCAATTTTGACAATACACGCATTAGGGCCACCGCGATACCCCAAAACACCTACAAACTACCAACTACCAACACTTGTCTCATTGTTACAATGGAATGGAGGGGGGTTTAACTGAACACTGAGCATGTCTTTAGCACTCAGCCTGTCCGCCACTGAAGGTTCTGTGGCGCACACAAAAAAGAAAGATAAACAAGCTTCTGCCACATACTGTAACTGTTGCAAAAATGTCCCATCTACTGTCATTAGCACAACATGTCGGTGCATTGTGATCTATAGAGAGAGAGACTCATTCATACTCAGACTGTCGCGGACGGAGGACATTTTTCATGACGCTGCAGCTCCCTGAGCGCGTGAGATAATTGATTTGATTCTTAATAGAGTGAACATGGTGTCTGATTAAGTGGAAGCCTCCTGCGCGGACGCTTAGCAGGCTGCTAGCCAGGTGTCACCGCTCGTTCTGCTGATTCAGAGTCAGAGCGATGCAAACTATCAAACCAATCAGCTGTGATTTGTGCCGCTGCCAAAAGCAGCAAAGTCAGAGGATATTTTGTGTTGTTTGCAGAACCGGAAGATTTATTCCATTTAATTTCTCAGCTTCTCAAATAGTCTCTGGCCATGTGTAAATTATGTTTGATGTTATGGAGGAGGAGGATTTACAAATGCAATTCAGTGTAGTGTGAGTTTTCTGCTGGCAAATACAGAACGTTTAATAGCTGGTAAAGCAGCTCTCTCTGGACTAGTGCTTTTATCATTCTGAGACATTATGCAGAGAGAAAATACTGTAGGTTCTGTCATCATAGCATCGTCATTCCATCCATATTTTCATATTTCTTTTCTCCCATGTTCTCCCCAATTGTACTTAGCCAATTCCCCCGTGTGTGTCGGGGAGCTAGTTCCCTTCTGAACAGGCTCCCCGACCGACCAGAGGAAGCACAAGTGCAGCGACCGGGCCTCATACCCCGCTGTCTTCCCACCCGCAGACACGGCCAATTTGTGTCTGTAGGAACGTCTGACCAAGCCGGAGGTACCGCTGCCATGAATTGAACCCGTGTATCTGAGGTGAGAGGCGAGTGCTTTTACCTCTACACTACCCAATCTAAACAATAAGGTCAATCCAAGCTCAGAAACTGTGATGAAAGGCACCTGAGAGGTTGCCGTTCTCGTGCTTCTTGAGGTGGCGGTCCAGGTTGGTCTGCTGGCCGAAGCAGCGGTCACACAGGTGGCACTTGAAGGGCTTCTCCTTGTTGTGGATGTTGCGGATGTGACGCTGCAGGTTGGAGGAGATGCTGAAGGAGCGGTCACAGTACTTACACCTGCAGGAGGAGGAGGAGAGACAATTTACCTTTCACTTCAGCAGAACATCATCATCGAGGGGAAAGTTTCACAAACAGACAAAACACACAAGCTGCTAGTCATTAGTAGCACTGTACCACGTAATGAATCAGAGACATGTGATTTGTTCAGCGGGAAACATAATGGGATACATAATGTGGGACACACGTGCACACACACACACACGCGCACACGCACGCACTTACGCGCACACACACACACACACACACACACACACACACACACACACACACACAGACACACACACACACACACACACATCCCCTCTCGCCGTCCCACAGTCCCAGACATGATGGAGGAGCTTGTTCAAGGTGAAACGGCGCTGCCTCTTATCTCCGGCCAGCGCAATAAAATTGCATTCTTCGCTCACAAAATAAGCACGCAACAGATTTGGTTCTAGCCCTGCAAAATTAGACGCTCCTGCCAAGTTTCTTCATGCAAAATTATACGAGAAGATTACATCTTTTCTTCTGCTGGAATTAGCTCGCTCGATTGGCTGTCCCTCAGGAACCCCCTGGTTATCTCCACAAAAAATTACAATAAACAGCGGCGATCTTTAATGGCATGCCAGCGTGTGGAGTGCAGTCTATCAGAGCGGGGCAGCAGAGGCCTGTGGCTGTCTCTGCCTCTCCCCCGTGGTCAGCAGGCCTCCTCCCAGCTTTGGGCCAAGATTCCACTACCTTGGTTACTACAGGGCCAGGCAGCACTAGCCGCTTACGCACCATGATACAGATGTAGTCACTGTGTAAGATCCACGCACCATGCTGATGCACTGCTACTTCAACCCCAGCAGCAGCAACTAGCAAATCCTAATGATGCAGCATAGACTCAGAGCAAGAAGGAAGGGACTTTGGTAATAGCTACACCACGCTCCACTCTCTCAGTTTCCCATGTAGCAATACCGCTGAGAAGCTTTTCACATCTTATTTCCTTATGTGCCAACTATGTCTATGGTTTCAGAAAAAAAAAAAAAATGAAGAAAGGAAAACTTTTAATCTTCTGATAACCTGTTAATTTGGCAAGCTGCACTCGGGTCGGCAAGTAGCCAGCGGGCTCCCAGATCAGCTCCAGTCTGGCCTCATGCACACAAGAGGAATGGCCACAGCTGCCGGGCCTGGACAGCTGCCTGCGCTCCTCATCACCCCAATTTTTCACCAAACTTCCTCCCCTCTCCTCACCCCCTCTCCTCCCTTCTCATCATCTCCTCTCCTCCTCCCCTCTCCTCATCTCTCCTCTCTTCCCCTCTCCTCCCTTCTCCTCCCCTCTCCTCGTCTCTCCTCTCTTCCCCTCTCCTCCTCCCCCTCCCCTCTCCTCATCTCTCTTCCCTTCTCATCTCCTCTCCTCTCCTCAACTCCCCTCATTTCCTCCCCTCTGCTCCTTACCAAAAAACTTCAAACCTCCTCTTCCTGTTACCCAGGCGACGGACACCATTTTTCATCTGGCAAATTATTTAGCAGTAGGATAATTGTTCCAGGCTTTTACAGCATAGGAAAACATACATAAGCTCTGTTCTAACTGTGGACAATAATTCCATGTGAAAACACCCAAGGGCTGTTAACAAATGAGCTGCATCTGTCTGTCTCTCTGTCTGTCTGCTGTGTGAAAGTGCGCTCACTGCATTCGCTCATGCTTGTGGATAGTCATTTTCATTTTTCGGATCTGACTCTTCACAGTCAAACAATGCTGAGATAAAGAGCGCCTGTATTTGTTATTCTGCATACAGTGAAACTGATCACTGGAGAGATGCTGCTGGAGGAAGAGAGAGGGGCAGATGACACCCAGCTGATATGCTCCTCTTCAACTGGCTGTTCCCACATAACAGCGACAGTGACTAACCGATGCCGCGCACACGCACACGCGCACGCGCACGCACACACACAGGTCTTCAGACTTGTAGAAATAGTCTTACCTATATGGTTGTTCTCCTGTATGAGTCCTGAGGTGGCGGGTCAGGTTGGCAGAACGAGGGAATATTTTCCCACAATATCTATAAAGGGGGGGGGGGGTAAACCATTTTAAAATGTGTTCACACTGATTAAAGTTGTACTACAGACACTGTAGAGTATGAATGATTATTGTGTCATATTGTGGACGAATAGAAGATACAGAACAATTAGAACACACACACACACTCACACAGAGGGTGTGATCAAAGTCACTGGGCCTCCCATTTATAATACTATAATTGTAATACCTTCTTCTGTATACTGTGTGTGTGTGTGTGTGTGTGTGTGTGTGTGTGTGTGTGTGTGTGTGTGTGTGTGTGTGTGTGTGTGTGTGTGTGTGTGTGTGTGTGTGTGTGTGTGAGAGAGAGAGAGAGAGAGAGAGAGAGA
>NC_139642.1:30753230-30765730 GCF_964638095.1 Poromitra crassiceps
ACATATGATGCGCACAAGAAACATTCAGATGGACTTGATCATCGGGACGCGTAGCAAAGCAGCTCTGCGGACAACACCTGACACAGTGTTTGATGGGGATTGGCCAAAGCCGTGCGAATGCTGGGTGATGATGGGAGGAACATATGACACCCTCGGCCCATGCAAAAGGCTGGTGGCAGGGTCTGTCTGGTACAAGTACAGACACATGGCAGTACTGTTAGGTTAAAGAGGAACTTACCCAAGTTCTCTGATCTGGTATACGAAACTGAGGGGCGGGAGGGAAGGAAAAGAGAAAGCAGTCAGAACCAGGAAGTGGTGCATGAATCAACAGCTTTTGATTGGACACATATGGCGGCGGTGTCGTGGGGACGACGGGTTTCGGAGTGATTAGAGTGGAATGAGCAATGGGGACGCCTATCGACAGAGTTATGAGAGTGGAATTACAGGAGGCTCTAATAGCTCCCAACACTTCCTGGTGTTCAATAAGCTCATTATAGCCGGCGACAAACACAATTCCAGTATGTAATCTAAGCCAGTATTGCTTCGCAATAAAATGTCTTTCCAGGAAATAAAAAGCTGAATCACTCAAGGTTCAAAAAAGTTCCAGACCCCAATGGTTTTGCTTTTTTTTTTTTTTGATATACGGGTTTTGAGTGAGTCAGGTGACTGAAAACAAGCCCTCTTTAAAGCACACAGAAGGGCCCCTTGCCTAGCCGGGCTTAGAGCTACGCCGGTCTGGTGTTTCTGGGAATGATTTGTGTGTCCAGACATCATAAAGTCATAAAGATGGCCTAAGCACTCTGTTAGTGTTTCTACTGATAGGACACCTCATTAAGGCGTATGGGACTGCTGCAGGCTGGGCGGACTGGCCCATGCAGCAGTCTGGACAGGGGACATAAATCAGACAAATGAAACAGCCTGTAAAAACCAGACGTGAAACGGCCAGAAACGGAGAAAAAAAAATCATGTGCCTGAGAAAGTGGCGTTTTCACTTTCCGACGGGCCATTCTCACCCCGCGGGGGGAGCTTGAACAAATGTACGTCAACGCAACACGTCATAGACATGCACAGTGCACACGCAAATACACACACACACACACACACACACACACACACACACACACACGGAGTCACGCACTACAAATACTGGCACGGAGAACCCGGGGGCAGAATTCAGTGCTTTAAGAGCATATCATTTTTTATATTGTAATCAAAGACACGTTGTGTGAAGACGTGTCGCTGGGTGCCCCTTCCTTCTCGCACATCTGTTTCACATAGCTAACAACGGCCTTAACAGGCAGTAGCTTGCATACGGCTGGAGCCATGTTTTAATGCCCATTAATCCAGACCAGGCTGCCTGGACTCAATCTGAATCAAATTCTGAATCAGAGCCTCTGATAGAAAGAATAATGTTATATCGTGACTGGTTTGACGCCATGTTGCTGCCATCTCTGCAGATTTAGGGATCTACGACCTCTAGTGAGATGGCAAAACACTCCAAAAAGCATTAAATCACATCCACTCTCAAACTCAAATTATTTCAATTTCAGAGCTTTTGGCCAAGACGGACCCAGATTTTGGGACTTTTAGAATAACACCAAGATTTAGGCCCAATTTATATAAAATAATTATTATAATATGAATACTGGTACTGATGGCAAAGTCTAATCTAAACTTCATTACGAGTCGACTCTATGTTATTTAAAATGCATCATGGGTAATGGGTAACAAGGTACATTTTGAGTGGCTGATAATGTGTGATTTAACTATCTGTGCAAACATGGGGGTCTGCCACCCCACATGTTCCCCTCTAAATATCCCAGGTGTCCCAGTTGGTGCTGATGCTGCACACAGAACCTACCTGTGGATGGAAGAGAAAGCCTGGAGCTGGCCGCATGTACTTGTCTTTCAGAGCCTCAAACGGATCAGTCATCTTCCTCTTCTCAACCCTGCTAATAGTAGATTTCTATCAGCTCTTAACACATGCACAGCAACAAGTAGCACTAAATTGTTGTACTTAACAATTAGCATTATAGTATTGTGTAAGAATACGGTTATAATTATACAGTAGTACAACCTTACATTCAATACTGATAAAATAGTAATACGAAAATAGTGTTTCATTATAAGGGGGGGAACATACTTTGTACTGGTGTATTGTTAGCTATATTTGACACCAGACATTGTAATTGACACCCACTTGGAGAAAAGTTGATATTACTCCAGAAACAAACCATTTAAAGTGGACAGTAAAATGTTGAAAATGTGTCATTGTGTCAATCTAAAAATCCACAGAGTATGATGGTAGACAGGATGTTTGAAAACTGTAAATGTACAACATTGTAATAACATTGTAGCTCTGTTGTAGTTTTTACACAATGAGTAGTGACCTTCTGACTTATGGTTAAGTACTGGGGATCACAGTACCTATAAATAGGGTCCATGAAGAAAGGAGTGGGCCTGGCATGCTGTAAGGAGGTGTCGGCTTTGGGGATCTCCACCATGGCCTTCTCCTCTTCATACCCCAGGTTCTTCTTGGTCTCCTCCTCCCTACCAGGGCGGCCACGCCCCCTGGCCCCCATGCTCAGGTCTAATGGCTGATCGGGATTGGTGGAATGCGAGGCCTCTGGTTTGGAGGGGACAAAAGGAGCGGGCTTTTCCTCCTTTCGCTTGGTCGTGAGGTCAAAGGGTGACTCAGATGAGGATTTGCCCTGGGCCTTCTTGCCGCCGTCCGGCGGCGACTGTGGCTCCCCCTTCAGGGCTGGAGGTCTGAGGTCTCTGTTTGGGAAAGGGTAGACAGGAGGAGAGAAAGCTGGGAAGAAAGGCAGTGGGAACATGGAGGGGTAGGGCAGAGGCCCAACCTTCTTGTCCTGTAGGCCAGCCAGCCCTGTAGAGCCAAAGTACTTCTCAGCAATGGAGGCAATGGCCTTAATGGAGTCATTGACAGCCCCTGACACGGCCGTATGCTCGTCCAGCGAGGGGGGGAACAGGGCGGGGATGGGAAAGTCTTTAGCAGCACTGCTGCCCGTCAGGCTGGGGCTTTGGGGGCCTCCTTCACTGGCCTTCCTCTTGGGGCCCTTGCCATTTTCCCGAGCGGCCCCCCTCTCCCTCTCGCTGTCCACGTCACTCTCCAGCTCGGAGCCCGACGTGCTCTCCAGGTCACTCCCGCTGGGCGTGCTGACGTCATCCAGGTCGCTGCTCTCCGACTGGTCGCTCAGCTTGTTCCTCTGCTTGGTGGAGGACGAGGAGCTCTGGAGGTGGAGCTCTGCCCCTGGGATCAGGCTGCCAGGAGAGCCGCCGTCTTTACGGAGCGTCTTGAGGAGCTCCCGCGCCTCCTGCGCCCCGGGGCTAGGGGGCAGCAGCGGGCTCTTACCCAGCTCTGTGCCGGGCCCGGCGATGAGGCCGAGGGCCGACCGCCTGACCGGGGAGCTGGTGGCGGGGATGAGGGGCGGCCGGTGGTAGAGTCCCGAGGGGAACAGGCCGGGGAAGCTGAAGGGAAACGCTGGAGCGGCGGGGAAGGTCAGCCCGGCGTGGTGGCGGTTGGCCCCAAAGTAGTCGGCCAGGCCGACGCTACTGTGGCCCAGCACTCCCAGAGCCGACTTGTCCATGCCGGGGCCCCCGGGGAGAGGCAGACCCTGGGCAAACAACCCCCCCGCTGTGAAATGGTTCTTCCCTTCGCAGAAGCGCCGGTGCTTGTTGAGGGAGGAGGTGGTGCTGAACATCTGCCCGCAGTCCTTGCACTTGATCTGCGTGCGGCAGTCGGCGTGCATGCGCTTGTGACGGCACAGGTTCGAGAACTGGGTGTAGGACTTGTGGCACACCTCGCCTGCAGGGACACGGAGACAGACGTAGAACGCATCAGAATGCAACACACACACGCACACGCACGCACACACACACAGATACACACACAAAAATGACATTACATTACATTGCATCACATCTCTGGGCAGTGTAGAGATGTGCTTCAGGGTGGCTGAAGCTAACACAGAGGAAATAGAATATGAATCATATGCTGATGGTCCCATCAATCCTGTGACAATGGTTTTCCAGTGGGATAAGGGGGAGATATGTGTCTCCAGATCCTGGCATTGTGAGGACGGGCTGTTTGCTTGACGACGGTGTGAGTCAGTGGCTGCCACTCATCACCTGCACATCAAACCAAACTCCCAGGCATCTCCAGCCCCATTGTCCTCCCAGGGACACTCCCAGGGAGTCCATAAACAATCACACTGACACACACACACACACACACACACACAGACACACACACAGACACACACACACACACACACACACACACACACACAGAGACACACATGCAGGCACATTCAAAAAATATTCACATAACACAGAGACACAAACACAGGCATGCAGACATACAGATACACACATTCACAGCCACAGTACAATGGCTCTATTTTAAGTCTGTGAAGGAAGCGGAGTTGAATGAATCCTATCCTGCAGGTCCGGTTCCCAGGGACAGGTCTCACGTCCTCCACTGCCCCTCTCCCCCCCGGGCCTCACGCATCACCCCCTCAGCCCCCTCACCTTGTACCCTGTCGCCCTGCTCTAAGCCATCTTCCCACAGTCCAGCCCCACGTACTGTATGCCTGTCTGTCTCTCCGTCTGACCCCGGGGACGTACGGTGACACCCGGCCGCAGGACACAACCATACTGTCTGCCATTATCTACCGCCATTATGAGTCTGTCAACATTATCTACTGCCAATGAATGATTTATTTGAATGTATAAAAAGGGGGTAGTAGTGATGAAGTGTCTTGCTGTTTTCCCCGAGCTTTACTCTCTCATGGCTATTCTTACCAAAGGTTGGAATGTATTTTATAGGGAAGAAAGGCAAGATGTCTCTCTTCATCTTGTGCCCCGTCTACTGCCGGATATACTTTGCAGATCAGCTACAGTTACGGCGGACATTTCAACAAGACTTTGATCGTCCAATTAAACCAGGATGCACTGAGAGACAGATCTGGATGATTGATTTTTGCACACATTGTTACTGGATCTTCAGAACTAGGATGAGGAAGTGGTTAGGTTCACGTTGTGATTAGACTGCTGCGCAGTCTGGATGCCTTCCAGCCACAAGGTGCACATGAGGCAATTTAAGGAGATGGAAAGGAAGAGCAGGGAAACGTATTAAATAAACACTCCTGAGGAATGACAAACGGTCATTTTCAGGCCAAGTGTGGATGTGATCTTACGAAATTCAATTTTAATGAATGCAGCTCAACAATCAAATTGAAATGAAGTCAGTGCAGCTCGGCTTTGGCTTACACAATCCGATCTGGTTGAAATGTTATATACATTAGTACATTTTAAACGTGTGTGTGTGTGTGTGTGTACATTTTAAACATGTGTGTGTGTGTGGGGGGGGGGGGGGGGCAGGGGAGTACTTGATTTCTCTGATCTTGGTTGTGAAGTTTCCTGCCAAAGGCTGCTTAAGTGTCCCATACAACACAGATTAGAAAGTTGAAATATTTGAATATATATACAGCATCTATATAATATTGTGTGTGTGTGTGTGTGTGTGTTTGTGTGTGTGTGTGTGTGAGAGAGAGAGAGAGAGAGAGAGTGTCGTTACGAGTGTAGCCACATGGCCTGAGCAGACCAGACGAAGAAACTCGGCACCATAAATCATGCGGTCGTGACGTTTACAGACTAACAACACACACGCGTGACACGGCGGGTGTGAGGGAAGTGATTCACTACGCACGCGTATTTAGTCGGCTCTTCATAAACTGAAACTAAATATTATAAACACATTCCTGAGAGGAGAGCGCCGCGGCTAAGTAGCGGCTAGGTGAGCGTGTGAATTAATAACCCGGCGCGCCTGAGTGCTTCCCATTTATAGAGGAGCCCTAGTCCTCCGAGGAACACACACACACACACACACACACACACACACAGACGGTTGACTCACAGACACACACAGACACACACACACACACACACACACAGACGGTTGACTCACACACACACACTAACACACAAACAGGCACGTGCACACACATACGGCACAACACGGTCCAGAAGACGTCCACGCCCTTCAGGAGGCCTCACACAAACAAACACTTTGGGACACACACACGCTCTCTCTCCGGGGCGGCTGTCATGTTTGAGGCTGCTCTGTCTTTTTTACACGGCCATTAGTTGTTTTTAAAACCTGCATATTTTCTGCTGATTACAGCAAATGGGACTCCTATTCAGAGGGAGCACCGGGGAAGAGGGCTGTACATGTGGTTGCTATTTGCGAGGAATGGTGTGCGCGGTGGAGGGGAGAGGGGAGTCAAGAGGTCTGCCAGTGGAGATGCAGCCACTTTTGCCTGTGTGTGTGTGTGTGTGTGTGTGTGTGTGTGTGTGTGTGTGTGTGTGTGTGTGTGTGTGTGTGTGTGTGTGAGAGAGAGAGAGAGAGAGAGAAAGAGAGAGAGAGGGGGGGGGGGGGGGGCAAAGGGTGCAGGTCAGAATGCTTTGGGGAAGAGATGTTGATCTGGAGTGTGAGGTGGTGAATGTGTGAAAGGTCAAAATGTGTGTGGGTCTACCTTTCACTGAGAGAGAGAGAGAGAGAGAGAGAGAGAGAGAAAAAGAAAGGTTGTCAGATGGGTAGTAAGATGGGTCAAGGTAGTAACTTGGGGGTCAGCAGTAGGTCAGGCGGGGTCAAATGAGTCATTGCGAGAGGCAACAGTTAAGGTTAGGCCATGTGGGATTGAGCTGAATTACGTGCTGTTTAAATGGCGTTATCTCAATCTCAGCATTGTGTGGGAATGAATGCTGATGCAGAATATAAGTGTGTGCGTCTTGGCTGAACAGAAATGGCGTTGCCATTGTAAACAGAGCAACAATAATCCCTGGTGTAACTCTGTGGAACAAAGACATGTTACATGTTCCCATGTGTAACTCGTGTGGAACAAAGACATGTTACATGTTTGATTCTCATGAAAGAGCTGAGGAAGGAAAAATATTATTTTCTCATACATTAAAAAGAACAGTATAATTACAATCAACACATCATGACATCACAGTGATTTACTCTCTTAAAGTGTAAAAACATATTGAGATTTTTTTTTAAACAATGAAATGCCAATGACAAATAAATAAAAACTATCACTCACCACGTGTAACTAAGACACTTCAGAATGGGGAATTTCAGTAACACTTTCTATGAAGGTCATGTCTATAATGCCTTATGAGCACATTCATAAGACATCATGCATTTATAAGGCTTTATAAAACTCCTTCTAAATGTTTATAATCACGCATAACAAGGTTTATAAAACTCCTTCTAAATGTTTATCATCACGCATAACAAGGTTTATAAAGTAGTATTATAAGTGATGGACATAATGTTTTATACATTCAGCATTCATAATGCTTTATACCTCCATGCCAAAGTGACAACTGTGTATGAAAGAAGAATCTTTTTTGTTTTACACTTTACTTGCAGTCAGCAAATCCTCATGAATCCTCATAATCCTCATAAAAGTGACAACGTATACAGTGTTGTCACTTTACTCAAAGCTCAGAAAGCCATGATATACCAGTATTATTATTGTTTATTATAAATACAGTATGCCCACCGCTTATAATATATGTACTTTATAAACCTTGTGATAAGTTGCTGCTATTCATAATTATAAACATTTATAGAGTTTTATAAAGCCTTATAAATGCATTAGAATATCTTATGAATGTGCTCATATTGCTTTATAGACCTGACATTCATAGAAAGTGTTACCGGAATAATCTTATTAATCCAATTAATCCAATTTCTTAAACTATGGGTCTGTGCCCAAAATATGATCATGGACCAATTGCTGTTGGGTCCCCATTATGACAAGAGCCCCTTTAAATCTGAATGAGGCCTGGGCCCCATGGTGAGACTAAATTGACTGTATGTGGACCGTCGTCTGAAACGGTTTAAAAAAACCCTGATCTAGTAGAAGATGTGGAGGAAGCGTGCAGACTTACATAGGTATGGTCTGAGTGACTTACATATGAAGGGCTTGACACTGCTGTGGATGTGCTTATGCTGCTTGAGGCCAGAGGAGGTGGCGAACGTCTTGCCGCAGTCGGGGCAGGCGTGCGCCCGCGCCCCGACATGCTGCGAGCGGATGTGCCTCTGCAGGTTACTGGGGTCTGTGAACACCTGCTGGGGGAAGGAACCGCACAGACGCACACAGGGGGAGTTACTAGCTGCTCCAGTGGGTCACACAACTCAAGATATACAGACGTATAGACCGAATCACCGCGAGGCAATAATGAGATATGAAAGCATCAAACATGATTTTTAGACTTTTTGACGTTTCTCTTTAGCTCAGTTGTTCCTCGCCCTCGTTTTCTCCGCACCATTAAATTGTATGTACTGTATGTGACGCTATGTGAGGGGCTTAGCTAGCTATCCGGACGATATTGTAAACAAACATTGTGATCCGGTCTATTCACCTTATGCAGAAGAGACAGTCTGGCTTGAGAGACTAACAGGAAGTGTAAACACAATCGGAAGTTCTGATTGTATTTACACTTCCTGTGACTCATAAACCTAGTCTGACTCATAATGTGAGTCAAACTAGGTTTGACCAGGTGAGTCAGACTAGTTTGAGGTAAACTGCTGGGCGTTTTGAACAGGAAGTCGTGACACAATGGGTCAAGTGGGCGGGGCTACATAAAGTGAATAGCCCAGACAGACAGTTGTAGACAGACACACGCATGAACAGACAGACAACACACAAGCACACACTCAACCTTAAGGCGTATGCTAAGCAAAAAAACTTAATTCTAACCTTAAGCCTAATCCTAAAATAGCAAATGTGCTCACTTTGAGGATCTTTCTCATCTTTCTGACCTTGTGATGACATTCAGTTCTCATAAGTATAATAACACAGTAACGCACGCACGCGCACGCACGCACACGCACACACACACACACACACACTAATTACCCCTCCAACAGTCCTCACTTTACCTTTGAGCAGTTTTCACATTCGTAGTGCTTGCCACTGTCATGAGACATCTGATGTCGGATGAGGTTGGACTTCCAGTTGAAGGCCTTGGGACACTGGTCACACTTGTACTCCCTCTCCTCAGAGTGGGACAGAGCGTGCGCCTCCAGACTGCAGCCAAACACACAGAGAGGGGGGAAACCAAACGGTGATGCTGACGATTTATTAGTCCAAGCAGAAATTCTTTTTGCATCATTAAAAGAAATGACAGAGCAGAAAACAGATGTGCCGCCACAGAATGCAACTCTTTCAGAGCAATCCCAGAAATATACCGACGTGGCGGTCGGCTCGGGCTGAGAGTTAAAGTTAACTTTGGTGTAGTTTCCTTTTATAAGCCTTGTAATTCTGCCCTGCATCCTGCATCATATCCTCAAACTCATATGCAAAGGGAAAAAAACTGTGTGTAACACCTAAGATAATATATTATTTGAATCCATTAATGTGTAGATTGTAATAACAGTGGGCATTTTATTAGCCTTCTTGCCTTTTGACCAGCCAATTTGACCGGTTTCATTCCATCTCACCGTTTTATAGTTTGGTGACAGTGGAAACGAAATCGGCAAATGCAAACAGACGAGCAAAAATACTGAATAAAAGTTGACATTTTGTTTGACAAGAGAAATGACAGTAACTGAGGTTGTGGGCGAGCCTCTCACCTCTGGACATCGGGGAAGACCTGGTCACACTCTTTGCACTCGTGGGGACCGTGGGACATGTGGAGGGATCGCAGGTCTTGGGCGTCCTGGGTGTCCAGGTCGCTGTCCCCTCCTGGGTGCACGAGACAACATCAAGGGAGTTAATTTACACACCAAGTCGGCTATTTGAGAAGGAACTGGGAGTCCATTCAAAATGTAATTGTTTTGGCCATTGTGCATCGGATTTCTTATTAAAAACAGCCTCCCTTCAGATCACAAATGTGTCACAATATACAATTACATATGACATTCTGCTATTGCAAGATGCACGCGGCTTGCAGGGACTCATTACGCTCTCATGAAAATGGCACTTCCCTGAATATTACCTCCTCCAAGGAAGTTATGTTTTCTCTGAGTAATTTGTTTGCCTGTCTGTCACGAGGAGAGATCAAACCCTTGTGAGCAGATTTCCATGAAATCTAGTGGACATGTGGACTTTGCGCCAAGGAACAAACTGATTACATCTTGGTGGTGATCCGGGATCTGGGGTCTCCGCCATTATAGACGATTATTGATTGTTTTTATTTATTTTTGGAGCCGTAGCTATGAAACCAACAGAGATGACAAATTCTAAGGGTATGTTTGCAGGTTCATGAAATGAGGTTCACTTAAAATGGAAGTGATGTCTTTGGGCATAACAGGAAGTTGGAGAATTGTTCAGTCAGAGGCGGAGGTTTTCGCTCTCAAGAGTGCCTTCTAGTCTATGACGTGAGGAATATGAATATTTGTATTACCACGAGCCCAGGTCAATTAGTGAGGAAAATGTACACAATTACATAGAATCCCTTGTTGCTATATGCATCTCCTGCTGTATCAAGACGTCATGTGTTCACTCTACCATTATTGGTTAAAATCCAGATTGTGACTTGTCATTATGGCATCCCCTTTTCCCTCGACTTGCACAAGATGTAACACAACACAATCCCTTTGGTAGAGTTTATTTTTATGATGATAAACGTGGTTTAGAGCATCATGGGTATCAGTGCATTTCAGTGTGTTCCAGTGGGAAACAAACCGCTTACTCTGGCAGCATTAGTGCCATGCTGACCACTTTGAGCTATGCAGCTCTCTTGTCACTCTTCATACACCTTTTAAAATGTCATAATAATAATAATAATAATAATAGCAGCAGAGCTATTTTCAAAAGCAGTCAAACCTGAGTTGAGGAAGGAGGAGGGGGGCATCCCACACGCCTGCTTCTGGTGCTCCAGCAGCTGGGGGCGGGACTCAAAGTGCTCGTCACAGTCCTCACAGCGGTACTGCCTCTCCTCTGCATGGGAGACAGGGGAAACGTTAGCATACTGTGTGTGTGTGTGTGTGTGTGTGTGTGCGTGAGTGAGTGAGTGAGTGAGTGAGTGAGTGAGTGTGTGTGAGTGTGTGTGTGTGTGTGTGTGTGTGTGTGTGTGTGTGTGTGTGTGTGTGTGTGTGTGTGTGTGTGTGTGTGTGTGTGTGTGTGTGTGTGGTACGGACCATGAATATCAGGAGCCATGGTGTCACATGAATACTCTTCAGCCTTCATGAAAAGTAGCAGCTCCTCACCGGGACAAATCTCTCTGGTGACTTTATAGAAGATCTACAACACAAACAGACAAACACACATTGCACGTTAACATTAGGATAGTATTTAACACCCCCTCCCCACTCACACACACACACACACACACACACACACACACACACACACACACAGTTCCGTTTTTTTGGTTGTCCGCGAAAAATGTGTTTTGGATGAAATTGTGTTTTTGATGATGTCCAACACCATGGAAACGGCATTGTAAAAATGTCAGCTATAATCATAAAAAAAAGAAATCATGCTACTTCAGTACCAAACTTTAAACCAGCAGAGGTCACTTGGAGCAGTTATTACAAACACACACACACTCACACATTCATGCACTCACTTGCTGCATGCCCCCCCCCCCCATCCACCCACCTACACTCACACAGAGAGGATAAATATACATGAAAACATGCACACTCATTAACTTGTAATTGATCATCATGTAGGACATCCATCTCTATGAAATAAAATGAACACAGCCTACAGTACGCACCCATATTGTAGAATAAACAAACTCTGCCTGACAAATACTGTGTGCGGACACGGACACACACACACACACAGAGATGCGCACGCACGCACGCACACACACACACACACACAGAGACGCGCACGCACACACGCACGCACGCACACACACACACACACACACACACACACACACACACACACACACACACACACACACACACACACACACACACACACACACACACAGGATGCTCTGGCCTTGTCTGCGGTATGGAGGAAAAGGCAGTGAAATGTGTGAGGAGCAGGTTAATTACTGTATAGTGATAGATTGTAATGACAGGTGACTCAGTTAAAAATAATTTGTTAGTCTGGTATAACTAACCCTGCTATAACTTATATCGTATATCACATGGGCATTTTCAGTAATTAAATTTTTGCTGTTCTATTACAGAAAGTGTATGAAATTATAGTGAATATAAATTATTCCCTTTTTATATTATACCCTGGGGGGTCCCCAGACCCACTTTGAGAACCACTGTCTTAGTCGATCAGTTAAGGAGGAGCTTCACTCCACTGTGGCATTTCCACGTGGACGGCCATCATAAAAAAATTAATAAACAGTTTTTACGCAACCATTGCATCTACAATACAAACAGATCATGAGAACATGTCACGTCTAAGTGTGTGTGTGTGTATTTGTATTTGGAGTGGGGGGGGGGGGGGGGTCATTAAGGAATCAGCTGAGAGACCCTGGGATTG
>NC_139642.1:30778230-30818230 GCF_964638095.1 Poromitra crassiceps
ATACTGTCTTTGTAAACAAAGATGATGATGAAGAAGAAGGAAGATGGAATCACAACACACATCATTAACACACAAGAAGCTAAAATAACAAACCAACAATAAATAACAATGAACTGCATTATTATGCAAATAAAGCGATGTCATATTCATTGACAACGACTTCTATCGTTTATTAAATTTCTCTCGACGAAATGTAAATGCTTGACCTTGCTTTAAAATGCTGATATTTATTATACAACCATTCTAAACTTGACTGGGAAAGAAATCAATTGCAGGAAACAGTTAAGTGATAAGGGTTATGAAGACGTATTGTTGGGATGCAAAACGGAATCTCGCCAAAGGTCACAAATCTGTCTTTGTATAACCTTCCACTGAATAAATATTTAGGCTGGATAAAGCCCTTTGTGCTTTGTCTAATACGAGATCCTGCAAAAACACTTCTCTGTCTCTTTAGAAATTGCATCGTCAAAATACTGCGAGTTTACAATAGGATGAACAATGAACATGACTTACAGCTTTTGGGCTATTCTTGCTCTCAGAGCCAAGCGCTTATAAATTCAATGTATTTTCGTTTTTAAGTCATAAAGATCGGTTTCGTCTTACCGTTGTAGCGTAAGTGTTTTGAACCTCTTGGGATAATAACTGTGCGGTTAACAAAAAAAGTGATGAAAAGTCCGGTCAGAAAAAAAAGTAAACGACCACAAGTCGAGTTTTAAACGAATAAAAACCACAAAGTGTCTCGGTTGTGGCGCATTGTCCCGTCTCCTTGCATTGTGAAAGCAGCAGCGTGTTGTTGATGTTTTTTTTCGGTGTCTCTTCAGGTCTCCAAGCCGCAGGACGCGTCGTCTTTACGCACACGGTACCGTCCTACAGACACATGGGGTCGGTGGGTGTACCGTAGCCTGTTGTCCTCGGTAAGTCTCCTCACTGTCCTACAGACATGGTGGATCGGAGCTGAATCCCCTCCGGTACATCAACGTAACTCCAACTTCCCCCCTGTGCGCTCCTCTCTTCTCTCTTGTCAGCTCCTGTCTGTCCCGACGCGCCCAGGTGTCCTCTCTGAGCCATTCAACTTTTCATTTTTCTCTTCCTCTTCTCCCCCCACCTCCTCCTCAGCCAGCCGGGATGTGTAGTCGATGATAGCGGAGAGATTCGGGGTGGAGGGATTTCAACTTGAAGGATCGCCACCTACTTTGCGCGTCCCGGACAGTCCTGTGTGATGTGTGTGTTTCTGTTTTTACGCACTGTCTCTTAAAGGAGGATCCTGCGCGACCATCCATAGCCCCCAGAGAGAGGCGATGCAGGGCAGCGGACTGTCTTTGCCCCTGTCCCCCGGTCGGAAGCGACTCCTCTCCCGTAGTAAATTTTAAAGTGACAGGGCCCCCGGGGTTGGAGAGGTTGAACGGGGTCAGGGAGAGGTCGAGACGGGGCTTCTAAAAGGGATACAGTGCATACACACCCGATACGTTTTACTCGCCTTTGATGAACCAATATAATCATCAAAGGGATATAATAATCCAGGGGTCTCTAAACATAAACTTTTTTCTTTATTTTTTTTTCATGTCAATGGACCCCGACATATGAACCAGGTATAGACAAGGGAACATTTTACAAGATTTTTTTTCCCTGAACCAAACCCACCTGAAAAGTTATTTTTAGTTATGATTTAGTGTAAAATTACATAATTGTTTAGATGGGAAAATAACAGCAGTTAGAGTGAACCTATAATCAAAACAGTCGTTCTGAAACATTCTCTAATTGTGCTTATAACTTCTGGGGGTGAAATAACAGCGAGATTAAACTATTCCCCGTTTTATAGGGACCTCCTGCAGCCCCCAGAGGACTCCTGGAAGTCCCTGGACCTCAGTTTGGGAGCCATCGACCTAATCAACTGCATTCTCTCTCAGTTTTAGTTTTACTAGAGTAAAATGCGGTAGGCCTATCGTTTCATAAATCAGTGCACACAACCAAAGCGCCCCCCCCCCCATCACACACAGAAAACATCCACTAAATGGTAATGAAACAATGTGCTTCGATAATAAGTCAAAGAATGCTGATGACTGGACAAAGCCTGCCGCGTGGGCTTACCTGGTTGGTTTAAACTTTTTTTTCTCTCGTTTTAGTGTTTACTTTCTTTATTTGCCCTGCAGCCTCTTCGCACCTGCTGACCGATCAGAACATAAAAACAAATAGGCCTATACATGCTTTGCTTTATTTACAATTTTTAATTGAATTAATTAAATTAAAATGTGAATAATTTCGAGATGTAAAATGAAAAAGTTATTCTGAATAAACGAGGACGGCACGGGTAGCTATATAAAAAAAACCTCCGCTCTCTTTGCTGTCAGCTTGGCGGAGTTTATTAGGCAGCTCATAAAGCTGAGAGGACAGGGGCTTGGCTGATGAGAGCAGATGATGATGGATCACGCCTCGCGCTGTGACATTGACCTTCCAGCCCAGATAATGCCCATTGTTTTACCAAATCGCAGAGCAAATGTGCAGGAAGGACAGGAAAAATCACGTGTAAATAAGGCAGGACCCCGCACCGATTCCCATCGTCTGCCCGCTCCTTGAGAACCGAGGAGAGACCCCGATCCGCCCGGTCATTGATTTCCTGCCTCTCCTCGACTTGTCCATTGTTGGAAGCCTTTTTAATTTAGCCATAAATTGGGAAAGCTCAAGCCGAATGAGCTGTTCTATTTTCTTCCTGTCAGAATGAGGGATTTGTTTTATGATGCATTGTGTATTAAATACAAGTAATCTGGGAAAGTGATTGCTCCAGTCCGCGGCCTTTTCGAGGATCCTGATAGAGAGACCTGAGCTGCTGTCTGAAAAGGAGGATAAACACGCGGGGGTTTGTGGTATCACCGGGGGTAAATGGGGGTAAAAGTGGCAGGACCCCGCACGGCCTGCCCACATGAAGACACGCTGCACTTCTCCCCCCCCGTCAGGAGATGGCGTGCTCAACTGAACAAACTTATTTTCTGTAAGGATAGTTGCATTTCAACTTTCTATACATAATAACAATAAAATAAAATAAAATCAGAGGCATCAAATTGGGTATAGCAATGGACACTTCCAAACTTGATCTTGGAGTTTTATCATTAACGGAGAGCAAGATCAAATAGGCCTAGGTTACATGAAAAGAATCACATCAGGACCAGCATTCCCTATGTGCATCTAGAGAGTTTGGTGACCCACGTCTAATAGCCTAATTTATGACACTGAACAAAAAATAGCCTATCTCGTTAGTCCCCCATATTTAGTCAATACAAGCAGATTTGGACGTTTTGGAGAGGAGGTGATGCCCTTTGCACTTTGGATTGACTCCCATTGGTGGAAAAGTGGAATATATTTAGTTAGAGGAGCATGTGCTGGTTAAAAGCCTTGGAGCAGTGATACTTCATGTTGAATTGAAAGGATATTCAGTAGCCTATAGTGCGCGATGTATCTGGGAAAGCGCATCAGTCAGGATAATCTGAGTTATTGTGGAATGGGGCTCATTTCTTTCTCGTCTGTGTGAATTGCAGCACAAAACATGTACATTAAGGCGTCAAATTGCTATGGGACATGAAAGATTCAGCTGTATGGGCTTGAATATATAATCACCTGAACGATAAAGCTCTTTGAATCTACACTCAAAGAGCGATGGGGTGGATTTAAAACACTTGTTCATTTGTTAATAAACCGCGAGAATGATTTGCAAGGCAGGCATAGCTCTAATTTATATTTATTTGAGCAATCCGCCATAAACAGCGTTCTGATATGGTGAGATTAAATAGGTCTGTTTTATCTGAATTATGCCATGCTTTTGTCATAATGATTTGGACATACTAAACAGTGTACGGCGTGGAAAAGCTGTTTATCAACAAATTACAAACCAACATGCAGGCTTCAGGGTATGTTAGTCACCACTATATCATATGCCACACTGCAGCATTTGATTTAAGGGACTCTTAAAACCAGCATCATAATAATAATGTTTAGTGCTATAAGACTTTTAAGTGCTGTGAAATTCTTGAAAGGAGGTTAAATTGCTTAAAGGGGGTCCATACTTGCTTGCGGCAACAGAGGAGTTCAGTCACAAAATGCTAAGATGAATTCATTCATGAATGTAGTGAATTTTCACCATCAAAACACCTATTTTAATTGATTTGCAGGTTCACGGGCTACCGGTGGACATTTTCCTTCGACAACATTGGCGCAATGTTCATCAAACGTGAATATGAATGTGTTTTGCATTTTTATCATGGAGCCATCTTGCATGTGAAGGCAGATAGGAGGCTGGAGAGGAGAGGAGAGGAGGAGAGGAGAAGAGGAAACAAGAGGAGGAGAGCTAGGAGGAGAGGAGGAGAGGAGAGGAGAATAGGAGATGAGAGAAGGAGAGGAGGAGAGCAGAGGAAAGGAGGAGAGAAGAGGAGGAGAGCAGAGGAGAGGAGGAGAGAAGAGGAGAGGAGAGGAGGGGGATTCCCGTGTGGGTTGCGATCAGCCAGGGAGCTGCAGAGCGCACGCTGCATGCTGCGGAGCAAGCGAGGCGAGGGGCCACATGGAAACAGTGTGTAGGCCTATATGGTGCATTCCAACACATCCTCCAGGAGAGGGGGACGAAAAAAGAGAGAAAGAAAATATCGCAGCCAAATCCACATGAAATAGTTCCACCATTCATGGTGAGACCTCCCATTGACACCGGCGAAAAGCGGCATTAAGTCTCCATCATGACTCTGTATGCGGACGGCGCCCCCTGTGCAATTTATTCTGCTTAAATGTGGGGCGATTCAATCAAGTGGCAAACACTCATTTAAAGCTCAAACGAACAGTTAGCCTATAACTTTAGCAATGCTGCTTTACAACTTTTTAGGCCTAATTAACAGAACCACTGTTCAAGATTAGCCCAAAGCGTTTTGACTTATTTTACATTTCGCCTTCTTACTTACAAACAGTGGGCTACCTCAAAATTACTAGTTTGACTAAGTTAAGTCTCTATTTCAGGGGGTAGGCAAAGTGTCCATACGGCCCAATTACCATTAAAACAGAGCAGAGGAAATGAAAGGGGAAAAAATGTAAATAAAAAATTTCCTTGGGTCTGGAAGTAGGCCCGTTGTGCGCGGCGTGTTAATCTCCACCTCAGTAATTTGGTTCTGCGGGAGAAGACAGAAGCCCCGCTGCTGTGCCCTGCACTTCATAAATCACCGCTTTATGTGGACAAGGTCAGCGCCATACCGCCCTCATCCCCCCTCCCCCCTCCTCCCCCCCCAGGCCCCTCCGCCATGTTTACCCGGCCGCTCGGCCCGGGGGCTCTCAGGACCAGACCAGCTCACTTCTAATTACTTTGGATTATTTTCATTTGCCGGGGGTCAGTCAGGCATTCCGACAGAGAGAGAGAGAGAGAGAGAGAAAGAGAGAGAGAGAGAGAGAGAGAGAGAGAGAGAGAGAGAGAGAGAGAGAGAGAGAGAGAGAGAGAGAGAGAGAGATGATTTCCTGACAAATTCTGTGGCCTTTGAGAAGCGGGCTCTCTGTGTGTTTTCTGAATTAGCACCCCGTCACTTTGATGGCCGGCGTTGCAAACATGTCCATTTGAACAAGTCTCATATTCAGTCTGAACATCTCTGTTTTCTCATAAAACAAGGGCAATATTCTGCAAGTGGTGCCGAGATAATTCCACTTGTTTCCTGCAGCATGGATTTAACAAGTGTAAATATTTTGGGACAAGGCTATAGCCTACAGAGAGAGCACGCCTACGCTATTAGGCTTAAATATCCAAATTCAATATAATTCTTGAAACAGTTTGATTGGCGTTGTAAATAGTCTATTAGGCCTACATGACTTCTGAAATTGATATTGTGCATTTTCATCACTGAGCATCACTGAAAGAAAGAAAGAAAGAAAGAAAGAAAGAAAGAAAGAAAGAAAGAAAGAAAGAAAGAGAGAAAGAATAGTATGGAGCTGGAACAAATTCTAACATGGCTTATTTCCAGTATTAGCTTTGAAACAATAATCATTAAGAGAGTCAACAGAAATGTTTAAATTGACCCAAAGCTTCTCCAGTGTGATCTGATGCGTCAACGTTGTGGGCAGAACATTGTGGGTAACGTTTGGCGTACAGCTGCACTGCAGCATACATGGAAGTTAGATGGCCCGGCCGTGGAATAAATGTGATCTTGAGTGTGAATGAGACATATTGTCATTTGTTCTCAAATGAACGGCATCGAAGACAGGAATGGCAGGACGTGCCAGATATTAAACATGACCAGTCAATGGACTACAAGGGACAATATAAGCTACTGTAAAGAAAAGGAAAAAAAAATCTGAGTGTGTGCTATAACACATTAGAAAAATATGTGAAGCTACCCGACATGTGCCCCAGCAATGAAGAAGGAGAGGAGGAGGAGTGTGTGTGTGTGTGTGTGTTGGGGGGGGGGGAGGGAGGCAGTTGAGCGGAGCAGAGCTCCAGCAGCACTACAGAAGGTAGAGAGGCGTAATCACAGACACTTCCTCCTGTGCGGAGCCTGGACATACAGGGCCACACTGTATGCGGGCTACAGGGTGCGATAAAGCCGCGCCGAGGTCAAAGGTCACGTTTATCAAGCATAAATCCAGCGGGCACAGAGCGAGCGCCGGGCCTACACGCACGGGACACAGACTGCTGGAAACTTAAACAAGCCACCCCACTCCACCCGTCCCCCCCCCCACACACACACACACACACACACACACACACACACACACCAAACCACCCCCCCCCCCCCCCCCCAACCACTCCACCCCCTGGAGGAGGGGAGGTAATTAGAGCGTGCATGTGCAGCGGTCGCTGCAGGGTGAACAAATTGAGTCTAAAATGCTCATAGATATCATCTTTAAAAGAAGGTTTTATGTAGGAGAGCTGAAGCGCGGTGGAACTGAACACGCCACCTCAGGTCTCACAGGAGCCACTGTCACACATTCATTACGTTTATTGAGCCGTCCGCTCGTGTTTGAAGTCAGTTGACGGCCGCACGACTGCAACAATGTGCTTTTCATTCATACGCCGTGCCCAATCGGAAGGCTAATATTTTAATGTTGCCGGATATCGGAAAGAGTCGTAATACATCTCCGGTGCAGCGACAGCAGAGGATCCTGCCACGTCCGTTCAACATTTGATATCCTCCAAATATAGCCTGGTAACACTAAACATGAAACGTGTGTAAGAGGAAAAGTAGATATATAAATATAGCCTGGTAACACTAAACATGAAATGTGTGTAAGAGGAAAAGTGGGGAGCTATTTTATGGGTTGCACATCCCTATCATGTTGTTGCAACAGGTTATCATTTGGGTGTCAAAATACGCTGATTTGTCACGGCCCCTTGCCCATTATTGCTGACGCAAAAGGGTGCCTTTGGTGTCATATTTGGATGTGTGCGTTCCTCCAGCACAGACACCGGCTCTTCCTGGTTTCCTGGTTTCTATATTATATTTACCTACCTTACCCCCGCCTCGGACCAGCCACCGCTGCTGCTGGACTCGTGGCTACTGGCCGCAAATCCCGGCTCGTGGCTACCATGACTCACAGCTACTGGCCTGTTTCGGCCCGGTAACTTTTCACGGGAACCATGACTGGAATCGCTGGTTAAGTTTAGGCAAGCAAACCAACTTGGTTGAGTTCAGGCAAGTAAAATGAGGGGTGGGTTTAGGCAACAAACGCAACTTGGTTGGGGTCAGGTTATTTGGGTCGGGATTTGAACCAGGTCTCTTGTGACGAGAAGGTTACAAGTCAGGAAGGCTACGGGTACGCCAGTCCTACCCCTTCTCCCCATTTTGACTTTCACATACTTAAACCTCAGACTGCCATTATGTTCAAAACCCCTGGTGGTCACCGCGAGGTGACCTCCAGACGATCCGGCGGTCCTTCTTCGGCATATTGCGACATGGCAATAATGACGCAGAGGGGGCGTGACAACTCGTCATATTTTGACGCCCTGGGAGTGAGACCGGGTGGGTTAGATCAAGGGGAATAGAAAAAGGCATTAATATGAATGAAGGCTGAGAAGCTGAGAAAGTTCCCTATAAGAGTTTATTTGTGACCGTTAGGATACGTCCTGAACAGTTTATTCAGCAAATGAGTGAAACCAAATCCAAGGACATAAGCTATCTCTATAAACGTGTTATATTTATAATAACCCAAGGAACCCTTGGAAGTTTTAATTTCATCCGTGTCACAAATGAAACTGGCTCGGAGAGAGTGAGCTCATTTCCGAGGGAAGACTGTGTTAATTGTTGTCTTCCCTGGTGGAGAGGCAGGTGGAGAAACGCTGCATGTGTGACTGAAGTGTAGACACCTAAGAGGCCATGGCTCACACTAGACACACCTTTCTGTATATTGACTTTTATTGGGTGTTCTGCCCCCCCCCCCCACCACACTTTTTCCAAGTAGGCTAACATACGTACATACGTCCCAATGACGAGGACATATGGAGAGAAACATGACAAGTGGGACTAATGGGTACTTTGTATCAAAATTTTACAAGTGGTAAAAACTGCAACGTGAGAAAGTGAGAAAGTGCTCTTGAGTAAGTGCAAACGGATTGGGAACGTGTGGGTATGTGTGTGCATGTGTATGTGCATGTGGTACTCCCCCCCCCCCCGCCACACACACACACACACACAGTCCCCCCCCCCCCCCCCCCGCCCCACACACACAGTCCCCCCCTCCAGCATAGTTTAAGTGTAGGTGAGCACAGCCTAATTACAGTCAGAATTAACTCACAAAACAACAAATCAATTGCTACAAGCCTCAAATCAAGGAGAGTGGAGCGTAACCAGGGACACAGAGTGAGTCCTATTAAAGGCTTCACTGGCTTTCAGTAGCATCAAAGAGGCCCCCGAGTTAGGCCAGGATTATATTTAACCCAGGAGCCTGTTCACTGCTGAGTACAGAGGGCCACTACGCCATGCTTCTGCCATCCACACTAACACTCTCATTAAGATGCGGCTATAGGGCACTATTTCCTACAGGAACACATGTGGACACACACACACACGCACACACACACACACACACACACACACCACACACACACACACAGACTACAAATACATGAACGTGGACGACAAAAAAATCACTGTGACATTCCTTAAGCCAGCCATTCCCAACCTGTGAGCCCTCTGGTGGGCCGCAAAGGTTTTGCAAGTGGGCTATCAAATAATTTTCTCGATTGTTGAATGATACTGTTAATTTGTAACCAATGATTAGTTATTAGTCTATTGCAGACAGCCCCCTCACCTTTACTTTCTCATTCCCGTGGTGCTGATGGACAGCTCCTTTTATCATTGATATAAAAAGTGCTGTGACTGAGTAGGCATGATTTGGCCTCCGTAGCTTACTGTTTATGGTCAGATGTGGGCCGTGACAATTTGAAGATGTGAAGATATGTGTCTGTGGTGCTCAATAGTGAGCTGATGACCGTATTGCCCTTTTCCTGTAGTTGTTTAATTGGTCATAGTTCACTATAGGTCTTTTTCATGAGGTGTGAGAGAATAACCGTTTCTTACCTCTTTCAACATCACCTTTTGCCCCTTGTATAAGCATTTATTAAGATCATTTCATTTGCTCAATCACTTTGAACCTCTTGTATAACCGTCTATATAACCATCCTCTACGATCAATGTTTTGTCTCAGTGTTACCACGCTAGATGATGGCCATTATTGTCTTGTCCTGTTTGACAGTTGTGACCTTCATCTAACCTTCATCTTATCTTTGTTGCAGGTCTGACTGATCACATCTCGCCAACTAGAGAGACTTGCACGTCTTTCTCTTTGTTCTAGTTTGTGCCGGTTTCCCTTTCACTTAACCTGACGCTGCCAGATGGATGGGTTTGCTTCACATTCTGTTTTACAAACAACTTGTGAACTCAATACCGCCCCATCTGGCGGAGTCAGGTTACCTTTCGCTCGCTGCAACAAGTGATGATTGCGCTGAGAGGCTAGGTTTGTTTCACTGTACAAACTGCACTGCTCTTTAAGGGCGTGGAGCCTCGTTTGCTCTGACTTTGCGCTGACCCCATACATGTTACGCAATAAAGAAGCTGTACTCTCGGACGCTCCAAACTAGAGCCGAGTGCCGATTTCCTCAACGCACACATGCAAAACGCATGAAACACACACAAAGACACACGGAGGAAAGTTGCGCGTAGTACGTCTGCGTGTGCGATGTGTGCACAAGGCTCTATACCCTGAGACAATGCAATCTCACCACGGCACATTTGAGCAGTCAGACTTGATTGAACCATCAGACATGTGCGTCAATACTCTCCAGGTTTATTCAATTCCAGACCAATCATCCTGGTGTCGTACACTTTTGGGTTAATATTCTAACGGTGAGGCCCTGCAGGGCGAGCTGAAGATAAATCAGCTTTATGATGGGTTGTTATGCTTTTTACGGCGGCGGGGTTGTGAGGGACTGATTTGGGGATCAATCACCTGCAGGTGTCTGCTGGGGGGTTGGGGTGCTGTGAGGATCGATTGGGGATCTGGGGCCTGTGGTGATGGAATAGAGGTGTGTGTGTGTGTGTGTGTGTGTGTGTGTGTGTGTGAGAGAGAGAGACAGAGAGAGAGAGGAGATATATCTGGGGCTGCAGCAGTGATGAAGGGCTGCTGGACTATGACCAGACCATCTCAGCTCTCTTATCACAGTCCCCCCCCTCCTCCTCCTCTGCTCTCTCCCTCTCTCTCAATCCACTTCTTTATCTCGATGGCACTTTGGAAAATCTCATTGTCACACAACATTTAACAAAGACAAAAGTCCCGGGCGGGCAGCTGGAGATGACTGGCCTGACAGAGCATGAGACTAGTGTGCAGAATATCCCTCACGCAGTCTCCCTCGCTGACATCTTGCGTGTTTTGCTCGGGGGGAGAGGCGAGCGATGTGGGCGCATAACACGTCCAAGACACACAAACAAGTGTGTGTGTGTGCATGTATGTGCACGGACGGCGCACGCGCACATAGACACACACACACACACACACACACACACACACAGAGGCACTCGCACGTCGCACAGTCAATGTAACCCAAGTCAGTCAGTTTCTCTCTCTCTCTTCTCCCTGGACACCGTGTTTATACACACTCAACATCTCCCCTGGCCGCGGGGACGGCTGCTTCCTGCGTGCTGTCAGCGGAGCCCCGGCTGGAACAAAAGAGGCGGAGAGCGAGGCCCACGGTTTGTGAATCAGAGGAAGTTGGTGCTGATTACGCTGCCCCTGAAGAAGCATTCCATCCTGTTAACCCGCACGCCGGCTGCCAGCGCCAAACCACGCAGCAAGGCCCTGTGTGACTGTGAGAGACAACCAAACCACGCAGCAAGGCCCTGTGTGACTGTGAGAGACAACCAAACCACGCAGCAAGGCCCTGTGTGACTGTGAGAGACAACCAAACCACGCAGCAAGGCCCTGTGTGACTGTGAGAGACAACCAAACCACGCAGCAAGGCCCTGTGTGACTGTGAGAGACAACCAAACCACGCAGCAAGGCCCTGTGACTGAGAGTCAACCAAACCACGCAGGAAGGCCCTGTGACTGTGAGAGTCAACCAAACCACGCAGCAAGGCCCTGTGTGACTGTGAGAGACAACCAAACCACGCAGCAAGGCCCTGTGTGACTGTGAGAGACAACCAAACCCCGCAGCAAGGCCCTGTGTGACTGTGAGAGACAACCAAACCATGCAGCAAGGCCCTGTGTGACTGTGAGAGTCAACCAAACCATGCAGCAACAAGGCCCTGTGTGACTGTGAGAGACAACCAAACCCCGCAGCAAGGCCCTGTGTGACTGTGAGAGTCAACCAAACCACGCAGCAAGGCCCTGTGTGACTGTGAGAGTCAACCAAACCACGCAGCAAGGCCCTGTGTGACTGTGAGAGTACATGTACCTCACTCACACAGCAGCCCTGTGCACCCTGAGTGCCTCCTCCCCTCCTCTTGTCATCCCCCTGCCTGGCTGGAAGAAGCCTCTATGATCTCCTCTCCTCTCCTCCTCTGTCTCTCCTCCTGTCTCTCCCTTTCCTCTTTACTCACCCTCTTCCTGCTCTTCTGCTGTTCTCTCTTCTTTGGGCCTGGGTCTTCTTTTTGAGCCTCTCCTCTCCTGTCCCTCACTTTAGGCTGAGGCTTTGGTCCCTAAGACCTTACATGGACTGCAAGATTCTGATATTAACCCCATTAACCCATTGATACCTGATGCAGCATTTGCGTGTATATCCCTCATTTGTGTGAGTATCCGCAATACCTCTCTTAAAGGGATACACACACAAATGCTGCATCAGGTATCAATGGGTTAAGACAATACAGAATAAGACACTGCCCTGTAAACAGCATTTTCTGATGGCCTTGACTCGAATAAGATCATAAGCAATAGTTGAATTAGAAGACGTGGAGTATTCCGATCTTCGTCACATTTTTGAACTGCGTTGTAGACAGATATGTAGTTCTAACGTAAGTTCAAGCCAGGAAGACTATAATATCCATTTACACTTCCTTAATTCACTTTATATCTCCACTCTTCAATCTACTCACATGCTCATAAGCTGTCAATTTCCAGGTTTCAAATGAATAATCAGCTGGTTGCCGCCAGTCTCTTTTAACCAATAGCATAGTGTCACATCACTGCTCTCACCTCTCACCCCACACACCTCCAGTGTAAGCCTATCACATTGCTTCTCACCCCCGTCGTAAGCCAATTGCTTGGAGGCGGTTTCCTTAAATATGCTTTTTTCTGTCTCATTCAGCCTCTCAAACACCGCTGCTGTCAGGCTCGCACCCTCCTCCTCCCCTTCTCCTCCCGGGCATCACAGACCTATCCGATTCTTCAGTCGGAAGAGTCTCATCATGAGTCTCAGAAGGAGATCACCAGCACCACCAGTATCTAGACTCCACAGGGGGATATATCTGGATGCTGATCTGGGCTGATGCAGCTCTCTCAAGATCTCCCTGCGGTGTCTAACCGCCAAAGACTAATAACAATACTTTATTCTCATCATTCTTTCTGTAATGCATCATTCACTTTATTCATTCTTTGGTCTCTAGTCTCTCCTGATTGAAATAGGTATGAGGTTGGAGTTTTCGCAGCCGCTTGCGACACGTACGGCAGTCAAACTGTTTGATGACGCATCTAGCTTCCAGCGAGTGTTGTGCAACCTGTTTACAGAAGAAAAGATGACTGCCACGGGTAAGAAGAAATCTCAACATCTTGTCCCGAACACGGAAGAAACATGACAGAAAGGTTTCAGGTTAAATTCAGGAGGGAAACTCCGATGTATTTTATTATTAATAGCATGTAAATGGGAATATGAATGGGATGTTCTATAAGCAACGAGTGGAAACGAAAAATTGTCTTATTTAGAATAAGCTCAATAGTTGGATAATTGGAGTCCACGTAAGTGCAGTCATTCCTCCCCTCCACACGCACGCACGCACGCACGCACGCACGCACGCACACACACACACACACACACACACACACACACACACACACACACACACACACACACACACACACACACACACACACACACACACACACACAGAGCAGCAGGCTCTGGTTGGCCTGGGGAGGAGAGAACATTCCACCTTCTTCACACCCTTACCTCTCTATCCCTGATGAATGCCTTCACTCCACATGTTTATAAGATGGAGGGGCTTATTCATAATCAAGCCAGAGAGAGTATGTACACACTGTGGACATCCTGATAGAAGGCAACGTATTACATTTCTGTTTGTTTGACAGGAGCGCTGTCTCTGTGCTCTCCCGTTGACGGGAAGACCCCCATCCATTCACCCGGGGGTCGCGACCCCGGCAGCACTCCCCTCTCCCTCTCTCAAGTGCTAACACACATATGAAGTAAATGGAGAGTCTCTTCAGGCCGGCAGGAGACAAACGAGCTTCTTAAACAGCGGAGCAGTGGCGGTTTGATCTGGTGTCGGCCGGTGTTTACGACGCGACCGCGGCCGACTCGTGTTTGTGATGTTACCCCTCTGAGTGTGTTTATACTGCGGGGGAGATGGTCCTGGACTTACAGCCAGGTGCTGCAGCTCTGTGTCTCCTGTCTGAGAGAGAGAGAGAGAGCTTATGGTAGTGCAGCGTGTGTATAGTACATTATCAGACTCTGTGTGTGTGTGTGTGTGTGTGTGTGTGTGTGTGTGTGTGTGTGTGTGTGTGTGTGTGTGTGTGTGTGTGTCTGCGTGTGTGTGTGTGTGTGTGTGTGTGTGTGTGTGTGTGTGTGTGTGCGCGCACGTGCGGCCTGGTGCTACCAAGCCAAGCTGCTATCCAGGCAGACACTGTGTGTGTCCATTTCCCTCACCAGGAGCTGGGCAGGTCAGAGTGTCTACTCTCATTCACCTCTAGCAGGCCTCTCTCTCCCTATATGTCACTTTTGCTCCTTCTCTCTATCTCTCTCTCTCTCCCCTCCTCTCTCTCCCCTTCTGTCTCTCTCTCCCCTCTCTCCTTCTGTCTCTCTCTCTCTGCTTCTCTCTCTCTCCCTCTCTCTCTCTCAGTGATTATTGTCATGTAAAAAAACACTACTACTGGGAAGTGTAAAAAAAACAAGCAAAGAGGTGGAGGGGAGAACAGGAGGGGAAGCAGACTAGGCTGTGTGTGTGTGTGTGTGTGTGTGTGTGTGTGTGTGTGTGTGTGTGTGTGTGTAGGTAGGTAGGGGGGGCTCCAGGGCCCCCTGGGTGGGTATAGGGCTTTGGTGCGGGCCTGGGGGTTGCTGGTGAGGTGTGCGTGGAGAGAGGGCCCTGGTGTAATCTCAGTGCTGAATAGACGGAGCTCTTAATAGAATCCCGTCGTCCGGCTGCCACCGAGAGAAACAAGAGCGGTAATGGATGGGCTGGGCTCTGGCTCTGCTCCCCCCCCCCCTCCCCCCTGGTGACCCCTGCGTTGGTCAGAAGTAAGAGCTAAAGAAGCATTGTAGCCGCGGGCCTGATTGAATGGGGAGGGAGGGAGGTGGCGGCGGCGCTGGTAGTGTGTGCGGGTGCTGGGGTGGTGGGTGGGGGTGTGTGGGTGAGGGGGGGGGGGGGGAGGGAGGCTGCTGCGCTGATAGACCAATTTCCCACTACTGCGAGCAGCAGGGCTTGATTGATGAGGGCCGGTGCTGGTGAGAGGAGGCCCATCACATGCGATCACATAAATACTTATTCAGCTCGAATTGGGCCTGACAAGCCTTACGACAGCTTTGTGCTGTCACAGATATCATTGGAAGGAAAACGCTCCATTAATCATGCGTAATTAACTTTTTTCCAAAAGGGAGGTTCTGCTTGGAACCAGGAGTAAAACCCACTCAGTACCCGGATAAAAAAGGTCCCGCCATCTTAACTGGATCGGGGCGAGCCTTATTAAAAGCTAGCAGGCAGTTTCCCCCTGAGCCGCTGCGTTTGTACAGGAAACAGCTACATTAGTGTGGCTTTAGGGCTCTAATGGGCTCCATACAAAGCGTCCTCTCTCTCCTCGCC
This sequence comes from Poromitra crassiceps, assembly GCF_964638095.1. Classification (NCBI taxonomy): domain Eukaryota; kingdom Metazoa; phylum Chordata; class Actinopteri; order Beryciformes; family Melamphaidae; genus Poromitra; species Poromitra crassiceps. The sequence continues at coordinate 30,793,703 of NC_139642.1, forward strand.
CGGCCGTGCTCAGCCGCCTTACAGTGCAATATCCTGTGAGCGCGCACGCCCATAATGTTCCCTGTTTGAAGTCAGAGCACAACCCATCTGAACGCCTGCCACTAGTTAACTACCTTGACCCTCCCATAAAGTACTGTGGTGGAGTGAGCGCCGGAGAGAGAGCCCAACAAGCTATGTAGTCTCTCTCTCTCCTGGCCAAAGGTACCCTCCCCTCGGGAGTCAACTGGACCAGAGCCCTTTTGTTTTCAAGCAGCAGACCAAATGATCCAGGCTCACATTAAGAGAACACACACAAACACACAAACACAGACACACACACGCACACACACACACACACGCACGCATACACACGGGCGCGCGCGCGCACATACACATGCACGCATACACACACAAACACACACACACACACGCATGCACACGCACGCGCGCACATACACACACGCACGCACGCACGCACACGCGCACACACACACACACACACACACACACGCACACACGCACACACACACGCACGCACGCACGCACACACACCTCTGGTTTGACTTGTACCACATCTCATCTAATCAGCATTCGTCGGGCGGCCCTCCCGTCTCGGCCGGCCTCGCCTGCTCAGTTGGCCGGCCGGTGGCCACAGTGTGAGGTGACCAGCTGGCATGCAGGGAGAAGATAGAACACAATGAGGGCATGGCTATTTGGAATCAAAACTGGCCTGCATGGCTTAGGATCACAGATAGGAAAATATGTTCGGCAGCAACAACACAATAATGCAAACACTAGAAGAGGGTAGTGATATCTCATCTGTAAATATGACGTTTGTAGTAATATTGCACCAGGTACATAACTCTTTTTCAACATCTCAATAGCAGGGGGTCCAAAATGTCGTCCGGGTAGTGCAGCGGTACCCTGCCTACCAACACAAGGGTCGCAGGTTTGAGCCCCCGTCTTACCTCCGGCTCGTTCTGGCGTCCATACAGGCACAATTGGCCGTGTCTGCAGGTGGGAAGTCGGATTAAGGGTATGAGTCCTGGTCGCTGTATTAGCGCCTCCTCTGGGCGGTCGGAGCGCCTGTTCGGGGGGGGGGGGGGGATCTAGGGGGAATAGTGTGATCCTTCCATGTGCTACGTCCTGCTGATGAAACCCCTCGCTGTCAGGTGAAAAGAAGCGGCTGGCGATAACGGATAGACGTAACGGAGGAGGCATGTGCTAGTCTAGAGCTCTCCCCAGATCGGCAGAGGGGGTGGAGCAACATCTGGGATAGCAGGGGGAATTAGCCAAGTACAATTGGGGAGAAAACGGGGGGTGGGGGGCAACTTGATTAAAAAATTAAAATAAAATGTTTATAGCCTACTCATTTAGGAAGGGCAGTGCCAACATTGTCTTGTCCCTTTATGTCAAAAATGTATAGCTCACATGCTCTGATATCTCCGCAGTCTATGTTAAGAATGTACCAGAGCTATTATCTTCTGCAGCTAGAGGTTCTATTTCTGTGGCTATTGTTCTGGTAGCATCACATAGTCCTGTGACAGAAAGTCCTGACTCACACTTTGCTTCATAGTACACTGTGTCACAATAAATTATACTGCTGAGGAGGACAGAGTCCTTAAAATAACTTTCCGTTTTACCATAATGCACATCTTTGGCAGTGAATGCAGTGGGTCACACAAACACAAACACACGCACGCACATACACTAGCCCACAAACATGCACACAACCACGTACACTGTCAGATCATGGTCACTTTTCGGGGCATTACAAGGACTTACATTCATTCCCTGGAGACTTACCCTAACCGTAAGCATAACCATAACCACTACTTGTCTAACCTTAACCTAACCTTAACCACTGGCCCCAAAATCTGCTTTTTTTCCAAATTGGAGACACAACTTTTGTCCCCATTTGGACAAGCTGTCTCCAGTTAACTATTCTTAAGTCTGAGATTTGTCCACATGCACACACCTCCAGATTCAGTCATCCCTCTTCAGTTGGTCAGTCATTTCCTCTAACCATCATCCTCACTGCAGCACGGACTTGACTCATTTCCTGCCTGCTAATTAGCTCTGTCTGGCCCTCTCAGAGAAGAAGACACACTAAAACATAATAGCCATACTCCACATATAGACATAATCTCAACTGCTCACCAACACCCCCCACCCCCCCCAGACACACACACACACACACACACACACACACACACACACACACACACACACACACACACGCGCGCGCGCAGGCAGGCAGGCCACACAAACACATGCACACAAACAAAAACTCAACACAAAAAAATGTCAAACACATTTAAAATAAATAACATTTCAGGGGAAAAAACAACAGTGTATTATGGGAACGATTATGTCCAGTTTTGGCAAGATAACATTGAGGGAAGTGTGTGTGGTAAAATGATGATGACTATGTTTTATCAGAGTTGGACTGAATCTGTTTGTAGTTACTGTGCTGTAGTACTGTAGTACTTGGCAGTACAAACACACTGAGGAGCTTAGTGAAAACAGCCTGTAACGTTGCTGCCATCAGAGAGGGGCAGCTGATTGAGATCTCTGTGAGGCACATGGTGAGGAAGGAGACTGCCATTCTTGGCTGCCCTGGTCACCCCTTCAGAGGGCAGTTTGAGCTAAGGGCCTTTGGGTGGCACTCCAGAGTGTCTACACTCAACAGTCAAAGAGCTCATGATGGATTCATTTATCATCATGTACTTTGCACTGATGACTGATTTGTTTTGCATCGTATTGACCTAATGACTCCCTCTATGGGATTATCAAGTGATGATTTCCTCCATGCTTGCCTGCATGAGCAGTTTTTATGGCATGTGTTGTTTTGTTACGTGTTTTTGAAAAACAGATTTCCGCTACTGACAATAAAAATGTGAATTGGAATTGATCGGAACAGAACAGAACGGAACGGAAAAATACAAAATACATTGCCAGGAATTTGCATCAAATAGTGCCTCCCTGTATCTGCTGTACTTCACCGTATTTTGTTTTCCCAAGATCTGTTTATGACTAAGCCATCATTCTGGAGAGGGTCTTTCGCTATAACATGAACAACATGTGTCCTACTAACTTACTGTAGGCCTGGAATCAGGGGCGCTGCTAGGAACACTTGGCTCCCAGACTAGATGTGCCAATGGGTCCGACACCCTGATGCATCTAATGAAGTACAGCATCACCTCACCTGTCTAAAGGGCCCCAGTTTCCTCACGACTCTCTGAAAGTATTCGGAAAGCGAAACAGAATGTGAGGTGACGTTATCAGGATGGTTTTGACCACCTAGCCTAACCTATAGACTCACATCTCTACTAAGATCATGGCCAAAACCATGGGCCAGACCAGGTGGGTGGGGTAAGAGGCTGAGAGCATCCCCTATTGATAGTCGTGGCCCTCCAGAAGACAGACTTGAGGAACCATCTGACAGGTCTAAATAGTAACAAAACAAACTTTCAACACCTATATGTGATGTGTTCCTAGGCAGTTGTAAGTGCTTGATTGATCTAATCAAGCACACTTCTACTGGTTAAAATGTGTATAGATCAATTGCATTTATTGTCAATTGCATTTTAGTCCAGATATGAAATGGTCCAACACTAGCGGAGACAGGTGGTTGGACCAGGACCACACGCAGAGGAGGAGAGGAGCAGAGGAGCAGTGGAGGAGTGCAGGAGAAAGGGGGGAGTGGGTGAAGGGTCAAGTACATTCAGTCAGCTTAGCTTGACTTATATGGAGAGGGAGACAGAGAGGGAGACAACAATAAGTACTTGTGTGTCAGGGCCTTGCAGGCAGCACAGCCCCTCTGGTCCCACAACGACAGCACACTTTCCACCACAGGGCCAAATGCAGCCTGGTCTGTGGCTTAATCATCGTTAACATCACCCAGTTTCTCCCAAAGCAACATCTCACTGATGATTTTCACATCTTGTCGGCAAGAAGGATGATTTGCCAGCCGGTCGAAAGTTTCAAATAACCGAAAAGCACTGCTGTCTATTCCCTATTATAAACATGCTGAGTTGGCCCTTGTCGGGGTAAGCCTTACAGTACTTGGCCCCCCGTTGTTGGAAAGTGGCTATTGTGTGGAGCTCTTACAACTAAGCTGTCTGCTCTCAGCTCAGCTATGTGCCTCTGGATGTCTGCTCTCAGCTCTGTGCCTCTGGATGTCTGCCCTCAGCTATGTTCCTCTGGAGGTCTGCTCTCAGCTATGTTCCTCTGGAGGTCTGCTCTCAACTCAGCTATGTGCCTCTGGATGTCTGCTCTCAGCTATGTGCCTCTGGAGGTCTGCTCTCAGCTCAGCTATGTATGTGCCTATGGATGTCTGCTCTCAGCTATGTTCCTCTGGATGTCTGCTCTCAGCTCAGCTATGTGCCTCTGGATGTCTGCTCTCAGCTCTGTGCCCCTGGAGGTCTGCTCTCAGCTCAGCTCTGTGCCTCTGGATGTCTGCTCTCAGCTCTGTGCGTCTGGATGTCTGCTCTCAGCTCTGTGCCTCTGGATGTCTGCTCTCAGCTCTGTGCCTCTGGATGTCAGCTCTCAGCTCTGTGCCTCCGGATGTCTGCTCTCAGCTAAGTTCCTCTGGAGGTCTGCTCTCAGCTCAGCTCTTTGCCTTTGGATGTCTGCTCTGAGCTCAGCTCTGTGCGTCTGGATGACTGCTCTCAGCTCTGTGTCTCTGGATGTCTGCTCTCAGCTCAGCTCTGTGCCTCTGGATGTCTGCTCTCAGCTATGTGCCTCTGGATGTCAGCTCTCAGCTCTGTGCCTCTGGATGTCTGCTCTCAGCTCTGTGCCTCTGGATGTCTGCTCTCAGCTCTGTGCCTCTGGATGTCTGCTCTCAGCTCTGTGCCTCCGGATGTCTGCTCTCAGCTCTGTGCCTCTGGATGTCTGCTCTCAGCTCTGTGCCTCTGGATGTCTGCTCTCAGCTCTGTGCCTCTGGATGTCTGCTCTCAGCTCTGTGCCTCTGGATGTCTGCTCTCAGCTCTGTGCCTCTGGATGTCTGCTCTCAGCTCTGTGCCTCTGGATGTCTGCTCTCAGCTCTGTGCCTCTGGATGTCTGCTCTCAGCTCTGTGCCTCTGGATGTCTGCTCTCAGCTCTGTGCCTCTGGATGTCTGCTCTCAGCTCTGTGCCTCTGGATGTCTGCTCTCAGCTCTGTACATCTGGAGGTCTGCTCTCAGCTCTGTGCCTCTGGAGGTCTGCTCTCAGCTCTGTACATCTGGAGGTCTGCTGTCAGCTCAGCACCTCTGGATGTCTGCTCTCAGCTCTGTGCCTCTGGATGTCTGCTCTCAGCTCAGCTCTGTGACTCTGGATGTCTGCTCTCAGCTCTGTGCCTCTGGATGTCTGCTCTCAGCTCAGCTCTGTGACTCTGGATGGATGATGGGCTGACAGTCAGGGCTGTTACCAAAGAAAGCCCCCACGCATAAGAGAGTATTTTCTTGTGTAAACATACACATTTCTGCTTTGAATCCTGAGGCAGTGGTCAGTTAAATATGAATTTAAATGGGATCTGCTGAATTTGATGCTAGATTCAAAGCATGAACTCTGTAGAGTGAAGTAGAAGCCACATTATGGAGATCGGAAGTGGGATTCTGCCTGCGTCAGGACGGCTCAAGGTGGTCAATGTGTGTCATCACCAGCCAGTTGGGTACAAGGGAGGGTCTGTGTGTCAGCCCTCCTCTCTGGCCTGGCAGAGCAGCCTCCAGAGGGAGGGTCTGTGTGTCAGCCCTCCTCTCTGGCCTGACAGAGCAGCCTCCAGAGGGAGGGTCTGTGTGTCAGCCCTCATCTCTAGCCTGGCAGAGCAGCCTCCAGAGGGATGGTCTGTCTCTCTGCCCTCCTCTCTGGCCTGGCAGAGCAGCCTCCAGAGGGATGGTCTGTCTCTCTGCCCTCCTCTCTGGCCTGACAGAGCAGCCTCCAGAGGGATGGTCTGTCTCTCTGCCCTCATCTCTGGCCTGGCAGAGCAGCCTCCAGAGGTGTGGTCTGTCTCTCTGCCCTCATCTCTGGCCTGGCAGAGCAGCCTCCAGAGGGATGGTCTGTCTCTCTGCCCTCATCTCTGGCCTGGCAGAGCAGCCTCCAGAGGGATGGTCTGTCTCTCTGCCCTCCTCTCTGGCCTGGCAGAGCAGCCTCCAGAGGGATGGTCTGTCTCTCTGCCCTCATCTCTGGCCTGGCAGAGCAGCCTCCAGAGGGATGGTCTGTCTCTCTGCCCTCCTCTCTGGCCTGGCAGAGCAGCCTCCAGAGGGATGGTCTGTCTCTCTGCCCTCATCTCTAGCCTGGCAGAGCAGCCTCCAGAGGGATGGTCTGTCTCTCTGCCCTCCTCTCTGGCCTGGCAGAGCAGCCTCCAGAGGGATGGTCTGTCTCTCTGCCCTCCTCTCTGGCCTGGCAGAGCAGCCTCCAGAGGGATGGTCTGTCTCTCTGCCCTCCTCTCTGGCCTGGCAGAGCAGCCTCCAGAGGGATGGTCTGTCTCTCTGCCCTCATCTCTGGCCTGGCAGAGCAGCCTCCAGAGGGATGGTCTGTCTCTCTGCCCTCCTCTCTGGCCTGGCAGAGCAGCCTCCAGAGGGATGGTCTGTCTCTCTGCCCTCCTCTCTGGCCTGGCAGAGCAGCCTCCAGGGGGATGGTCTGTCTCTCTGCCCTCCTCTCTGGCCTGGCAGAGCAGCCTCCAGAGGGATGGTCTGTCTCTCTGCCCTCCTCTCTGGCCTGGCAGAGCAGCCTCCAGAGGGATGGTCTGTCTCTCTGCCCTCCTCTCTGGCCTGGCAGAGCAGCCTCCAGAGGGATGGTCTGTCTCTCTGCCCTCCTCTCTGGCCTGGCAGAGCAGCCTCCAGAGGGATGGTCTGTCTCTCTGCCCTCCTCTCTGGCCTGGCAGAGCAGCCTCCAGAGGGCCGACTGATGCTTGCTAAACCTCAGGAACATGTGGAAGGCCAGAAAGAAGAGAGGGAGGAAAAAGAGACGGCCTCTCTGGTAAAAAAGACCTCAGTGTTAATCAGAGATTTCCCAGAAGAACCAGAGTCATCGCCTTAGGCCAGAGAGAGAGAGAGGGAGAGGGAGGGAGAGAGAGAGAGAGAGAGAGAGAGAGAGGGAGGGAGGGAGAGAGAGAGAGAGAGAGGGAGAGAGAGAGAGAGGGAGGGAGAGAGAGGGGGAGGGAGAGAGAGAGAGAGAGGGAGAGAGAGGGAGGGAGAGAGAGAGGAAGAGAGAGAGAAAGAGAGAGAGAGAGAGAGAGAGAGAGAGGGAGAGAGAGAGGTAGGCAGAGAGGTGAGGAAACAAGAGAAGACAGAATGAGAGATAGGCAGGGAGACTGAGAGCAGAGGAAGGAGGCGAGGAAGGCAGGCTGCATTCCTGTGGCCACAGCTGCGGGAGCTGCAATCACTAAAATGTAGCGTTGTCTCAATGCCGGCGATTTTTGGACACGTTACAAACGAAATAAAACAGCACGACATGTCTGTTTTTCCAATCAAAGAAGAGACTAGCAATCAACGTGGACGGGGTTTACACTACCTCCCTCGCTCCCTCCGTCCCTCCCTCTCTCTGGTTGACTGTCGCTACCCACCATGGCAGGGATGACCCCTTGTCTGTCTCTATATTTGCCCCTCTTTGTTCACCACTGGCCAGTTGGGGCAGGCATCTAAGACTGGGGCCATCGATCACGGGCCTGACAGCGGGCCCCAGGCGGGGACGGCCCTGTTATTTGGACTCTGTGATGACTTCCTCAGAGGGGGCCCCTCCTTCCCTCATAGGCCTGGCATAGCTGAGGTTTGGTTTGGACGCTCTCTATACCTTCCCTGTATGTCCATAGAAAACACACTGGCCTCACTGGCCGCATGTTTGGGTCACGCTAGGGTGAGCAAGACAGATAGAGTGTGGAGTCGGAGTAAAATAACGTCCAGGGAGCAGAAGATGTGGCCCTGAATGTTTCTCCACAGCTTCCCTCGGCCCAAGGAGGAGCACCACCGTCAAGGCCTTGGCAGTGCTAATGATAGAAGCAGTGGTGAAAGAATACATTTCAAATATTAAAACAAGGCGAGCTCCATATATCAAGTGTACATTAAATACTTAAAATATATAAACACTGGAACTCAAGGCCCGTCCCACCCAACAGCGAGCATCCAATGAAAGGAAGAACCTAAAAATAGCCACCCAAGCTCCTTCCCTCCCATTCACTGTCATTGCCGGGAATTCCCAATAATGTGTTTTACTTGTTCATCCCTCCAGTTCTCCTCCTCCTCTCATAGCCCTCCCTCTCCTCCTCTCTTGACTCCAACACCCCCCTCCTCCCTCCTCCCTCCTCCCTCCGGCTCAGCAGACAGGCTGTCGTACCATTGTCTTGCCACTCACACTGCGTTATCATTACAGCCGACTATAATTGGAAACAGGAGTGGTTGTATTAGGACGCGCAGTGACACGGGTATCTGTCTCTTCTGATATTCCCACACTGGCTAATTCCCCCCCTCATCTGCATTCAACAGAGCGGAGACAAGAGGGCGTGACCACGGATATGGACTCAGATAGCTTGCTACAGATACACACACACACACACACACACAATCAACAGAACACATATAAGCCGTCGTCTGATTTTCCTTTTTTCCCTGTTTGTGTTTAGGGATGCAGGATATTATGGATTTTTTTAAACAATACGATAACCCATAAATATCTGCTTCGATACTCGATACAGATACAATACTCGATACCTAATGGATAAGAAACAGAATGTCCACAAGGTTGATCACATTCACAAATTCAAGGTTTAGTAACACCCTTAACAGTCACTGTGGGATTGAAGGACACCTTTTGAAATGTGTCTCTCTGGTGTTAGAAGACCACCATATTAACGGAATGTTTCTGTGTTAGAAGAATAACGCGAATATAAGCGAATGTCTCTCTGTGATAGAACAACGCCATAATGTAGGCCAGTGGTTCCCAAATGGTGTGCCTTGGGATTTTGCATTATTGCAATTGCAAATATAGCCTAAAACTATACAAAAAGTGGGTGTGTTGCTGCTTTGATGTAGTAATTTTGCAAAGTTTCAAATTAATTCCTGGAGTAATATATTTTGTCAAATTGTATTTGACATTAGTAAATGAAAAAGCATTTAGAGTGATAAGAGTAATAGAGGCTATTTTGCACCGATAGACTTAGGCTATATAGGTGTGCCTTGAGATTTTGTCGTGCCATTTGGTGTGCCATGGGCACAAAAAGTTTGGAAACCACTGATGTAGGCTATCTCTATGTATCTCTTAACACATTGAGTGCCACAGCGCTTCAGTAAAATTGTCTGGAGCCTGTGCCAGATTCACTTCCATTCAGTTGAAAACAGCTATAGAATTTTTTCTATTAGGGCTATATGGACAGGGCTGGACTCTAATGAAACATTGGACACTCCTGCTTCTTTCAAAGAAGAAAATTTGTTTCTAGACAGTTCCATTATAAAATGACAGCCTCTGAAAGAAGAGCACTTTCAAGGGTTTTCTGCTGTCTTTTTTTACTTTTCAAGATAAAGTCACTTTTATGAATACTTTTTGCACTCTAATTTCAAGCACATTCACTGACTCTAGCTAATATTTTCTGATGTAGTGACGTGGTGTAGTTCTGTGCAGCCTGCGTGCCCCACCCCCCTCTCCCCCCCTCTCCCCCCCCTGAGCTGCAAACTCCTCCCCACACGCACACAGTCTATTTTCGCAGCCTCCGTTTTTGCGCCGGGCGGCTGACGGCGGCTCCCGGGCGGATCCCAGCGCGACAAGGAAATGCCAAACGGGACTGCAGGAAAAGGTTTGGCCGTTCGGCGTCGGGTGCTGCCTTTCGTGTGGTAATCGTGTGGAGAAACTATATGCAGACAGATAGACAGAGGCAGAGGAGCTCAGTTGTGGGCGCGGATCGCAGCCAACTGTCAGCTGCAGACAGAGCAATCTATATGGCTCTGGCTGCAGCATGCATCGGTTTCGCTTTGATCACGGCTTTCTCCTGCACAAAGTAAAGGATCTGAGCGCCAAGGTTTTAGGGTGGCGCAGCTGCTGTGTAGATTTTTAAGGTGGCGCCGTGTGATCCCTTGAAGGGATTCATGCTCACTGGCTGGGTACGACCTTAAACAGCAGAATTATGGAATAATATGAATTATGATATTGGGACGTCCACAGACGTCCTTGGCACTTCTCGTTACTTTTTTTTAGGACGTCCACAGACGTCCTTATACAATATTTTTCTTTACACTCTTTACAAATTATATAGCCATGTACATTGCACTCTTCACAACAACCTGTGATATCAGTCAATGTTTGAGACAGGTCCTTTGCCTGTCTCATTGAAAACAGAATAGAAAAATATAAACTGCAGCACTGGCACAGCACACTATAGGCTATGTAAAATGGCTCAGATTGAAAAGTTATTAGTGTGTCTGTCCAGTAACACACGATAACATAGTATAGGGTAACCCAGGTTATTTATTTTGTTGTGACACATTACAGATGTCACGCTTTCCTGACGGCTCCTGAACGCGTCATGTGCAGGAGGCTGGAGAGAGGATGCAAATGCGAGTTTGTTTGTCTGCTCTCAACTCCGTGAATATTGCTTTAATCTTCATAACAGCGGCTCATTACCCGCTGTACAGAACATGCACTAGTTCTGCACAAGCACTCGCGGGTCTCTCCTCCTTTCACCGACTCTCTCACTAATCTCACCGCTGTTTACATGCTTTTCAGATCGGCTATTAGCTAACACGCTAGTTATAGCTTACTTAGCTCAGCTGTTAGCTACTTAGCTTAGCTCTCTGCCTCTCGGTAAGATGTTCATGTTCCTTACGCATAACATTCATGTATATTTGCTGGAAGGGGAGACGTCTCCCGCTACTGTTGATGTCCAGTGTGATGGCAGAGACACTGGGAAATGTGTGTTTGTTTATTTGTTGCGTCGCGTGTAACGTTAATTAGACGAGGAATCCCGCAACTTCATTTCAAAAGCACAACAATGACCAGTTAGTGATGGTACCGAACTTTGGGAACTTCCAATACCGAACTGTTTATACAGTACACAGCAAACAAATTTAGATATTTTTACAGAATCGATATTTCGAGGCCAATTGGCCGGAAAACCAGGATAGCCTCGATTTCTATTTTTCTGCGCGGACCATGGGCGCGGACCCTCTGCGGCCGTGAGCGACTCTGTCAAGCTGAACAAGATCAGATCAGGGCAGACAGGAAGTCCGAAACCGGACAGTCGTCAAATAAAACCAATTTCAAAGTAAAAGCCCATCTTGATGAAAGTGTGCCAGGAGTTGTGCCAGGAGTCGTGTATGCAGCGATTGGGACACACATGGTCATATAGGCCAGTGCAAGCACCGGCCTAAAAACATTTGAGGGGGGAGGGATGGAAAAAAGAGACACCTCAACAGACACAAATGCTGCGACTCCTGTTGGACACAGAACACTGTCTTTGTAGCACCTTTACTTTTAGTTACTGGTGGATGTACTGGAACGGCCCATGTGCTTTTGATATCAGAGGGTCAAATCTGACTTGGGACCGTTGCTGCTTCCCTGTCTCTGCTGTCTCTCTTCAGTGTACTATATCTAACAAAGAAAAACAAACCCCTAAAATACTCTTGCATATTCCAAGTTATATCATCTTAAAATAGAGTTGAATAATTGATCATTTTACGGCAACACTTATGTTTTGCTAACTTATTTCAACACAGACACACATCCTAAATCAGTGGTTCTCAACCTGAGGGTCGGGACCCCCCCGGGGGGTTGCGAGATTACTTTGCGGGATGATTGTCAAAAAAGAAAAAAGAAATAAATTTTTCTCCCATCATGATTAAATCTCCCATACCAATGATTTGATGTATTGTATATAAAGCTATATAAACTAGAAACTGTATCAAAGAGATTTCAGTGAATGAGTGAAATCCGTGTGTGAATACGTGCACACTGGGAAGCCGTTGGTTTGGTTCATTGGTTGGGCAGCGGCGGGATGGGGCGTCACGAACCCCAGCGTAAAGGTTTTTGGGCAGCGGCTCAAAAAGGTTGAGAAGAACCACTGTAAAATGACTCGCCTCAGCATCAATTTTAGTATTTTTTTTTCCAATACAGGAAATATTCGCCGTGCTGTAACCCTAAAATCATTTGCAATTCTTTTTCCGTGAAAACGCGGCAAGTTGTGTCTGCGAGAGTGGCTGCAATGTTCCCTGTGAGAGGCGTCTGTCTGACAAAGAGTGCACACACTTCATTAGCACTGTCCGTGAGAAGGAAAGAATCTCACACATGGAATCACTCCTGATCTGCCGTCTCAGGCTACTGCTGCGCCGAGCCCGGGCTCGCTGGCTTCCTTCCTTCAGAATCCTCCTGGCCCCCGCCGAAACACAATGCTCAATTTGTTCATATCCAGCGCTAAAGAAAAGGGAGACTCACAAAGCACAGGAGATAAGGTTACAAACTGTCAGTGGAGCCCTTACCCCCACAGGTGTGGAACTCTCAAAGCCTTCAAAACATCACCTACATCCCCCCCCCCCCCACCCCACACACACCCCATGCCACCACCTCCTCCTCCTCCTCCTCCTCCTGGCAAAATGGAGGGATGGACGAATGGCGAGGAGGAGAGAGATAATAGAGAGAGCGTGAGGTATAATAGACCGGCTGGTGCGATTAGAGGGAATTTAGCCATTTCTCCACACACTCATGCACGAGTACACGCACGCACACACACACACACACACACACGCGCGCAAACGCACACAGCGCTAACTCAGCTGCTATCTCGCGTTGCATCACGCTGCTCTGCACCTTCACAGGAGCACTGGCCTTTGCTCTGTGTTCTCTCTGCCTCGCTCTGTCTCAATGGCATCTCATGTGTGGAGTTGACAAAAGAGGAGAGGGCGCGCTGCCAGCTGCCCCCAGTGAGGTCATTCCCACACAGCCTATATTGCTTTTAGTCCACCAGCATAAACATGGCGTTAACCTCGTCGCCTTCACAACAATCACTTGATTTAGCCAATTTACACCAAGTCGCTGGAACGTGTCTTTCTGCATATCGTCCACTACGAGACACACAGAGCTCCATGTGCATTTCATCACAGAGCTGAGAGTCCAGCCCCTGCAGCAGTCAGGGCTTCAGTGAGAGTGCAGACCCTGCAGCAGTCATGGCTTCACTGGCTTTACTGAGGCTACTTTGGCAGTGTTGATGGGAGCAGAGCAGTGGAGATGTCTGCCACACACTCCAGCCACCCACTCATAGCTGGAGTAAAACTCTTGTTGCTGTTAGATAGATTCAACGTTATCAGTCAGTCTAGATTCCCGTATAGGCAGCTGATCCTCCTCAACCAACATGAACAACCTTGATCATCACAACTTAACCTTAAAGGGATAGTTCCGATTATTTAATGTGGGGTTGTATGAGGTACTTTTTTTTTTTTTTTTTACGTTTATTTATTCAGGGGAGATTCCTGAGAGCCATGCTCTCTTTTTCAGGAACGCCCTGATCACATTCACACACACAAGGAAAGGGCTGTTTGACAGCCAGGTAAAGCAGTGAAAATGTCGTTAATATAGTGGACACTTAAACTCATATTGATTTGTTTAGCTGTGCCTTCTTTTAGGTGGCTAAAAATATGTTTTGACCCCTCTCACATCAGTACATTGCTTTGCTTCTGTGCCTCGGTCCTCTCTTCTTCTCCAAACCGCCATCTACTGTAGGTAATACACTGACTATCGATAAGTACCTCATATAATCAAATAATCCATAACCAAAATATCCCTTTAACCACAAATATAAAGAAGAAAACGTTAGAAATATCTACCTGACTGAGTTGTTTAAATTGTCTCCAGGCTCAGTAATCTTTCTTGAGCCTGTCACCTCCTCATTTATCTACATCTCCCACTCCTCTTCATCCAGTCAGTGGATTTCAGGGAAGCAGCAGGTGTTCTTAATATTCTCTACACTCAGTGCTTACTCTTGACCAGTCTAAGGCCATGTTCACATTACAGGCAAATCCGATTTGCTGTTAAAGTCATTATCTTGATTGGTTTCCCAAATCTGATTTGGGAGTGTGTCCGCACTGCCACAAATCTGATTTGGGCAAGTGTTCAAGTCGGATCTGTGTGTCCAGATACAATGAGCCAATGAGCCAACATACAATGTTTCTGGCAGTGTTTGTATGTCTGCTCTCTGCTCTTCAAGTCCTTGCCCCCTGCAAAAGACACTCAAATCTGATTTGGGTGATCAGTGCGTCCACACTGAAGTCACATCAGTCGAAAGCAGATTGGAAACTACCTCCATATGTGGTTCGGGACAAGAGACACAAATCAGACTTGGAGCGTCCAGACTCATAAAACCAATCTGGATAGAATCATTAATAGGTCATTAAAAGTTCACACAAATCAGATTTGGCCTCCTAGTCTGAATATGGCCTAAGACTTTTCCCCAACTCTGTTCCCCCTCCCTCGCTTTCTGTCTGCTTCTTTTCCTGGTGTCTGTCTGTCTGTCTGTCTGTCTCTTCTTTCCCTGCTTCTCCCAAGATTTCTTTCTCACTCCATCCATCCTTCTATCTACGCATCTGTCCATCCATCTATCCATTCATTCATCCGTCCATCCATCTTAGCCAACATGAAGAGGGTTTTAATATCATGGCTCCTTGGAGGCCCGGCAGGACTCTGTGTGATTTTCAGCCTCTTTCTCTCCATCACTCTCAGCTATTGGTCCCCTGGGCTGTCAGTAACGGCTGCAGAACGGCTCTAATTGGCTGTATGGGATGACTTTTCCTCCTTGTGAATAACTTGCTGTCAGTGGCGCGTGGAGAAGTGTGGTTGTTCAAAGCCGACGCTGCCGTTTTCCCCGCCTCTGCTTTTGTCTATATCGCCTTTAACATTTTGCACTCAAATTGTGCACGAGTGAGTGAGGTAACTGTGTTGGAATTATCACTAACCGACTAGCTAAATAAAACACACATGGGCACTCTCTCACAACACACACAGGCACAGACATGCACGCACGCACGCACACACACACACACCCACACAAACAAACACAGACACACACAGACACACAGACACACAGACACACACACACACACACACACACACACACACACACAGTCACACCTGCTTTCCCCTTGACTAGGTCACTAAGTCCATATCTCTCCTGAGCGTGATGTGAATGGTGAATCACCGTCAAATATTGTCTCAGGATTTTCTGCCTTTCTTTCTTCTCTCTCTCTCTGAAAGACTCTTTATCACTCTGCCATGACGGCCTCTCGCTCATATCCAAAGGAGGAGAAGAAAGAGAGCGGAGCGCCGTTCAACAAACAGAACAATGACACTCCATCCAGATCCTTGGCCTGTGTGTACATTCCACAAACTTGCACAATAACTTATCAGAGGTGCGAGGAGGAAGGGCAAAGAGAAAGATAGCTGCTATGAAAGACAGGATGAAAGGCAACGTGGGGAGATAGAGGCAGCGAGGTGAAGAGGTGACCTGCGTGGAGAAGATATCTCCTCCGTTTGCTTCCTCCAGCAGCGCTCTCCGTCTCGGAGGTCATGGCGAGGTTGCTCCAGTGGTGGGTGGGATGTCGAGCAACTCGGTGCAATTTAAGCTGATGAACACGCTAACGTTTATGCATGCAGCTGTGTGCCCATTTGTAAATGAGAGAACGAGAATGTGTGTGTGTGTGTGTGTGTGAAAGAGAGAGAGGGTGGCACCTGAAGTCTTTATATCTATTTCTCAGCACCATGTACGACTCACACACGCTCTCCGAAGCATATATAGGGCTATAAAGATTTACAAAAGCGACATGCAACTCAATCTGAAAGTAGAGCTTGTCAGGGAACTTGATATTACAATTGAAGGCGGCTTCTATCGGGTTGCAGTTCAAAAGAGATTATCTATGGACCATTTAGTCATGCAGCTCTTGCACCGGAATCAGCGGTGAGCGAGAGCAGTCCAAAGGAAACAGGATCTGATCTTAGCTGATCCAGATCTGAGACCAGCTCGTAAAACTGTCCCCCCTAATGGATCACCTCATAGGAAGACACTTGCGCACACATGCGCGCACGCACACACACACACGCACGCACAGAGACACATACACACACGCACACGTACACACACACACACACACACACACACACACGTCACACACACACACACACACACACAGATTATGCATAGGGGCATACAAACATGCATGGACGCACAGACGCACATAATGCATTGCTAGCCCCTAACCCTAACCTTAGCCATCACAACTAAATGCCTAACCCTATCCCTTACCCTAACCCTATAGCCTAAACCCTATCCCTTACCCTAACCCTATAGTCTAAACCCTATCCCTTACCCTAACCCTATAGCCTAAACCCAATTCTAAGCTAACCCTTAAAACCAAGTCTTCACCTTCAAACAGCCCATTGAAGGTGTGTGAGCAAGTGAGGACCGGCCAAAATGTCCTCACTTTCCTCAAATGTCCTCACTTCCCAGATATAAAATTCAAATTGGTTACCACTAAGACTGTACAGGAACACCCAACTGCCACACACACACACACACACACACACACACACACACACACACACACACATACAAACACACGCACACACACACACACAGCTAGACACACATAGATCACCAGAGCCCTTCCTCCAAACCCATATGCACACTTTCACACTCATTCGTCAACACAGCTGTCCTTCTCCGAAGACACGTTGAGATTTAAGCTCATGAATCCATAATACAGAAATTCATGTAAATTGTTTGCTGAACCGTGTCATATTTGCATGTGTGTTTCAGGGCAAACACAGCAGTGTGCGCTGTTCCTGTGATGTGGACTGCCTCTCTCAGGAGAGCACACACACACACACACACATACACACACACAGACACACACACACACACACACACACACCAATAACACTCCCTCTCAACCCCTCCGGCCAAGCCCAGAGTTTGACCTCTCCGTGTCACTCAATCCGCCAGGCAATATTTGCTTTCGTCATCATAAATATTAAATATGCGCAGAGGCAAATATTTGGGTTTGGCGACCTCGAAGTGGTAAATGAATTAATGTATTCACATGAAGAGAGCAGGGGAGTCAGGGTGTTCTGGCAGACACACGTCCTTTCAGCCTCTCCAGCTCTTTACCGTAAAGGCCTGCCAGTGGTCACGCAGGGGAAGACCCACAGCTCCAGAGGAATGCCATGTCAAAAGGGCCATGGTACATGAAGATCCTTCTGTGGCAAGAGAGACGCTTACTACTGCGTCAGGTCTTTGTGCTTCTGATGCACCAAGGAACACGGCAGGGCAGCATGCATGCCAACAGGAACCGAAGGAAGAAATATGAATGAAATACACTATAGAATTCATTATGTAGAGCCCGTAAAGGCCAAGGCACAAGGGCAACTGTTTGATGTAATAATTGCCAACTTTACCAACAATTGTATCAGGCTGTACGCATTCACTGTGCATATAATTTATAACAGATAGCTACAAATTTTGTACAAAAAGTAAAGCACTATCATCATCTATTACAGTATATTCACCAGATAACCAGGAGGGGGCGATATAGGCAGTAGGTGCCTTAAATAAAACGGTGGGCAGTGAGGGTGTCGACGTTGGGTGGGGTGGTGGACAGGCGTCAGTCTTGTGCAAGTTCACACTTCACAAGAGCTAGATCAAAGTTCAGCTCACACAGATTGAAATGAACTCGCATTCATAGTTCACAATTTTGAATTTTGAACTAAGTTCAGTCTTTCTTTTTTTTTTTGCTGCTCCTAGCAATAGAATCATCAATATTTCAGACAAAGTCAGGGCTTGTTCAGGTTACTTGGTTCTCCTCTCTCCCGGAGCTCACCGGAGCTGTGGAGTTTGGTTCTGAAACCTCAGAGACTGATTGGCGTCAACATTTAGTGCACAAGCGTCAAGTCAGC
This sequence comes from Poromitra crassiceps, assembly GCF_964638095.1. Classification (NCBI taxonomy): domain Eukaryota; kingdom Metazoa; phylum Chordata; class Actinopteri; order Beryciformes; family Melamphaidae; genus Poromitra; species Poromitra crassiceps. The sequence continues at coordinate 30,811,580 of NC_139642.1, forward strand.
CAGAATGTAAAAGTAGGTCTTCTGCTTTATGGCTTTCAAAATAAAACCCTTATTGTAACGTTCACCAAAATATGAGCTTGTTCAATGAACGGCGCTCTTTTAACGCGTTCATGTACAACACTGACAGGCATATACATTTGCCTTGGATGCTGGAGACCAGGGTTAGATTCCCAGCATAACCCACATTAAAAATTTTAACAAATGTGTGTCTTATTTAACCATGACCTAGTCTCACTGGCCAGCCTCCCCTCCCTACCGGGAGAGGAGTCTGGCGCCGCAGGTCTCCATAGTGGGATTGCGATGGGCGGCACTTAGCGGCAGTGCCCTTGGAAAATAGTTTCCAACAATCCAACTTGCCGTTTTCAGCGTGTAGCAACGAGCTAGCGTGTAGGTTTCTGCCGTTAGCTTGCTAGCTAGTTAGCGTTGTTGTTTTCACTGAGGCGGCAGGGCACTGTTTACAGCGACACACAGGGAGGAGGGAGCGGAAGCCGCTCTGATTGACATCATCGGTCGGAGCCAATGACAGAGTTTGTAATAAGCCGGGAGCGGACATCCAGCAGCCACTGAAACAGTCGCTCCAATGGGGATGTCTTACTTTCGTAAGACATCATACGAACCATTTCATGAGGATATGTTGATTATATCCAACATAATCCCCCCTTATAGTCTTGTGTTATCCACATCAATTTACTTAAATTTGCCAAACCTCCTTTCTCAACAGTTGAATATTCATTTCTGATTATGTTTTATTAGCCGCCTCAATGGCATCAGGTATCATATAGGCATTATGTAACATATAGAGACAACTTCTGAGGCAAACCAAAGTGAGAAATAGGAAAATGTCTTTGTGGGCTATGAGGAAACCAATGTGTAAAATACCATCATATCTCTCCTGAGTCCGGGTCGGGGTTCTGATGGGATTAGGAGGGAGTTGTAGGTGGTACTGTGGGTCTCTAATGGGGGTGGTGTAAGTGAGGGGCAGGGGTGGTGTAAGTGAGGGGCAGGGGTGGTGTAAGTGAGGGGCAGGGGTGGTGTAAGTGAGGGGCAGGGGTGGTGTAAGTGAGGGGCAGGGGTGGTGTAAGTGAGGGGCAGGGGTGGTGTAAGTGAGGGGCAGGGGTGGTGTAAGTGAGGGGCAGGGGTGGTGTAAGTGAGGGGCAGGGGTGGGGGCCTGGCGTCATGGGTAAACTGAGAAGAGCTGACAGAAAGGCAATCCCTAGCTGACCCTGGCCTCTGTGTATAATTGTGCCCTCTGACCCACTGAACATCCTAAATCACCAATCCAAACAACCAGATCCCCCTCAGTAAATACCCAGGGCGAAGACCTGCTCGCCACAGGACTCTACGCGCCTCGGTTCTCAGGACCGCTGGGTCCCTCTGAAACCTCCACACATGGCCACAGGCAAAGAATTAAAATTTGGCAGAAAGTGCACTTCCTGGAGTGTTACGGAGATCTCCTCCATGCACACGGACATCTCGTTCAGTGAGTTGATCGCTATGAAAGCCCTGATGTGGACTGGTTCATCTGACCACCACTTTTCTCTCTCTCTCTCTCTCTCTCTCTGCTCTGATTGGCAGGACCTAAGCCAGACCTAAGACCTAAGACCTAACCCAGGGTGTAATATGGGAATATGCCATGTGTCTCTGATCGCAAACAGAAGATAACTGATAACTCCCCAAAACCTTATTGTCCAATTCTTCTGCGCATTCCCTCATCTTGTCTCCTTTTCTCCGTGGCCCTATAGTTACCCCACCCAGGGACAGGGCAGGAGATCAGCACTCAGAGGACGAGGGGGACTTTGGAAGAGGTTGGGGTCTCATCTCGGGGGGGGGCACAAAGATTGTCGTTGGAGGGGCCTGAAGTAATGGACCCCCTGGAGCGCGTTCACAAAGACACCCAACAACAGAGGGCTGCACTGCATCAAACCAGGGGGACAAGAGGGGTTCAAAAGGCTTTCTCCCTGAGGGCCTTTCAGCCTGGCATCCCTGTGCCCCGGGCGCAGCAGGGGAACAAGCTTCTTCACACAGACACAGTGGGAGGATGAGAGGATGAGACAGGGGAGCGCTGCTACACAGGGCAGCTCTGAAGGACTGGAGTGTGAAAAAGAGACAACATGAGACACTGTGGTACTTCACACATTGTAGCGAGACAGCGTCCGCTGTCGCCCGCTGAGAATGGGCGGCGGCAGCTGCTGTGCTGGAGTTCAATGGGTTTACGAGATGCACCTTCAATAATCGGATACATCCTTTATTCTGTGTCTCCTTTTTGTTTCCTTGGCAGGTTTGTTGCGTCTGTTACATTGTTGCGTTTGTTGCGTACATCAAATCAAATTATTAACGCAATCTATTCTCCGTCCTCCTCCGCCCTTTTTTCCACTTCTTCTTCTGAACCCTGCTCAAACCAACGGCTCGTTTCTCTGTGGACGTTTTTCTTCGGCCGCGAGCTCATCATCACTGTAGCCAATGATGAGCAGCGCCGCTCATGTAGCTAGGCAGCACTGCCATTCATTAAAATGCAGTATTGATGGAAACGCCAATCCGAGCGGTGCCAAGCCAAGCTGGCTCCTGCCAAGCCAGAAACCGCCCGCCTTGTAACCCTTCCTGGCATGCCAGCGGAGAGCATAATGTGGGTCAGGTCCAACCTCTCTTTTGGGTGCCAAGAAGAACTCCATGTAACCCAAAACACTGACACGGAGCCAGTCCCAATGTGAACGTCCTCAAAGAAAACCAATAAAACAAGACTGTCATTGTGGCATCGCAAAGAGCGGACAGCTCAGGAAGGACTTCTAAAATCGACTTTGTTGTGTATACATTCATCTTGGACTGAATTAGATGGTTTACAGTACATGCAACGATATCTATAAATACGCTCGAGCCATTTCGAAATGCGGACCAATTTCCTCTGTCTCTATCTGTGTGTTTATCTTGTTTACACGTGTCTTTTTCCAGCCGGTCTGCGTGTCATTCTGTCTGTTTACCTGCCTGCCTGACCGCCTGTGTGTCTGTCTGTGCATCTGTGTGTCTGTCTATCAGTGTGCAGCTCTCATAAAGAACTCAACTCATCTCATCAAAAGCCAAACTGAGGCCCTTCAGTGCTCCTCTAATAAATGGGAGAGTAACTCTCACTGCTGGATGTTTGTGTCTGTAGATCTGGACATGCTGTCATTGAGTTTATTGCAAAGTGGAAAAGTCTCTTTATAAAACCACACATACACACGCACGCACACACACACACACACGCGCGCACGCACGCACGCTCACGCACACACGCGCACGCACGCATGCACACACACACACAGACACGCGCACACACACACGCACACGCACACACACACACACACACACACACAAACAAAACACACTCCTCTCATCTGGATCAGCTAGTTTTATAACATTTACTCATCTACCGGGAAGGAAGGAGAGAGAAAAAATGAGGAGAGAGAGAGAGAGACAGAGAGAGAGAGAGAGAGAGAGATGAAGACATAATTGTGAGTGTTTCTTCTCGAGCTTTTTAAACGACAGCGTTGTGAGGAAACCTAATCTGCTTTTTGTTTTAATAGAAACATTTAATTAAGCAAAATGATCCTAACAGGTTACAGCTGCATTTCCCACTCTCGCCTTTGCCTTTATGGCATGTGGGGAATCCATTTGCAGTTGATTCAGGCCGTCTCACATTTATAGATTTGACTATTGTCTCCTCATACACTCAGCACTTCCCAGGACTTCTGTCTTCTATTGTCTCCTCGTACACTCAGCACTTCCCAGGACTTCTGTCTTCTATTGTCTCCTCATACATTCAGCACTTAGTTCCTAGGACTTCTGTCTTCTATTGTCTCCTCGTACACTCAGCACTTCCCAGGACTTCTGTCTTCTGCCAGTATACTGTACCCACGCTCAACAGCCATGTTCAAACCCCACATTTGTATCTGTTATTCAACTGGTTGACACATCATTAATTATACATTCAGACTGAAAAGAAAAGGAAATATTTTTGCAAACAATTCCTCTTGTGGCAGGAGCAGTACTGTAAAAAGCACGTGCTTCGACAGTACATGTAATATATGTATTGTATGTGGTCAAAAGTGATATCTCTGTGATGGCATGCGGCTTTAGAACAATACTGTACATTGAGTCTCAGATTCAGATTCATATTTTATACAAACAAACCTCAAAGTGGAAACATCAAGAGGATTCTCACAGCATAACATGCTATCATATTTTGTCCAAACATTTGAGATACATGGCATCATGTAAACCCATCAATCTCAATGTCCAGATTAGTGAGACAGTGGGTGGAAAAGCACTTCCCTGCTACTTTTAATTCTACAACAGCGCACAATGTTGTCTTTCTTTTCTTTAGAGAAGAAGAGTGGGAGGTCCCTTTAATACTTTTCACAGTCACAGTCACAGTGCAGAGGGACAGGAAGGTAGTCCAGAGGACCACAGTCACAGTGCAGAGGGACAGGAAGGTAGTCCAGAGGACCATGTTACAGAGAGAACATGGTGTCTGTCCCTTAAAGCACTAATGCACCAACACACACACACACACACATGAGCATATTTACTGTCCTCCAACGCCATAAAGCACAACTTAACATGCTCACTATAATGTCCCTTTAACAGCAAGCCAGGCAGCGTGCTCTCCATCACTGTGCACTTGTGTGCACGCACACACACACACACACACACACACACACACACACACACACACACACACACACACACACACACACACACACACACACACACACACACACACACACACAGCTCAGGCTAGCCTGCTAGCCTCATGGCTGTAATTGAGAGTTAATGACGCAGTTGGATCTGTTCTTTACTTCATATTAAACAGAGCCTGGTGCTGCTGCCCACCTCCCCTCCTCCTCTAAACCCCCCCCCCCCCCCCCCCCCCCCCTCATGCCTGCAGCCCACCACACTCCTCCTTTCTCCACAAGATGTCTTTAAGCATTCAGGGACGCCCAGATGATTTAACAAGCGAGGGAGGGGATGGCTTTCTTCTCTCTCCAGCTGCAGGCTACCGTGCTGCGGCCGCCTGCCGCGCCTCCACCCCACTGTCTTCTCCTCTCGTCCAACCCCTTCTTCCAGTGAAACACACACACACACACACACACACACACACACACACACACACACACACACACACACACACCGCACACACACCCCAATCACACGTCTCCAAACAAAGACCCTAATGTACAAGCGGGCGACAGGAGCTCTGGCACTGGTCGACAACCCACACCACGGCTACCTGATAACAGATCGACCGTCCGCCCCCTCCCTCCCTCTCCCCATCTGTACGGGACACTGGCGAAAGAGAAGCAGCAGAAGTCCCCCCCCTTCCCCCACCTCCACCCCAAATCTCTAGTGAGGGGGGCTCCTGCGACTGGCTGGCGCCAAGAACGGTGTGCTGCCCACAGCGAGCAGGGCCGCTGTGGGCCGCTCCTCTATCACTGACCAGAGCAGAGGGAGAGAGGGAGGAGAGAGAGAGAGACGGAGAGATTGAGGAGATGGGAGAGAGAGAGAGAGAGAGAGAGAGAGAGAGAGAGAGCCAGGCAGAGAAAACAAACAGGACAGAGGCTGCAGTGTGTGTCAGGTCAGCGGGGAGTTCCAGAATGTTCTCCGCCGCTGTTCTCCAGAGCTCCAACTCCAGGAGGGTTATCTGCTCCTGGCGCTGTCATTTATCATCAGTCAGGAGAAGCCAGGCCCACCTCTCTGGCCAAGACAGTTAACACATAAAAACACACACACCATACAGACACACAGACACACAGACACAGACACACATGTACGCACGCATGCATACACACACACAGATGTGCAAGGATAGCGCACAGCACACTCACATACACGCAGACATACAGATGTTCATACCCCCCATACACAACACACACATACACAACACACACATACACAACACACACAGGCAGTGGTTCGACACGGGGTCCAGGGACCACCAAGGGGTCCTTGAGGGGCTTCCAGGAGATCTCCGGCAAATGGATGAATTGTTAAACTTCACCATTATTCAATTTATTTAATTTAATAGAAGAATGACCGTTGAGATCCTAGTTTCACTTATCACTCTACCTATACAGATAGTCATGTGATCACTCTACCTATACAGATAGTCATGTGATCACTCTACCTTTACAGATAGTCATGTGATCACTCTACCTATTCACCTTATTCACCACGCCCACTTTTTCTCTCTTCCGCGTTCAACGCAAACGTATTTGTTCTTCCGGTTCAGTGCTAGTTGCGAAGGCCACTAGTGGCTAATAATATTAGCCACTAGTTAGTTATGTTATATGGCAGTAAAATGCCACTGAATGACCAAATTGATATAACCGTTAACCATTTCGAGTAACACTGATTCCATACGGATCACCAGCGTTAGTTTGTTGTTTATAACGTGGCTATATTCATAACGTTTCTATCTCGGATGCGTTATTTCGAATCGCACATAGGTTACGCAACCTAACATAGGTGCGCAACCTAACGTCCACTCCACTAACGTCATCTTAAGAGCACAATATTCCTGGAATGCAAGTTTAACTAAACAGTTACATGTCCTCTGCATTCTACATAAAATTAAGATATTACGGGTTGTTTTATTTTGTATGTTACATACGTATTGGC
>NC_139642.1:30828230-30840730 GCF_964638095.1 Poromitra crassiceps
CAAAGCTGTGTCCTATAATGTGGATTCTAGTCATAGGTTGATGTTGCCACACGGACCGGTTTATGTGACGGACATGTAACTTCCTGGTCAGACATAAAGTAAAGAGTAAAGTACGTTACTGATATTCTGCTCTCCGTCTTGTCATTATGTGATCCTAGAGGCATAAAGATTACACAGCATAACCTAGCTAGCTAATGCTAGCCAGCTTCTCCACGTTAAGCAGTCCCGGTGTAACCTGAGCTAGCGGAGCTGTTGATAGCTAGGGGGATGTTGATAGATCGATTCATAGCTTGCTTGTTATGTCCAAGTCACGTTTTTCATCAATGGTAAAATTTGTTTTGACATTCTGTTGCTCGTTGATATAATTGTTTTACAACTTACCAAATTTAGTAGCCAAAGTAGAGATAGCGTGCTGTCTGTTTTTGTTATGCATGACTACTACTAGTGCAGTGCTACCGTCGGTTGCTGTGGACACCTTGGTCTCTAGTGATTGGTTAGGGAAGACCGAAGCCCGCCCCCTCATAGAAATCATCTGAAGTGACTGCAATCTCAGACTAGAAGAGGAAATGAGTTGACGAGTTGATGATTCAGTCTGAATATCAGGCTAGCAGTGAGGCGCATAGGGAAATGTTTGAGGCAATGTAAACAGGTACTTCTGTCTACAGTTGGAATGATTTCATACATGTACAAAGCATTATGACAAAATACTCTTTGACCTTGTTGGCTTTTTGCTCTTATTATATTGCATATATTCTCTTTCCTTGGTTAAATGATTCCAATCAGTAGTAATCCAAACCTTGATCTGAACAGTAGAACATCTTGATTCATGACTTGAATCATGTCATCAGTGTCTTGCAGAAAACTTAAATTTTACAGCAGCAAGACTAAGTCAACCCCTTTAAAATGCATTGTAAAAAAAAGTCACAAATAAAGTAAGATCCCCACCCCACACACCAATTTTTATTTTTATTTTTATTTTTTACAATTCCTGAAAAGTTGAGTTTTTGGTAATCAAGAGTTTCTGCAGCACACAGGCAATATATAAAAGCATTGTATCCTTGGCTGACCGGCAAAAAATAGTTTTTTATGTCTGCTCTTTGTTCATGAGTGTGCATTGATTAGTGCTTGGCAGTTTGTACTCATTTCCTGATGTTAATTGTTGGGTGAGAGCTTATCTCCATCTGATCGTCTGTCTGTTGGTGCGCGGGACGCAACGTGAAACACAGAGAGAGAGTGAGAGAGAAAGAGAGAGAGAGAGAGAGAGAGAGAGAGTGAGAGAGAGGCTCTGTGGCGTGGACAGGATTGCTATCTGTAATCTGTGATCAATCTTGGCCGAAGTGGCTGGTATGAGAGGGAAGTGGGGTCGACCCCGGTGCCCCCTGGCCTCTCCATCCCCCTCCTTCCTTCTCTCTGCCCCCGCCCCCCCCCCTCCTCATCCCAGGGGTGGCTTGCTCAGCCCTGAGGGGAGAACATGCTGCAGAGCAGGCAGACAATTTTCAGGCTGACTGCTTTTACTTTCGGCCCGAGCAGGGCCTCATGAAAACAAACTGACAAAACAAAGGACAGCAAATTAATGACCCGTGCCCCCCTCCCCCCTCCCCCCCCCCACACCACCACCCACCTCCTCCCTGTCGATTGACTCCTGGCTCGGCATACCCTCAACACCCCCCCCCCCCCCCCCCCCCCCCCCCATCCCAAACCCTCTCCCCTCCAGTCCTGACTTTTGATCCCCTCCAAATCACGCACACAGTCCTGTGCACGGACACACACATACGCAAACAAACACACATGAACGCACACACACGCGCGCACACACACACACACACATGCACGCACGCACACGCGCACACACCACCACCACCACCACCACCATCACCCCGTTCCTTAACTCCGTGACCCATGGCATCTGGTTTAGATTGTCACAGGAAGAGAGAGCGAGAGATAGAGAGGGAGAGAGTGAGTGTGAGAGAGAGAGAGAGAGAGAGAGAGAGAGAGAGAGAGAAAAGGCCTCTGTGTCTGTGTCTGGACCTTCATTATCATGTGTTAATATTAATGCAATTTGAAAAAGAAACAGACACGCAGACACAGTGGGTGAAGAGGGGCTTGTCTGCGCTGAGTGAAACAGCATGGCCTCACTCACGGGCCAGACGTGCTCCAAAGCCACAAGTCTCCTGCAAGACAGCGATGTGGGAGACAGCCTCTCTCAATGCATTGTCACTTTACTGAGGCTCGCATGCCGCCACACCGTCTCAAGCTGTTGCTGATAGACAAGCTAGAATTGCATAGCGCTAGCAATGCAAACAATTTGATGTACTGTAATGTAATGTATATGATTGCAATGTACTGTGGTAGCGATTGGAAAGGTCCCACGTCATGCGTCCATCATATAGTACAGTAATACAGAAAGGACCACATCAGCCAATTCTTCCTCAAATGTTTCAAAATAACCCTCACTATTAGTATAGTATGCAATGCAAAGCTTATATCTCACAATTAAGTGGTTTACAATTACTTTAGCTTACCGAGCGTAAAAAATAAAAGACAAATGATCGATCCACTGTTGGATCATTGTGTTGATTCACTGTTGGATGCAGGACATGCAGTAAAATTTGGAATACAAAAATTATGGCTACATCTGCAATGCTGACTATGTGAATTAAACAGTCCAGTCGGCAGATTAAAATGTCAGCATCGTATGTATTTCTAGAATCCACAGAAAGCTAAAATACTGTATGCACATTTCTGAATGAAATAGTTGCATTTAAAATACATACACGTCATAATTATAAATAGTGTAAGGTTTGAATAGGTCAGTAGGGAGAAGGGGCGGGAGTGGCAGACCTGTAGCGCTCCCGATTTGCCACTTTCTCATCACGAGAGTCCTGGTTCCAATCCTGACCCAAACCCTATAGCCCCCAACCCAGTTTCTTTCGTTGCCCAAACCCAACTGTTGTTTTACTTGCCTAAACCCAACCAAGCTGCCTAAACGTAACCGGCGATGCAAGCCGCAGCCCCCTGCAACACGTTACCAAGCCGAGTTGGTAACCAGGAAGTAGCAGTAGCTCCTCCTGGATGAGTGCTACAGTAATATGAATGGAGGTTTAAGTGGTTCCTTGTGCCTCCTGACACTTGCACACAGGTCGCTGGCACACAAACCTGGCATCAGCCCACTAACAATGACTGACCAATTGTTTTGCTCATGCTGTGAGTAATGCAGGGAAGCCTTAAGACACACACACACACACGCACACGCAGACACGCACACACACACACACACACACACACACACACACACACACACACACACACACACACACACACACACACACACACAAACGCACATGCACACGCACACAATATGATGTAAGTGAAAGAAAGGATGTTAAGGGATTTTTCAGAAAGTGTGGTTAAATAGAAAAAAGAAATAGAAATAAAGTGGATTGAGGCAGACTGCTGGGCTGTGTGATTGACAGGTGGTGAGGGGTTTGGGGGAGGAGCTTGAGGAAATTCTCTGGACTCAGTGGAGCACAGCTCAGAGACAGCCAGAGTCAGGGCACCGAGGTCAGACTGTGTTCACATCATGTCCACCTCTCTTCTGACAGTCCAGCCTTCACACAAGACTTTTTTCAAGGTAGAAATTCGAGAGTTTATTATAGAGATTATCTAACTGTAAAAACTGTAATATAGGCTTCTTGGGACTTATCAATGTAGCTTTTAAGAAGCAAGTTACAGTATGTAAAAACAATGAAACCGCATCAAAGACCAAACAGATCAGATGTACTGGTATGCATAGCTTTTTTTTTTATCAAGTATTTTCAGATCGACCAGATGAGGCGCTATAGTGCAGCGACCAAGACACATACCCTTAATCCGGTTTCCCCCCGCAGACACGGCCAATTGTGTCTGCAGACACCCGACCAAGCCGGAGGTGACACGGGGGCTCAAACCTGCGACCCTCGTGTATTATAGGCAAGGAATCTACCACTGCACTGCCCGGACGCCCGGATGTGTAGCTTTCTATCAAACGACATAGAAGTTGCACTGACTGCACTATACTCTGTGCTTTCTGTGTGTAACTGCACCACCTTGTGAACTTGCAGCACTACCTAGGAACTCTTCCAAATAGGTCAATCCACAATTGCACACAACTCAATCCCCGGGCCTTTCTGTGTGGAGTTTGGATGCTCTCCCGGTGCTCGCATGGCTTTCCTCTGGGTGCTCCGGTTTCCTCCTGCATACCAACGATGGGTGAATCAGGTGGGCGGGAGCCTCAGTCTAAGCTGCTCAGAGGTGTGAATGTGAGTGCTTGTCTGTCTGTGTTAGCCGTGTGATGGACCTGGTGACAAGTCCAGGGTGTTTCCCTGCAACCCAATGCATGCTGGAATAGACTCCAGCCACCCATGACCCTGAATATGAATAAGTGGGTAAAGAAAATGAATCAATGAACTATTTAATTGTATCATTGGCAATAACTTCATAACTTTGGTTCAGTGCATTTAACTAGATCAAACCTCCACATTTTCTGAACCTTCTGGATTATAATTATATCTAAACACATGATTAATATCAACACCCTCACTTACACTTAGTCAAGAAAAGACTGATACAAGATGGGCAGTTGCTTCACGCATGCCCTTTTTCTCAGCCTTTTTCACATCCCACGCAATTCACCCACTTTGTGTCTAAAAGGCAGGAAGTAACACAGATGCAAACAAAACATTAATGAGGGTTTCCAACTCCCTATCCATTTAGGTGATCCAGTGCCGGCGCCCTCGTTGATGTTTTCATTGCAAAATGGGTGAAGTGAAAAAGGCTAATTAAGGGCCAAATTTGCTCAGTGAAAGTAAGTGAAGCAAATAGTCGTGCACCTGCAGTACATAGTCATAGTTGAACTGTGAATTTCACATCATTTACATTTGACCATCTTCTAGGTCAGATAAATGTTGATTTGTGTCTGGCACGTTAGCCTTGGTGTGGACTAAAAGTACTACGCCTGTGTTAATGATGTTGACACATCTGATTCTCTGAGAGCAAGTAACTGAGCGGCTAAGAGAACACACACACACACACACACACACACACACACACACACACACACACACACACATTCCTGTGGGATTAGTCAAAAGACTATGAGCATTTCATCAAGTGGTTCCCATTGACACAGGGCTGAGAGCAGAGCTTTGAAAAGCTCAGGTCACAGACTGGGGGTTATGGGTTATGGCTTAATATTTAAACTGGGAGCTGGATGGATTGAAAGCGTGTGTTATCATCAGTCATCGCTGTATTAGATGGCCCTACCTCTGTGGTATCTACACACAGGATAACACAAATATACTCACTCACTCACTCGCTCTCTCTCTCTCATCTCTCTCTCCCTCCCAACCCTATGAGGTAACTGGTCACTCCAGCCAGATTTATAGCTAATCAGTCTGTATCGGCAGCAGTCTACCCTGGTTTGGACCAACTTTAGAACATTACACATTACCACACAGGGAGGGGACTGATGTCAGTATGGGAGGGAGGGAGGGAGGGATGGATGGATGGGAGGAGAGGGAGGCAGGGAGAGGGGTAAGGGAAGGAGTGAAGGAGAGGAGGGAGGGCAGGATAGAAGGAGGCAAGGAAGGATAAATGCAGGTAAAATGATTGAGTGATTGAGGGAGGAGAAGAGGGTGGTAGGGAACAAGGTAAAGAGGGGAACAGACCCCCCACCCATTTGTGCCCCTCCCTCCCTGCCATCAGACCCCCTGCTCGTTACTCAAACCTTGTCACAGAGGCATTGACATCTCCCACCATTCCATATAGAGCTATCGATCCTCACAGTAAACTACTCACAGGCGTACGCAATGCAAATCACACCAATTTGATTCCTGCAGTGCTAATTATTCAGAGTAAGTATGTGAGTGAGTGAGTGAGTGAGTGAGTGAGTGAGTGTGTGTGTGTGTGTGTGTGTGTGTGTGTGTGTGTGTGTGTGTGTGTGTGAGAGAGTGAGTGAGAGAGAGAGATGCTTTCTCATATTGGGTAGCAAAAATAACAAAAATATTTACAAGGTGTGTGTGTGTGTGTGTGTGTGTGTGTGTGTGTGTGTGTGTGCGCGTGCGCGTGCGTGTGTGTGTGTGTGTGTACGTGTGCGTGGCCGCGCACTTGCATTTGTGTGTGGGCTTGTGTTTGGTGTGTGTCTCCGTGTCGGTCTATAACTGTGTTATGTGTTTATGTCCAAACTGGAGCGTTTCTGCTAAACGTATTGACATGTGTTGATACATCTGCCAATACTATTGGCCGTCGTCTGGGGATGAGGTCAAAGCTTTTGTCAAGGCGAGGTCAGTGACCTCACAGCTCATTTAAAGAAAACATGACCGCGAGGGGACTACAGGAAACTCCATCAATACTTACACACTAAATTGCGACCAAGAAATGCTGAAGCGTGTCTCACTGAAACAACTGTAAACAACCTTCGCATTCATCCATTTCTACCGTGTTTGTTGACCCAAGTGTTTGTTAATAATAAGTATCTCCAGTTAATGCTAGTAGCTCCCGGTGCTACGTGCAGGACGTCACGTGCCTGATGCTCCACACCGGGCGCCGGGAATCAAATAAGCAGCAGCCAGCCAGACTGTTACTGCAACGTGCATGGTAAGTACTGTATGTCACGATATACGGCCAGCCAGACTGTTACTGCAACGTGCATGGTAAGTACTGTATGTCACGATATACGGCCAGCCAGACTGTTACTGCAACGTGCATGGAAGTACTGTATGTCACGATATACAGCCAGCCAGACTGTTACTGAAACGTGCATGGTACGTAACTGTATGTCACGATATACGGCCAGCCAGACTGTTACTGCAACGTGCATGGTAAGTACTGTATGTCACGATATACGGCCAGCCAGACTGTTACTGCAACGTGCATGGAAGTACTGTATGTCACGATATACGGCCAGCCAGACTGTTACTGCAACGTGCATGGAAGTACTGTATGTCACGATATACGGCCAGCCAGACTGTTACTGAAACGTGCATGGTACGTACTGTACATTACGATATACGGCCAGCCAGACTGTTACTGCAACGTGCATGGTACGTACTGTACATTATGCTATACGGCCAGCCAGACTGTTACTGCAACGTGCATGGTACGTACTGTACATTACGATATACGGCCAGCCAGACTGTTACTGCAACGTGCATGGTACGTACTGTACATTATGCTATACGGCCAGCCAGACTGTTACTGCAACGTGCATGGTACGTACTGTACATTACGATATACGGCCAGCCAGACTGTTACTGCAACGTGCATGGTACGTACTGTACATTATGCTATACGGCCAGCCAGACTGTTACTGCAACGTGCATGGTACGTACTGTACATTACGATATACGGCCAGCCAGACTGTTACTGCAACGTGCATGGTACGTACTGTACATTACGATATACGGCCAGCCAGACTGTTACTGCAACGTGCATGGTACGTACTGTACATTACGATATACGGCCAGCCAGACTGTTACTGCAACGTGCATGGTACGTACTGTACATTACGATATACGGCCAGCCAGACTGTTACTGCAACGTGCATGGTACATACTGTACATTACGATATACGGCCAGCCAGACTGTTACTGCAACGTGCATGGTACGTACTGTACGTTACGATATACGGCCAGCCAGACTGTTACTGGAACGTGCATGGTAGGTACGTACTGTACATTACGATATATGGCCAGCCACACTGTTACTGAAACGTGCATGGTATGTCACTATATGGAAGTTACTCTCACAATGCCGTTTCAGTTGGACTTTGCCTCTGCTTATGTTCTCTTCTGTCATTGTTTACCATAAGTTGCCCACTGTTTTGAAATGTGTAGGTATTTACTCAATGAGTGAGCAGGCAGGGATTCAGTGTCACTTCAACAGGAGGCAGTCTCTCTAACCATTATTAGGCCAACCAAAAGTTTCCAAGCCACTGCTCATTCTCATTCCTTCCATGATGGCAGTGTCCCCTCTCCCTGTTTTGTTGTTTGTATCTGGGGTACTGCACCGTAAGGCCACCGCAGCAGGCTGGTCTCCACCATTTGACCAAACCACAACCACACGGTCACAGATGAATTCCTGCAAGGCCCCTACAGAGCAGCCACCAGCCATCAACTCCCATCACCACATAACCACAAGTTAACCACTGAGAGAGGGGGAGAGGGAGGGAGGGAGAGAGAGGGAGAGAGAGAGGGAGAGGGAGACAGGGGGAAAGTGAGAGAGAGAGGGAGAGAGAGACAGGGGGAAAGTGAGAGAGGGAGAGAGAGGGAGAGGGAGACAGGGGGAAAGTGAGAGAGAGAGGGAGAGAGACAGGGGGAAAGTGAGAGAGGGAGAGAGAGAGGGAGACAGGGGGAAAGTGAGAGAGAGAGGGAGAGAGACAGGGGGAAAGTGAGAGAGGGAGAGAGAGAGGGAGAGGGAGATGGGGGGAAAGTGAGAGAGAGAGGGAGAGAGTGGGAGAGGGAGGGAGAGAGACAGGGGGAAAGTGAGAGAGAGTGAGAGAAAGGGAGAGAGAGAGACAGGGGGGAAATGAGAGAGAGGGATACAGGGGTAAAGTGGGATAGGAGAGAGGGTTGTAAGAGATAGGAGAGAGAGTGTGAGAGAGAGAGTATATGGAGGGAAGGGGAAGTATGGAGAGGTAGAGAAGGAAAGATGGCGAAGAGAAAAAAGTTATGTTATCAGTCAGAACTGATAACATACAGTATGCTGCATTCACATGGTGTCAGAATAATCAGAAAATGTTGTTCCCGACTGGGAACATTCACGTGAACACCCCCTCGGAACAACTTGGAAAGTTGGTGAAAATTTTGGTGCATGACATGCCGACTTGACGTCATATAATGTATGCAGAAGCATGGAGGGTGATGGTAAAAGTTGTGTTGATGGTAAGAAACCTTTTAAAATTAATTCACGTATATACAATTTTTGATCACATGTAATTTGTAATATGGTACTCTATTAGTTGCTGTCTATGTAGAGTGAGTTTGTTCGAAAAGTTTAGTTATTAGCAGTGTTGGGGGTAACTCATTACAAAAGTCAACATATTACATGTAATATATTACTTTTAGCAGTAACTCAGTAATATAACTTATTACTTATAGGATTTCAGTAATATTATACCAGTTACTTTGTCAAGTAACTCAAGTTACAAATTGAGTTACATTTGATTAAATCAAAGCACATATTTCAAAAAGATACAATCATTTCCTAATCAAACTGTGTGTTTTTATGCAAATAACCACTATAGATGACAATAAGAAAGGAAAATAATAACATTTAGAATTTTGGACTGTTTACACTGATTTCAAGGTGGTTGAAATTATTTTTCGGGATGGTTCCGGGGCGGTAATGTCATTCTGCTGCTGCTGTTATTTTGGTGAAAGTAATGCAAAAGTAGTGTAATAAGTAATGAGTTACTCTACACAGAAAGTAATATTGTAAAGTAACTTATTACTTTCAAATGAAAGTAACTAGTAATATGTAGTATATTACATTTTGAAAGTAACTTGCCCAACACTGGTTATTAGTCAGGCAAAGCGATATTTTAGTGGTTTAAGTGAATGTAATGTACCGGTGCAGCAACAAGTCGGGTACAATATCATAGTCAATAGTCAATAGGCCTATCATCAAGTTTCATTCTGTTTCAGCACTTGGATAGCAACATGAATCTTCATTGGAATCTTTGTGGTCACACAAAAAACTGCAAATAGCTATCAAGGTGTTGTTTAAACGCTCTGAGCAATAAAATACCACACATCTTCTTTGGAGCGTCCATGTTGTTTCCACATTATTATGACTTAAAAGCTCATGAACACACCGAAGGCGGAAGAACGACTCCATTTCTCTAAATTTTTCTCTCTTTTATGCTGTCTTTCTCTCCCTCTCACTTTCTTTATAATTTACTCTCTCGTATGTGTCTCTCTCTCACACATGCACGCACGCACGCACACACACACCCGTGCACACGCACACACATACACACACACAAAGCAAACACACTGCCCCCACTGTAAAAGTAAGAAAAAAGGACAGGGAAGACAGAGTGAGCCCCAGAGAGCAGCACCATCATCACCGTCCAAACAGCCAAACAGCCGGGCAATATGCTAATGAGCTTCCTAATGACCGCTGCCACTTAGGAACGGCTAATTAAAACCCATTTGATTCAGAGACACTTATCAAGGCTGCAAGAAAAAACAAAAATGCTCAGATTTCCCAGGGAAGCGAGCAGAGCTATGGCTACCTCTGTATTTGTCAAGGCCCTCCCACTCCTCCTCCACCACCACCACCTCCCCTCCACCACTCCTCTCCTCCATCACCCCTCTCCTGCCCTCCTGTCTGTCTCTGCCTCCCCCCACTCCTCTCCTCTCTCCTGCCCTCCTGTCTGTCTCTGCCTCCCCCCACTCCTCCACCTCCACCTCCTCTCCTCTCTCCTGCCCTCCTGTCTGTCTGTCTCTGCCTGCCTGTCCCCGGCTCCATTGGCTCTAATGGAGCCTGCTTTATCTAGGCTGACCTAACCATTGTCACAGGGAGCAGAATTTGTGAGCTTTTAGAGTGGGTATACTCATCGATGCACTGGGGGCGGGCGGGCGGGGTGCCTGTGAGTGGGGGGGGGGGGGGCGGGGTTGGTTGGCAAGTATCCATCTATGCAATCTCCAGGCCACTTCGTTAGCCCCCCCCCACACGCACACACACACACAAACACACACACCCCCCCCCCCCTCAGCTATGCAAATAGGATGCCAGTTGTAAACGCTGAATGAGGAGTGAGATATGAGCTGTGGAATGGGCAGATAGACAGATGACAGAGTGTTAAATGCACTGTGCTCTGGCCTCTTTCAATCTCTCAATGAAACAACTTCAAATGGAATTCTTCTCTTTGGAAATCATTCCTGAATGTGGACAGATCCTCAGTCACTCTGTCGCTGTCTGTCCCTCTCCTTTTTTCTCCACGGTATCTTCTAATTCTTCCGGATCTCAGGCCTGATCTCTCCATTTACACACAACGAGAGAGAGAGAGAGAGAGAGAGAGAGAGAGAGTGTGTAACTGGGTTTCCATCAAAAGGTATCGCAACTTTTATTTTAATTTTCAGAAAGTTGGCAAAAGAAAATGCGATATTATGCACGTTTCCACCCACTACCGTTATGCGTAATATCAGGAATGGTGAAGAGGAGGGGCAATTAATTGACGTGATTAAAACATTGCCAGACACCAGTCAAACCCTCAAACGAGGGAAATTAACCCCGTTCTCTGAATAAATGTGAGGTAAGAGAAAACATCCTGGCCTGATATTCAGACTGAAGTGGAGGAAATCATGATGGGAAGCTTGGTGACAGAGAGAGCACTGCTGTCTGCCTCTGCTAAGGTTACACGTGCGTGCTGTTGTCTCGCTATGAAAAACATCACATAATAATTACGGTTCTTGATTATACAGAGGTACGGTAAAAGGTATTACCAGATGTCACTCTTCAATTCGGCATATATATAATCCACGGGGAGGTTTACATAAAATGTCAATTCTGGATGTGAGTCGCCTGTTATCCCGCTGTCTTCCTCTGTTAAAACTGCAAGTTTTTCAATGGAGTTTGGTTAAAGATTCGCTAAAGCTGTTTCCACTGCATTTATAGCATTTCCTTTCATCGATACACCCTACTTTTCCACCTCCCTTAAGTGTGAAAACTTTTTTGCGATATTTGGAGGTTTTATCGAATTTTCTGGTGTTTCCACTCAGCAATTCGAAATTTTGCATACAAACAGGTGGATAGAAACCCAACTAGAGAGAAGCTGGAGTTGAAAGAGAACCTGAGAGAAAGTGAGAGATGGTGAAAGAGTGAGAGAGTGAGAGAGCGTGCCCCCTCAGTCCAGAGCAGAAACCGGATAGGGCCACTTTAAGAAATCGCTTAACACGGCCGACACAAAAGACAGCAGAGAAACTCGAGACGTGTTTGATTTGAGTGTCAGGGTGGAGGCACTAATCTGCCGACACGGCGGGCGCAGGTGGTGAAACAATCAGACAGCCTCGCACTTATATCTCACACACACACACACACACACACACACACACACACACACACACACACACACACACACACACACACAAACATACCTACATACATGGGCACATAAACAGTAACAAGTAACTGTTTACATGTCCACACTTACTGTGCATGTCCCTATCATGCATGGAAATGCACGGTGGCAAACGCTGAAACACACATGCACAAATACATGTTCACACACACACAAACACGCGCGCACGCACGTGCATACGCACACGCACACACACACACACACAGCAAAGGGAGGAAAACACGTGCACAGCGGGCTGGATTGCTATGCAGCGTGGTGTTGTTTTACTGCGCCAGATAAAGACAAGGTGGATCACATTCCCAGCTCCCGTTTCCGTTTCTTGCTTTTCACCTTCCTTTTCATGTGTCAGCGGCACACGCCCTGCCTCACTGACAGACCA
>NC_139642.1:30853230-30888230 GCF_964638095.1 Poromitra crassiceps
AGGAGAGGAAAGGAGAAGAAAACTCTAAATATGATTAATATGAATCTAAAGCTTCATAACACAAAACTCCAGTGGTAAACAGCATTTATCTGACCTCACGCTGTCCTTCAGTGAAGAAGACATTTAGCAGATTTCCTTCAAGGGAACATGAAGGCTGTGAATGAAACGACCTATAGCATTTCTAGGTAGGAAGTTCTAATTCTTAAGTTTTAGGCTGTCTGAAACAGGTAGGATACATTATTTGCAACCTATATATACAGTAGGTACCTATTATAGGGGGGGAAATGTTGAGGAAGCATGCAATGGTTAGGATATCCCACAACACCTTGCGACCCTGCTAGAACGAAACCAGCTCCAAACTTCCATTTAATGGTGGTGGTCAAAAGCTCTCGGCTAGAGAAAAAAAAAAGTGACACGACGTTCACTAAAATAACAAACATCTATCACATATATAATCTATAACAAACATAATTGTCAATAACGTACGGTGTACGGTGTCCGGAAAGTCACTTTTGACCGATAGTGGGCAGCATCTTAACTGACTCTAATCGGCACACTGCTACGTTAGCTAGTAGCCTGGGAACCTGACCCAGCTGCTCTGTGAATTGGTCTGGCGATGTCACTCTATGATACAATTAGACGGACAAACGCCGTCTTTACTGGTCACAGACACACATCAATGCAGAGGCGCCGTGACATTTCTCTTCTGCATTTGACTCAACACGCTGCAGGGAAACTGTGAAACTGTGATATGGATTTTTCACAGAGATGATAAAAGGGCATTTTGCTCTGCTGAGGCCTGAGAGTAAGATACCACGGCCTATTATCGGGTTCCAACACGCGACTGTTCTGTTGATAGAAACTGTTTTGTGAGTTGTGACTGTGTGATTTACTTGTATAGAATACTAATATTTAGCTACAATACACCGTGATAAGGTGGAAATTACCTTTTACAATCATAAATGATCACCATTTGATCAGGCATGTCACAGTTAATGCTGCTGGTAATGAATGTATTATCTGCCAGCAAAATCAACTTCCACCACTTTCATACCAACAACCAGGGTTGGAACCAGGGTGACTTGACCCATGTTCAACCTGTCGTCAATTCACACCAAGTCACTCAACACGGGTTGATCATGGCAATTCAGATTGGACCCGGGTCACAACCCGGGAGAGATGCAAAACAATTAGCATAGGCTATTAGCATAACAAGTAGCAACCCGAGTGATTCATAGTGAAATGAACCCTTGCCCGACCCTGGTCCGACCCACCTCTCGGGATGGGTCGCTTAGCCGAATCGGGCCAGCTCAAACCTTTCATACCCCAAATCACCCTGGGAATACCCCTGGTTGGACCCTTCACAGGGGCAATAGACTGATCCTGGCGTTAGCAGGATGCAAGAAACAAACAGGTAAATCCTGGTCGACTTGTGGCTGTGTTGAGCATGCAAGACCTTCTGAGACTTCTGTTCTGGACAAACCAAAACATCCCTCATACTGTATCCATGACAGCAGTATCAAACCTCTTTGTAGCTGCTGAGATTACTACACACTGTGTGTCCCTTCTCTGTGAGGGCCCTGCCTTGGAGCCATGCTGTGCCAGTGTTTGGACAGGACAAACAACAGTGAAAGCACCCTATCACTGGCAGAAAGCACAGAGGAATCTACGACCAAATATTGAACGTGCCACATCCTAAATGGCTCAGCAGCAAATGCCCCAAGGTGAGAGAGTGTTACTTACAAATGGCTGCTATTTAATCTGGGAGAAAATAATAAGGTGAGGTGATTACAGCAAGGTCACAGTAAAGTCAGCGAGGCAGTGATTGTGTGTGTGTGTGTGTGTGTGTGTGTGTGTGTGTGTGTGTGTGTGTGTGCGTGCTTGCGTGTGTGTGTGTGTGTGTGTGTGTGTGTGTGTGTGCGTGTGTAGCATGTATAGCAGGATGTTATAGTGGAATGGTGACAAGTTAAGCGGAGAGCATTTCCAGGGGTAAGTTATTAAGTGTCTAGTCGATATAAACCGCAAACTAGGCAACCGGAGCCCTCTCCACATCCAACCATCAGTCTACGTGGAATGATATAAAATACCTGTGTGTTGACGATGGCTTCAGAAAGTGATTTCACAGCAGCGGTTGTGAAATAGTTCGTATAACATTAACAGTATTTTAATACCAGAAGTATTTAATACCAGAAACAGCATAGTAAAAAAACGACATGGCTCTCCTCAGCAAAGGCACAGTAGGCAACTTCAGTCAGTATAATAAAATATTTTCTAAAAGCCTGAGACTAAGTATATAAGGCTCATGCACACACCATCTACTTGCGAATCGCAATTTATAGCGACGTTTGGGTCCTAAACCCTGAGCTTAAAATAACTTGCAGAACAATTAAAACCGTGACAGTGACAGCAGCCAGAATCACACTGTCATCTTACTAGGCCTGCCCCTGACCAAAGCTTTTGGTGGACTAGTGGTTGTCTGCTGACTAATTGTCGTACGTTTGTGTTATTCATTTTATTATTATTATTTTATATTTTTTGACACACCCAGGTCCCGGCTGCCTGCGGTCGTGGCACCGGCTCTGTCTCGGCTGGTGGAAAGCAGCAGCACCGCAGCAGCAACACTGTCTGTGTGGACGCAGCAGACAGAGTCCTGCATACTGCAGGTCCAGTTTTGCAAACTCGCCCTGGACCCGTTAAAATAAGACCCACGACGGCGATCAAACACACAGGCTACATACACAGTCACTCACAACAGTTTATTAGCCGCTGAGAGGCTAAGGGAGGCTAACGTTATCTGTCCGACGCATTGGCTGCAATCAAACACCTCGACTCCGCGGCTGAGTTTTGAATGTGTATCTTGTGCAGTCTGTATGTAGCATCAAAGAATGCAGTAGCCTAATGCATCATACTGACACAATGATACGTTCAAGTGACAGAAAATAATTTGACTCCTCACTCTCCCCTCTTTCCTCCCCGCACATCATGCCCAAAATTACCGTACGTGACGGTGGAGCAGTGTGAGTGCGGCACAAACAATGCTGTTTGTTTTTGTTTTTTACCTGCGACTAACTGACTCTTCCTGTCGACTAACGGTTGGTCGACTTATTAGGGGACAAGCAGCTAGTGAAGCGCAGCAGCCACAAGGTGAAGAGTTCAGTCTGGTGCACTGAGTGACCTCTGGCTCTCCCTTCCCCTCTGCACCGTCCACTGGCTCATCGTGAGGTCCTACACATCCACACTCACATCACTATCAACACACACACACACAGCTATAGAGACACTGCATGAAATAGGCCACGCCCATCACGGGGGAAAGCTCTCCATTCACTTCCATTCACCAGCGTCATTTTCCTTGAATTAAACATAGCTAAAAGCTGTTGTGTGGTGGGCTGTGCAGACAACAAATGTAATGTAAATGTAACAAATGTACTCCCGAGTAAAACAAGGAAGCCGTTGAGAAGAAAAATGTGGATCTAGCTTTCAAGAAAGTAAGTTGGAGTGTTCATCTTCCGTTTGTGTGCAACACGTGACATCGCAGAACGCCAGGATTGGGGGGGGGGGGGGGGGTTTCAGGAAGCAGAAAGTCAGCAGACAAATGTTGTGATCAGCTCACTCGTTCACAGTTCAAATAAATGTAGTGAACGCACACAATGTCTCATTATTTCACACTAGCCAGTTCCTCCTAAGATATCTGTAAAACTATCTGTATCTGACGAGAGTTCCTTTGTTCACCCGGGTAGCTGCGGTTTGTTTTGCTGGAAGTTGGCACGGTAGTGCTTCGTTTGTTGTTTCCCCCCCGTGTTGGGCGTGGTTTCTGAATGATGACGCGCTCCGGAGTGTCTCTATGATAGTTACACAATTTCCCTCCCAGTGCCCCTAGTCTCTCTGCGTGTCTCCCGACCATGCGGCCATTCACCAGCGCAGCGTGCTCAGTTACTTCCTCATCGGGACAGACAAGAGAATGAGAGGTGGGGCCGAGTGCCACCGCCGATATATGCACCTGACTGCCGTAAATCAGCGCCGCCGCGGTCCCATCTTCATGCTGGAGATTTAATGAACTACCGCGGGCTTTTTATGCCTCTTAAGGCTCGCTGAGTGACCACTTTGTAGTTGTTGAGAAGAGAGGCGACGCTGCCTCTGCCCACTAAATCTTCCCTGTGCCACTGAGGATAAAATCTCCCTTTATTCATGGGCTATTTACCACATCCAGATTTATTACGGGGGGCTACTCTAACAAAAGGGGGGTGAGAGGCGAGAGCGAGGCAACCCCCCCTATCCCCGCTTCCCTCCTCCTCCCCCAGGGCAGGCTGGGATACAGACCAGGGTGCTCATCCTCATTGGACTTGGTTGGTTGAGGGTGGGTGGAGTGTGTGTGTGTGTGTGTGTGTGTGTGTGTGTGTGGGGGGGGGGGGGGGTTGGTAGTGGGTCTTCTTAGAGTGCAAGAGTGCAGCAGAGACCTCGGCGTGCCCTCTCTCTTATAAGTGCACTTGTGACTATGACAGACAGGAAGCTGGTACGCACGCATGGGTAAATGGACTAACAAGCATGCTTACATGTAAATACACACACCGTATATACAAGTGTACACACACATACACATGATTCTGGGAGTTGAACACGATGCATACATGCATTACCATTTCCATCCCATCTGTCCCCACATTGACCCACTGGTAGAGGGTTGCCATGGTAACACATCCCTGAGCCCCTTGTTGTGGTACGTGGCAAGCTGCGGGGGTCATAGTTGAAAGGTCAAAGAGATAGTTATAGATACATGACCTATGGGATGGCTTTGTTTGGAAAGATCTTCAGTCCTAAAATGATCTCCCTCTCACTCACTCACTCGCACACGCCCGCACGCCCGCCCGCACGCACGCACGCACACACACACACACACACACACACACACACACACACACACACACACACACACACACACACACACACACACACACAGAGAGTGCACTGGTGTTGGTAAATACAGTTGAAAGTTGTTCACGCTGGTGACGCTGGGCCTGCACAGCCATGACTGAGCATGAACGCAACTTTCTCCCTGCTGCATTCCACTGGCATTACTAATGCTAATGGCTAAATGCTAACAGATTATATCTGCTATAGTCTTTGGCTTACTCCTGCCTGCCACCACTCGTACCCAGGAGCAGTTCATGGACTTTGCTGACCCAGCATTGACCCGGGTGCATTGTGTCTCCTGGTTCCTCCTGAATAGAGCGTGCACCCTCCTCCTCCTCCCCTGAAAGGGAGGTGCCCCTTCCACCGCCCTCAACTCCTACTTCTGCCTCTTTGTGCTGCTCGATTATTTCAGCTCTGTGCCAGGGTGCTGTCTCCCTTCTCCCTTTTCACTGGCATCATTGCTTTTAGCCTATTGACTCCGGAATCGGTCATGATTACTACGATAAGGAATCGTCTCTCTCGCTCTCTGCCATTCTGTATTTTGTGGCTTGTGTAGTGACTGTCTTGCGTATGTAAGCTTCTGTCCTCTGCACGATTTGCTTGAATGAATCTCAAACGCAAACAAAACAATTCAATTTGAGGAGAAACGCCAATCCGTTTTCTCACAGGGGATTATGTTATAATCTGGTCCTCTGGCCCAAGAGACAAAAAAAGAGAAGCTGTTTTGAGTGTTTAGCTCTAAGCCCAATTACAACAAACACACACACATCAACATGGACTTACTCAGCGCTCATCTGAGAATACGCACGCAACCTGAGTGTTTATGAGCAAAACAAGTCCACACGCAGGCCAACAGACTTCTCTGCTACTTTCTCATTAGCAGCATGAAAGAGGTCTGCTGGAAGCTGACACACAGCTGTGAGCTTGTGCGTTTGAGCAAAGTTTTTCTCAATAATAATAATTCTGAAAAAAAAAGCCGAGCAGATGAATGAGTGAATTTGATCTCGCTGGAGAAACTGGGAGTATTTAAAGTTGCCAGAGATAAGGGGGGGACATCAAACAGCCACATGTGTTTGCTTATTTTGAAAAGCCAGGGCTCGTTATCAGGGCCGGGCAGGACTTTAGGCTCCACACATCTTGTTGTTGTGGAGCCTTTCTAGTCTTCAGTGAGTTGCGGGGATGGGGGGGTGGTGGTTAATGGTAATCGTGGTGTGTGTGTGTGTGTGTGTGTGTGTGTGTGTGTGTGTGTGTTTGCACGCGCGGTGGGGCTTGAACCCTGCTGCTAACCCTCCTGCGCAGGCAGAGGCCGGTGTCTGGATGGGTGCCAGACGTTCTGAACTAATATTCTCGATAATGTCGGTGCTCTGAGGGGCCAGGCGGCGACAGAGAACACAGTGGAGTGGTGCCAGCTTCTCCTCCCCGCCTGTTCTCCTCTCCCCTCCATCACACCTCCCTCAGCTCAGGGAGTCTCTCTTTCTCTTGTTCCCCCTCTCTCCCCCTCTCTCCCTCTCTCCCTCTCTCTCCCCCTCTCTCTCTCTCTCTCTCTCTGACCACTTTTTAAAGTTTACGGCTGAGTAAAGCAAGTGTGTGTGTGTGTGTGTGTGTGTGTGTGTGTGTGTGTGTGTGCATTTGTGTGCGTGCCTGCGTGTGTGTTTGTGGCTCCCTACACTGTTGTTATGGCACCCTTTTACAGCCAATGTGTGCACACAATGGCTAGCCCATCTATATGTTATATTCCATGTGGTCAGTACAGTATGGATGTCAGTGACTGTAACAGCAACATATTAAGTGATTCTACTTTTCCTAGAAAGAATAATTTTTTATTTAATTTTAATTTTTACCTTTATTTATATACAGGGGGGGAATCACTGAGAGCAATGCTCTCTTTTTCATATTCACATTCATACACACACATTCATACCTGGAAGCTGACCAGTACAACCACAGTCTGATCTGCTGGCCACTGACCAGCTCCACTGGAGCAGTTGGGGTTAAGGGCTTATAGATTGTATATATAGATGACAGAAATTAGACACATCACCCCTTTAACAAGAATGCTGGTAATCTGATTAGATTGCTGTAATCCCTCGCTGCTGTATGGAGGATTGCAGATTATTTTAAACGTTCTTTTAATGAAGTCTGTATTGTACAGCGACGCATGACAATGTATGCAGGCCTATGAGCATTAAACCAATTCTAAAGGCACACACCTGATTCCATTTCCATAAAGTGTCTTTCAGTTCATGAGTTCTGATTTAACACAAGTGCGGTTCATGTAGTTATGTGACCTGACCAGTGATCCTAGAATGGTAATTCTGTTCTTTCAGACGCTTTGTGAATATGGCTCAGTTCACTGGCTGAGAAGCCTTGTTTTATTGTACTCTATATAAGCCATATGGAAGCTTCTGTATGTGAAGCAGTGAGACAGAGACAGACGGTGTCTCCTCTGAGGCGTCTCTTCTCACCTCTCTTTACCGGGCCTAATTACACCAGTGGCATTTGTCTTGCATCGCGTATGTGCGTGTCCATGTGTGTCTGTGTGTGTGTGTGTGTGTGTGTGTGTGTGTGTATGTGTGTGTGTCAGAGGCAGGCAACCGCTGCACCTCTGCCTCCCTCGCCACCCCGCGCCCTGCTGATTGTTTCGTTGACGACAGAATGCATCAACCCCCCCCCTCTCCCGTCCGCAACCCCAAAAAACGGATGGTGCTGTCGCCCCGAAAATCCCTTTGTAGCCTTACCGTCGGGAATCACCATAAATAACCATGACATCATCCCATTCTTATCTATGGGACGTCCCGCGCTGATCGATAGCATGGCTCCTGCAGTGTAAATAGCTTCTAATGCCCCATCTTCCCCTTCAAATAGGTCTACATTATTTATGACGGCTGTTAGGTTACCAGTCCGGGCGGTGGACGCGATTTATTTCACCCCTCCCGCCTCTCCTCCTCTTATACCGTTGCTTTTGAGTCAGGATGGGAGATTGGAGCGTTGTGGGGAGGGGGGGGGGGGGGGTCATTCATTGCACACACACGCACATGCACACACACAAACACACGCACGCACACGCACACACACATGCACACACACAAACACAAACACACACACACACAGACACGCACACACACACGCACACACACACACAGAAACAAATAGGCACGCATACACCTCGAGCTCCCAGGAAGGTCCAAGTGGCTCATCACTGGGATGGGATGGTGGGAGGAAGAGGAGGAGGAGAGCGGAGGATGGAGAGAAATGAGGAGAAGAGGAGAGGAGGGAAAGTGGACCTGAGTGCCGCCTGCTGGCCCCGCCCCGCGGTAACGACGGGACATCCGTTACTCAGATGACAGTGAGAGTGGCAGGCCTATTTGCGCGGCCGCCGGCGCGCTGTGACGGATTGGACAGAGCGAGCGGTTGGAGGCGGCGTGGACGTGACAGGCAGCATTTCCATTTGGGTGAAAAATCTGGCTAACGCGGCTAACGTGGCCGGCCGGGTGCAGGGAGAAGGGACCACTTGGGCTATGTGGCCCCTGGTCTGTCTCTCTGTTTGCTGGTCTGTTGGTCAGTCCACTTTTCTGTCTGTCTCTCTTGTCGTCCGCCTGCCTCTGTGTCTCTTTATGCGTCCCTTTCACGCACGCACGCACGCACGCACACACGCACGCACGCACGCACGCACACACACACACACACACACACACACACACACACACACACACACACACACACACAGAAGTATAAGTACTAACATTTTCAATAAATACAACTTTAAAATTCTCCCTCAGAAAATACATATATTTTAAGTGTTTACACCATTTTTGTTTTTAAAAGCCCTGCAAACTTTTGAGCAATCTTACATTTTCTGCTACAGATACAAGTTTAAGAAATAACAAAAATCATACCTTTCCAAACTAGCAGGGGAGGCCTACGTGGCTCAGCCCCCCCACATAATAATTGATTGCATTACAGCCCTTTTCAAGGCTTCACATATCAGGGTGTGTGTACAGTAGGTGGGTGGGGGGATGTGTAGCACCCACCTACACACCAGAACACCCAGCACACATCAGCTGTCATGGTGAAGAGTTGAGGACTGAATGTGCCAAATACATATGGAGGGATGATTAGGTGGCCATGACTGAAGCAAGGCCTGTGTGGGAATGTAGCCAGCAGGGCACCGGGGCTACACCCCTACTCCTGCAAAGAGTGCCAATGGAATCCTTCATGACCACAGAGAGTCAGGACCTCCGGTTACCATCTTATCCGAAGGACAGTGCTCACTCACAGTTCCTGTCTCTGCCCTGGGGCGTTGGGGAGATTATTCAATGCGGCAGAGGCAAGAGCACCTCCTACTGGGCCTCCGACGCCACTTCCAGCACCGTGGTCTCCCATCCAAGGACTAACCACAGCCAGACCTGCTTATAGCTTCCCCAGCAAGACAGCCATGTAACGCAGGAGCCACGGTGCTGGGATAGGACATAGATATTGCACAGTACGCGTGTGCATGGATGTGTGTGTGTGTGTGTGTGCATGGATATGTTTGTGTGTGTGTGTGTGTGTGTGTGTGTGTGTGAGTGTGTGTGTGTGTGTGTGTGTGTGTGTGTGTGTATTGGGGGGGGGCGGCTCTGCCAGCTCCACACTGTTGGACAGAGACGGACACATGGCCGTGGATTAGGGGAATGAAGTGTATCCACACAGACAGTTTGTAAGTGATTCTCATAGACAGTGGAATAACACACGACTTCATATTCATCATGTAGGACAAACAGCAGACTGTACACTAAGTAAGCAGCCTTCCTGTCAAAGCTTTTATGGCTGAAAGGTCGGGGGTTCGGGGACTTGTTTCAGCAGAGGGCTGGAAAAGACAGACAGAAGACTTTCTGCTGAGGTGGACGAGCGGCTTGCCAGTCAGAGAAGCGGGGCAGCAAAGTATTATTGTGTTGAGCAGAACCTTGCAGGGGTTTGTGTCTGAGAACGGCCTTGAGGAATGTTCGTCCTCACGCCTCATTGGTGTTCTCATCGCGCCGCGCCGATCGAGCGGCGGAGATGGGACACCCCAGATTTACGGGACGTGTCAGAAGCCTCACATCCTCGGGCCCCCGGGGGCCAATCTCCTGTCTTGATCTGGCCTGCAAGGAAAACAGCCGTCGCTCACTGGCTGACAGTGAGGTGGAGCCATCCAAACACACAGGGAGGACGGAGACTGCTGGAAAGCAGGAATGCAAAGAAGGGGGGAGGCCACCTTTGGCGAGGGCCGGCCCCACTCTGGCAGTCAAGACTCCTCACATTCATCGCCGCGAAAAACGCCAAGAGTAACTGAGGACTGATGACTTTATCTTGGTGAAGTAATATTAATGGGAGGTTACCGTGGAGACGTGTATCAACAAACAGTGGCTGATCTGATCGGGACCATGGTGTTCAACAGGTGTTCGCAATGCAGTAGCTATTAGCAGTAGCTTCGTCATAGCCTTATTAAAGTTACTTAACTGTTACCGTCTTTGTTGTGTAAACTCTCCCTTCCTCTCTCTCTCTCTCCCTCTCTCTCTCCCCCCTTCTCTCTCTCCCTCTCTCTCTCTCTCTCCCTCTCTCTCCCACACAGCCCTTCTCAGCATCGCTCATAAACCTCAGAACCCTCAAAGAGAGAGGAGAGGTTCTGGCTGCCCGAAGCCCACAAAGGCCTTTTTGTCCCCCGCAGGAACTGGTAGCTGTTCAGGAAGTGGTGCTCGGTGCCAGCAGGATGATTTATGGCTCTGTGTCCTGGGTGGCAGTTGGACCCGGTCCCACTGTCACTCAGGGCCAGAGAGGAGCACTGCACGGCCCGACCCGAGGCTCCCCAGAACTCTAAAGACATTACAATGCCTGTCATAAAGTGCCTGGAAGGGAAGGGAAGCGGCGCTGAAGCGGCCCGGGGAAAGAGAACAATTGGAGGAGAGAACATGGATGCCCCTGTACCCTGTTCTCAAAGACCCTGGCCTGGTCTGTCTCTCCTCTCCTCCCCTCTCCTCTCCTCTCCCCTCCTCTCCTCTCCTCTCCTCTCCTCTCCTCTCCTCTCCTCTCCTCTCCTCTCCTCTCCTCCCCTCTCATCTCCTCCCCTCTCCTCTCCCCTCTCATCTCATCTCCTCTCCTCTCCTCTCCTCTCCTCTCCTCTCCTCTCCTCTCCTCTCCTCTCCTCTCCTCTCCCCTCTCATCTCATCCCCTCCCCTCTCCTCTCCTCTCCTCCCCTCCCCTCCCCTCCCCTCCCCTCCCCTCCTCCCCTCTCCACTTGGCACCCACCAGAAGGGTTTTGTTTTGGGCTGATGACAGAGCGTAATCGGCTGAGAAATTGATTTTGCGAGACTTCTTCTCATCTCTGCGGAAGACGCTAACTCGTTAGGACTTCACAGGGCTCTGCCAGGACGGGAGACAACAATTAGTTTGTTGGAGACGTCAGAAGCGGCCGGCGAGTTTCTGCGCGGGGAAATCCTTTGTGACGGATTGGTGCTGACAACGCAGGCCGACGAGGAGGGAGCGACACAGACTCCCAGAGCGCCCCGTGCAGTGGAGAAAACCGTCGGGCTGCATTAACCCTCATCTGGGAGCGCCTGCGAACAAAGTTCCCTCACAGACTACCTGCTGTAGCCTGGAAAATCCTATTACAGACTGCGGGGGGACACTTGGGAACGCTCCGCCGGGAAATCTGTCTCCCTCGGCACGTACGAGAGACAGGACATTGAGTTCTCTCCTCCTCCTCCTCCTCCTCTGCTCATTCTCCCTCTCTTTCATTCGCTCCGACTGATTTTCTCTCTCTCTCGTACTCTTCTCTCCCCTTTAGCCGTCTTTCTTTCACTCCAGCCTCATCTATCACTCTTGTTTTCACCCTGTCTAGTTGTCTAGTTTTGCCTATCCTATCTTCTACCCGCTGTTCTACCCCTCTCGGTCTCTACGCATAAACATGTTCTAACTCTCACTCCCCGCCACCCCACTCGCCCCGCTCGCTGCCATCCAGGCTCTTCCTCGGTCTCTCTCTCTCTCTCTCTCTCTCTCTTCCTCGGTCTCTCTCTCTCTCTCTCTCTCTCTCTCTCTCTCTCTCTCTCTCTCTCTCTCTCGGCAGAGAGAGAAACTCTATCTGTCCCCCTCCATCTTCGGATGAGTGCGCCGCACTTATCTGTGGATTTGAAGGGTGACTGCCGTGTCTCGAGCTCTCTCTCTCTCGCCTCGCACCAAAGTTTAGAAGAATATAATGCAAGACACATGACGATACGCTGGAAGTCTAATCCAATATATCCAATAAGCAATCCCTTTTTATTGCTCAATTTATGCCCTCAAACAATGAACAATGCTGGGTATGAAAGAGATACCCTCCTAAAGCCGCTCTAACATCGTTAGAATAACATTCCTGGAGTCACTGTGAGTGTAAACAAGAAGTAGAACAGAAATGAAGTCTGATTTACAGCATATGTACGGGGGCACTATCCGTCCCGTTTCGTGCGGTCGAGTCGTTCTTATTATGTCATGTAGTCATTATTATGGACAAGTGCTCCATTATCCCTGACAAGAATCTCCCAAACAAAAGACACAAAATATTGTTACAAATTACAATGAACCATGGTGGTGCTGTTTGAACAGGTACATTCTTCTGAGGGTCATTTCTTCTTTCAAAACTAAAGATCTACTGTACAACTCTGTTGTTGTATCTCAAAAGAGTTTATAATCATTGTACTGAACAGCTCCTATTCTAATTATGCAATGACACAAATTGATGAACTGTATCATTATTACGTAACCCCAAAGCAATTACAAAACAATTATTGAACAGGGTGTGATTCCTACAGGTTATTAGCATGGTAATTAACCCCATAGAAAAGAGCCACAGTCATTTAAAATGTGACCTTCAAACACTGTATCAACTGTTAACAAATACACTGCTGCTTAATTTGCACTTGGTGAAATATTAAACAAAGTAATTGCTTTTAATTGCAAGGCGCTGGCCATCGTGCTCGACTAGTCTCAGGTGTGTGATCAGAGTGTTGGGTGAATTCTACTCAGTTTACCCACCCTGTCAAATAGAGTTTAATCAGCCATTCATTTTGATCGTGAATCTTTACCATATACACACAGCACTGTACATTCAAAGTATACATTAGCGAAATAGTCTTAGACAGATTTACCTTACATGAAAGAGAGACTTCGCCAAACCAGAAATCAAACTAGAATGTATAGTACTAGTAATAATGATGCTAATTTCTAATACTACTATACTTCTAATATTACCAATAATAATATTTGCTATATGGATTAGCTACAGTGGCTGAGGGGCACTTTGTTCATCCTCACCTTTCATACACCGGCTCCCAACCTTTTCCCACTCATGGCCCACTTGAAAATCTCAAAAAATGTTTGCGGCCCACATCTGACCATAAACAGTACGGAGGCCAAATAATGTGTCCTCAGAGCACGTTTTATTTTAACGATTGTTACAGAGAGGAAAGCCAAACGGTATTATTAGTGGTTATTTAGATAGCTGTTATTAAGTTAAACCTAACATCTAAGGCTTATACATGTAGCTCCTAATCACTTCAGTTAGCTCCCCGTTAGGCTTCGCCTTTAATGTAACAATACAACTTATTTCCCTGTGCCTTAGTCACTTATGTGTTTGCAAGTTAACTCTGTCTAAGCAGGGGTTAAAGATAAGCCCTGGTTCACACCATAGGCATCTCTGAAGCAGCGCTTCATGGAAGCTTTGAGCAGGAGCTTTGCTATTCACAGCACTGTGTTTTGTCCATGCCTCGCTCTCTTTTGCCCGGCGCTGCCCTGCCTCAGCTCACAGCTTGCATTGACTTCATGCCTGGCTGCTCGGGTGCAGCGCGCTGCACGCTTGAAAAATAGAACAGAAACTGAAACTATCACTGCATCATGCTAGTCTCGGCTCCCAGACGTTTGGTGAGCTGCGCCACCAAACGTCTGGGAATTTCACTGTCAGAAACTGTCTGTCCGAGCCCGGCGAGAACCGCCGGCAGCAGACACGCCTACATTTATTATTAGAATTTTATTTGGTAGCGGCAATGCCATTTATCATAGTCCTAACACAGAGCATGAAGCTGATATGCTCCAAACAAAATTTATAGCTGTGGTTTATTTTACAATCGTTTTTCCTACCCGGAAGTGGTCCGCTTGCTACTGTGAAGTGCTGTGAAGTCATCAGCAGCCAGCAGGCTCTGTAACGTTAGCCTCGGGAGTCGGGTTTATCGCTGGGGGAAAGACCTCTAGCCGCCGGGGCCGGATGAAACACATCCTATTAACAGGTTATGTTTGTTTCTACGTGATTAATATGTTTCTCCGCAAATGCGACGATGTTTTGCGAGACACCGGTTCTGCATGAGATCTGCCCCCAGAAAGCAGGCCCGCCCACAACACTCATGATTGGTTCTCCGATGCAAGGCTTCCAACAGCGCCACCTAACGTTATGCAAAGATTTAAATAGTAATATTCTCAGTCTTACAGGAGTGAAACGGATTAAGACTGAGGGCTGAGTCTAGCATCATGCATGCAGCGTAGCTTCAGCGTGGCTTCAGCGTGGCTTCAGCGTGACGTGGCGTGCGGCTGGTGTGATCGGTCTCGCCTGTTAACAAGGATGCTGAAATGAAACTGTCTCCTCGCGGCGTTGCTTCAGCGTAGCTTCAGCATATGGTGTGTTCAGGCTGTAACTGTTTATTAGTTTATTGACTCACAATCTTCTTGCCTTGATCACCTGCTGCTGGGTCTGACGTGGGCCCTGGACCTGCGGCGCAGGGCCCTGCAGTTCTGGTTTTGCTGTTCAAAGGATGTCTTGGAATCCCGTCCCAACACGTAGTAGTGTGGCATGTAAATTAATCAAAGTCTCTCCATAGGTTCACTGCGGCTGGTGGCCAGTAGTTAGCATCATCACACTAGCCACCAGTGGCCCAGACAGGACACCAGCCCCATCGGATGTGCTCAGTTGCAACAATCTCCGGTGCGCATGCATTCCCAATGTCCACACACGCGGCTAGTTGCCTCTTCGCTTGGCAAACCACTCCACATGCGTTACAAATACTCCCAGTCTTTATCATCCAAGCGTCTGCATTAGTTCATGGCAGTCACGCCATCTTGGCTCCCACGTGTCTCTCTGTGTCCATCTCTGAGTCAAACATTTATAGATCAGGTCACTTTTACCCGAAATAGGAAATCAGTGCTTTCCCTAGAGCTCCCCCTAGTGGCCTGTAGCACTACAGCTAGTGCTCTTATGCCTAGTGTTCACCTAAATCCATAGCACCCTAAATGTGCAGGTATCTTATCACTGTCAGTAAAATCCTAAATAGTAAAATCCTAATACTAAAAGTAAATGATAAATATGGCACTCTAAAACTTATCTCTTATACTTAATATGACTTATAATGTCTTATCCTGAGGGCGTAATGTAACAACGATAAAAGGAGCTGTCCATCAGCACCACACAGAAACCAGAAACTAAAAGTGAGTGGCTGTCTGCAATAGGCTCATAACTCATTGAGTGCCAGCCACTTTTGGAGAACGGACGCTCCCAGTGCCAGAGTTTCAGAGCGTTTTCAGTGATTTCTCGAGGCCCACAGAATATTGTGTGATATTACTATGTAAAGACCGAACACGCACAAAGAACGATGAGACTCTCTTCTATCATCTGCAAAAAAAAGTTTATTGATACCATTTTCCGTTCTTTAGTTATGAGCCGGAGAAGATAGGTTGTTTTGAGCAAAAAGACACGTTTCAATTTAGAATCTGAGATATTCAGCCTTTTGTGAAAGGAAGCATTTCAAGCACATCATTGACTCTGAAGCTAATATTTTCTGATGTAATGACACCTCAAAAATAATTTCCTTCAATAAAAGAGTGAAAACAAAGGAATTTTGTTTGGCCAAATAATATTTTTTAGCTGCAACCAGCAGCGCTGGCCCCTGCGTGTGCAGACCCTACACCTTCTTGCTGGTCTTGATTTACTGCTGGTGGGCATCAGATAGCCTATTCTAGCTTGTTTGCCTGTCTCTGTGCATCGAGCCTGCTGCTGCCTAGGTCTGTACGTTTACTGTCAATGGTTGTATGCTGTAGTGCCCTGCGTGCCCCACCCCCCCTCCTCCTCCTCCTCCGTGGTGGGAGGAGTGTCTCTGGGGCTCTGCTGCGGTTTTGCTCTGCGTTTGCTCTGCACTGAAAAGTGCACTGCATCCCCCCGCTTTTTCACATCGTGTCGCCGGCTCCCAGCTGAGAATAATGTAAATTTTCAGAAAGACGCTGGTGTCGGCAACTAAATCATATGGAGGGGCTATCGCAGCGGACGCGGATGGGGCTCAATTGTCGGCAGCAGATGACTGCTGTTCACAGGCACAGCTAACGTTATGCTTCATGCATATCGATGCGATTTCCGTTTCCCCATTACTTCTTCTCTCTTTTTTCCTCGCCTTTCTCTAATCTGGAGAGCACTGTCGCCACCTAATGGGTCCCTAAAATAGCTTTTACACATTCAACAGCCACCATACTTTCACAGGAGATGGATCTGGCTTTGATGCACGTCCCCACCGTCAAAAAACGCAATTGACGAACATACTCGTCCTTGGCACTCTACGTTACTAAACCAATTGACGAACATACTCGTCCATGGCACTCAATGAGTTAACTAATGATTACAAATTAAATAACTGGATCATCCAACAATGGAGGAATGCATTCTCATACGTAATAATAATTAAATCCCCCCCCAATCCCCCCCGCCCCCATGAAAATCGTAATGTTTTGCAAATGATTTGGCGGCCCACTTTCAATACCTCCGTGGCCCACCAGTGGGCACAGGCCCACAGGATGGCAATGGCTGATCTCCTACAACGTCTATGACATAGTGCTGTAGACTAGTATCCAGTGCCATGCCATCTATGGTAGCATTGTATAATGTCTGTTAACAAGAGGGATGCCATCACTTCACACGCCCCGTCCCTTCCCCCCCCTCGCCCCCCCTCCCCTCTCCCTCCTGTCACTCATTCACTCCTTACTAGCAGTCTTGGGCTTTTTGCACTTACTCACAGGCCACATCTGAGGGGAACAGGCACAAATATTGACTTTCCAATAACATAAGAGCACACAGCAGCCTATCATATGGCTCGAATTAAAGCATTATGACATAATAGAGCGGTGTCGGGGTTAAGACCTCATTACTGCCACCCGGGGCCTCTGCTTTCTCTCTCCCCAGCCCTGGCAGCTCTCGGCTCTGGTCTTGGACCCGCTCCACTCTAATTGGAGCAGCAATATGGAGTAATTGGAAGAGGGGTCCAGTGTTACCGTGCTGAATATGGCCCGGCCTGCCTTTTTTAGCGCTTAACCCGGTAATGAGCTCTCAAACCAGACCCCACCGTCCCATTACCCTTTGAACTGAGAGAGAGAGAGAGAGAGAGAGAGAGGGACAGAGAGAGAGAGAGACAGAGAGAGAGAGAGAGAGGGACAGAGAGAGAGAGAGAGACAGAGAGAGGGAGAGACCGAAAGGGAGAGGAAAGGAAAGATTTGAGGTTTCCCCCTCCCCATGTATGACGTACCTCTAGCCTCCAAACACATGTATGAACATATACCTACACACACACACACACACACACACACACACACACACACACACACACACACACACACACACACCCTCGTAAGGAATACATGAATACATAGTGTAGCTATATGGAGAGTGTGACGGCATGTAGGTTGGACTCGTGAGTGAGGGAGAGTCTGGCAGAGTGTGAGGACAGAGGGGCCTTGGCTGGTGCCTGTTTGCACAGCTCTGACCACAGACACAGAGAGAGTGGTTTGGTACAGCAGTATTAGCTCTTGATTATTTGCGTTAACCGGTACTTAGATTTACTGCCTGGGTAATGCGATCTGACTGGTAGTTAAGCACTAGCAGCGACTCGGGGCAGGAAAACCAGGACAGAGTTCCTATTCCCTCTCGCTTTCCCTGGACTGGGCCAATAAAAAGCTTGCGAGCTCTGCCCCTGAGTCTCGCTCTCTCTCTCTCTCTCCATCCCTCCCCGTTGGGAAGACATTTGGAAACAATCAGTAGTGTGTTTTAAGGGGAGCCCCCTCCCCTATCAATCCCCCTAGATAAGGTATCTATGAGGCTGGCTCTGTGCCCCCGCACACGGAATTCATCACCTCTGTTTCCTGTACGCCGTTTAGGGGTCCCCTCCTTTTCACTCCTGTCTGTGCAGAGTGCAGGGGGCAGAGTGTGTGTGTGTGTGTGTGTGTGTGTGTGTGTGTGTGTGTGTGTGTGTGTGTGTGTGTGTGTGTGTGCGTGTGTACCTGGGGGGCTCAGTGATGTGCATGCCTCTGGGCTAACTGTGACCATGCATACCCATTCCAGCCAATCAGCGTTGATCTACGTGTGTGAGGAGTGAAAAACACTTTTTTCCACGGTGCGTACAGGGAGTTGTGTAGACAGTTGACGAGGTGTGTTTGAATCGGACACTCCTAACCCAGGTGGACTTAGCAACTCAAGTATTCCGTACACTCATTTCCTCATGTTGGATGGCTGCACACTACTCCAGATTTACCCCCAATTAGGTCTCCCTGCTCCATTTAAAAGACTAGGGAGATGCAGATTTAAAGAAAAAAAAGGCTGAGAAGCTCTTTGGGCAGCTACGATGAAAATGATGTTCTTGCCATGGGTTGTAATGTAATTTCCTTTCTCTCACATGGTTCCCTCACTCTCCTCTGTATACCCTCTATAGGAAGGAAGGTCTTTCACTGTGCATCTAGCCTCAGAGAGCATTGTTCAGAGTGCTCTAACAGCTGGATGAGAGGGTGTAAATATATCTTACAAGGCACTATGCATTTATATCCCTCCGATGAGTCAATGCTCTGCATATAAATTCTATTATATCTGTGGCTGTCTAGACGTTTGTCATGGTGTTATTGGGTTTGCCCTGCATGGATTTCCGATCAGATCAGCCTCCTGTGTCGGGTCGCAGCGTATTGTGTGTGTTGTGTGTGTTGTGTGTGTTGTGTGTGTTGTGTGTGTTGTGTGTGTCCCACCATTCGAGAGGAGAATGTTTGTCTGGCATGATTGCAACATCCTGATTTAATGGGCGAGAACCATATAGACTGTTAACCCCCCCCCCCCCCCCCCAGAGCTTTTCTGACAGGTGAACTCCTCCTTCCCCGTCCCCGCTTCTCCCCACCTCCTCCTCCTCCACTCAAACAAGTCCCTCCATTCTACTCTGATCTAATAGGGCCCGTGACCTTTGCCCCCGCTTGGACGGACCCCCGACGAGAGCCTCCTTCACCTGGCATTGTGCTGCCGGCTACACCTTCTTACTGGCATAGCCCCCCGCTCATGCCCGCGCCTTTGTCCTTCTGCAATTCACTGTGACTTTGTTCAGTTAGTTAACCTAGCTTCCCCTCCCCGCTGGGACCTCAGACAGAGAGAGGAGCGGAGGGGGGGGGGACGAATGGGGGAGGAGGAATGGGGGTCAGAGTTAAGGAGTGAGGAGGAAATCAGACATTTGTAAAGTTTTTCTTTCTCCTTTCTGACTGCGAGAGGAGAGTAGCCTCGGGGACAAAGTGGCCGATTTGACCGACCACGCACTCGTATAGTGGAATTCCTCTGGCACTTTCTCTCCATCTTACAGCCCTTCCTTCATGAATGTGCATCAACTCTCCTCCTATAGCTCCTCTCACGCCAGATTAGAACGTCAATAAAAACACAGACCCCCCCCCCCCCCCCCCCCCCCCACACACACACACACACACACACACACATACACACACACACACACACACACACACACTCCAGCCTACACCCAGCACCAGCAAACACAACAGATTAGCCCAAAGAAAGGGATTAGCAATCAACTAAGAGGCAGGGAGACGGACCCCCAACTTATTTTGTCTATCTTTGAGTTTTGAATGGACACCATTCCTTCCCAGACAATCAAGCTCCAGTTACATGGCATGGGGAGCTCATCTCCTTCACAGAGACCATGGCATGGGGAGCTCATCTCCGTCACAGAGACCAGCACAGACAAAAGCAGACACAGACACACAGACACACAGACACACAGACACACACACACACACACACACACACACACACACACACACACACACACACACACACACACACACACACACACACACACACACACACACACACACACACACACACACACACACACACACACACACACACGGCTGTTTCATAGGAGGGAGGCAGCCGGACACTCCAAGGAAGCGATGGGCCAGGGGAGTCTTGGTCCTTCAGCAGGCTATTATAAGGGACATGCAATTTACTCCGTAGGACTGGGGCCAATTCAATTCAATCCATTCAAAATAAATAGATCAATACAGTTTCTATTGATTGATTGATTGATTGATTGTTCGCTCACTAATAATAACAAAGCTTGATGTCAAGCTTGTCATGCCAGCCGAAAGTGAATTGAACTCCACGCTAGTACTTGAAGGTAGTGAAGACATGAATCCAGAATGTTTTGATGTCTTTGATTATTACCCCCCAACCCCCACCCCCACTGCCAAGATAGAGCTGCACCTGGAGCTGAGGTAGGAGATCTATCACAGGACTCCAGTATATTATCTTCATATTATATCAAGTGTATAGAGGTGTATTTGCTTAGAAGATAGAGATGATTAAACCTTATTGTATTAATGAGCCCTCTGTCTATTTTGATGGCAGTGAAGTGGAGCTGGAGTGAGGTGGTGTGCCATTAGCAGTGTGCAGATTGTATGGTGAGGACTGCTTGAAGCTGGGATTGTTCTCTACTTGCAGTAGGAATTAGAACTCAAACTATGTGCGTTTGGTTTGCAGCTGAAGGTAACTGATTCAGTGATTCAGAGATGCAGCCTCACCTAGTTAGCTGATGACTGTGACTGGCTGCAGGTTGACCACACAGCAGGGCGGCATCCCTGAGTATTGAGCCACAGCCTCCCATGCTGCTAAAGTCTTTATTAGAACAATGAGCTAACTAACTAGCCCTCGCTAGCCCCAAGCAGGTCAGACGGTCAGTGCTACAGTATGCTTGGCCTATTGCCCCAAATCCTGCACAACCCTCGTCCCCATAGCACCACCCCTACTGTACTTACAGCCCTCGAACCCGTGTCGTCTTTAGGCCCTAAGTCTATCCCGAGCCCAACCGCTACTCACTCACTCACTGAACTCCACAGCTTTGCTGTGGTTGCAATTAGCCAAGGAAGGTATAATTAAAGGATGTTTACCTCCACAGCATCAGAACAAAAAAACAACAACAGCCCTTTTTTTACAGTCTTTTGTCCAGAACATTCTGTCTACACGGTGACACATTTCCCTCCTCTCACTATCAACTCGCACACAGCAGCAGCTTTAACGACACTTTGTCTTTATTGCCTTTATTGTCTTCTTTTACAATTCATTAAGTGCCAACGAGACCCGAGTGTACGCCTGTGAACTGCCGGCTCATTATTTACGCACAGTAACCCAGTGCTCTCCTCATGAGAGCAAACAGCTAGAGCTCTCCCACAATGATGTCAGAGCAGCCGTTGTGTTCAGGCAGCACACAATGCATTGATACCGCCATTCACATCGCCTTTGCAAAAGCAGGACTTTCTCCACTTTGAATTTCTAACTGCTGTGTGTGTGCGTGTGTGTGTGTGCGTGTGTGTGTGTGTGTGTGTGTGTGTGTGTGTGTGTGTGTGCGTGTGTGTGTGTGTGAAAATGTGAAGATGTGTGTCCATTGAGAGGTACGTGAGTGACAGAGGGGTCCATCCTAGTGCCTGCCTTTCTAAGCGCTGCTGTGGGCAGGGCCATCTCCCCCTGACAGTGGCTGGGATGTGGCAGGGCCTGGAGGATTAAGGGGGCTTTGAGCCAGGGCCTGAGAGTGGCTCTTTCTGCGTGTGACAGAGA
The DNA here is from genome assembly GCF_964638095.1 of Poromitra crassiceps. Taxonomy (NCBI): domain Eukaryota; kingdom Metazoa; phylum Chordata; class Actinopteri; order Beryciformes; family Melamphaidae; genus Poromitra; species Poromitra crassiceps. Next base: position 30,875,024 of record NC_139642.1, read on the forward strand.
GAGGTGACAGGCCGTCAGCGCACAGGGGACAGGCGGACAGTCACTCAGAGACATCTGCATTCATTCAGGACAGCGGCTTATCCGTGCACAAAAAAACACGCCCTCTTCGAAACGCCCTCCATACACACACACACACACTCACGCTCTCTCCTCTCTGGCACACACATGCACCCCACGCCAGCAATGACTGCATACATACACACACAACACGCATATACGCCAACACACACACACACACACACACACACACACACACACACACACACACACACACATGCATGCACACTCACACTCACACACACAAAAATCTTTTTCCAGGTCAAAACCTTCCCTAGAGTTCAGTTTATCTGTACTCTGAACTTGGCATATGAAAGGCAAAATGGCAAAACTACTGTAGGAGCGCAGTACTGCTAGCTTTGTTAGCTGAACACAGCATTGGGGAGCTCATTTGACTCTTCATGACACCTATTTTACATCAGAAGAAGATTCCGAATAATAGATAATTCAAGCTAAATTATTGATTTACCCCAATGTATATTTTCTCAACTATCTCCAACAGTTTTTCTACACTCAGTCACATTACAGTTAGATGATTAGAAATGCAAGGTTTCCAGCTGACAGCAGTGGAAAGATGGGCCTCGCCGAACCCCTCCAAGCCCCTAGGCATGGCCCTCTCCTCTCCTCTCATCTCTCCATCCTCCCATCCTCTCATGAGCAGCCTCTCAGGAGGTTCAGGGAGACAGGCAGAGCCAGCACAGGCCCTGCCCAGCCACCTAATCCTCTACTCCCATTCACTAGCACTGCTAATCTTCTTCACCGCCTCCCACCACCACCACCACCACCACCACCAACACTATCGCCTCCACCTCCACCTCCGCCTCTCACTCAAGAGGTGCACAAAAGCCCTAAGCGCCCCTGTCCCGCCCCGCCCCGCTCAGCACCCCTCCCCTCCCCTCCTCGCACCCCTAACCTGCTCCGCCCATCGCTCCTACAGCGGGAGGCACCCAGCTCTCCATAATCCCGTGGGGCTGTGAGTTTGGGTGAGCCCAAAGGCTCATTGAGTGCTGGATAACTCTCTCCGGGACTCTCACTCTCTGTCTCATTGTTGCTGCTGCCCAGAGGAGGACAGACACAAATGGAGTTTGAATTTCAATGTGCCTAACGACTCAGAGAGAGAGACAGCAGAATATGGACTGGTGGGCATCCAGGCGTTACGGGGATTTTTTTCAAGCAAGCCATGAAGAAACCGTGCATGCAAATGATGTAGGCAAAAGCAGGCCACCTCGTCCACATTGTGTTGTATCGAATAATGACTCATGGACAATATTTGGTCATTTATAGTTTTTCCTTTCAATCTTCAAACTCACGAAAAAAAAAAAGATGCAAAATCCAGTAACCCTAAAAAAAACCCCCACTAAAGACATTTATTTTATTTGGGTAAAATAGCTATACTGTATGGCTCAGTCACTACATTATTAAGTTGTGTTATTGTAAGGTTCACACAAGTAAAAATACAAAATAAAAATTGAATTCAGAAACCCCCTGTCTGCTCACCGTCCATAGGCCTGACCCGAACAATCTTCACCAGAGTTCAACTTCAGTTCAGCCATTTGAATTTGTTCTTTCATTCTTTGATATTAGGTGGTTAATAATCCATCCATATTAACCTCAAATGAAAATCAATAATGCCTAGATGTCAATAAATTAATCATAGTTTCAAATTTACATTTGAATTGACTGAATTGAAAGTGAATTGACCCCAAGCCCGATGTGTTCAGTCAACAGGAAAGGAGAAAAGAAAAGGCATTTTCTCTTCTATGTATGCCCCCTCCACACAGTGAAATCAAATGGAAAGGGAATGTGTTAAATATATTTAACAAAAACAACATGTATACCCGCTCCCATTGACCCCCTCAACCCGCTTCAAATAGCCCCTGGACCTCCAGACATTACTGAATGTGAATTTCACTGACGAGGGAGAGACTGATTGGAGCCTGTCTGTCTGCTGCCTTTAATAAAGACAATTAAACTCTCCATAGAAAAGGGAAAGGCTCTTCCTCATATCCGCTCCCCCCCCCATTCTTTCTTTCTATCTCCTCCTCATCCCCTCTCTCTTCGCCGGCTTAGCTCCCTCTGCGCACTGAGAGCATCCCCTCTCTGAGGAGGCTCAACTCTTATTAACTCTCTTAACTGACCCCTAACTCTCCTCTTTCTCCATTTGAGGTCAAGTCACCTATCAGCCACGCAGCTGACAGAGTAGATATCAAAACATTTAAACAAGGCATCTGGGTAGTGCAGCGGTCGATTCCCTGCCTTCCAACACAAGGGTTGCAGGTTCGAGCCCCCCCCCCAACACACACACACACACACACACACACACACACACACACACACACACACACACACACACCTACCCACAGAGGGGCATGGAGCGGCTGGCACAGTCAGCATTCCATACGACGGGCCGACAGAGTCCCTCGCCGCTGCCTCTCTCCCTCTTATTTACCGAAGCTATCTTTCCCATAAGTCACCATTCCTGTATTCATAAAGCATGGTGGAGGCCATAACTCACTCTTCCCCTTTATGAATAAAGCCCCCGAATTTATGGTGATGGCGCCGAGGAGCGGTGGCCTCCCCGGTGACAAACTTCCCCCAGTCTGTCAGCACTGTGCCGGGGCTGCTCACTGTGCTCGCAGCCCTCCATCAAACGCTCCAGATGGGAGAGCGCCGCTTTATCGTCCCCCCGGTCGGTGACATCACCTCGCCGCGCTGCGCAGAATTGATGATGAAAGCAAACATATCTATCTTAACTCACATTTACCAAATCAATTTTGTTTTTACAGACCCTCCGCAGGCTTATTGGCATATTGACGATTTGCAGGCGGGGGTGGGGGGGGGGGGTAAGTGAGCAATGGGCGCGAGATAGTATAAGGGGCGGGCATGGGAGAGGGGGTGGGGTGGGAGGGGGGGGTCAGGAGGGCTTAATGGCGTTTACCATATTTAATGCGGAGGGATGTCATCACTGAATATCCGTTCTGAATAATGTGGCATTTCATCATAAATTCTTTACAACTTATTTACTTAATGGAAAGAGTTATGGCGCGCTGTCAGGACGGTAATTAAACATTGTGATACAGTGCTGCCTCGCCAGGATCCCATCTTTCCCCTCCATCTCTCTCTCCCGCCAACCCTCTAGCCCCCACCCCCAACCCCCCCACCCCCACACACACACACACACACGCGCACACACACACACACACACACACACACGCGTATACACACACACAGATGCACACACACACACACACACACAGACGCACACACACACACACACACACACACACACATGCACGCACATACGCACTCCCAGCTCTTCAGCTTTTTAAATACATATTATTCAAGCTCCCCATAAATTACTGCCGGATTAAAATTCATGAAACCTTTTTTTTCCTTTATTTCCTTCCCTGGGAAAAAAAGAGCTTGTTCAACCGGCCGTAAATCTCTTTGGGGAGGGACAGAGACTTTTTCAATCATATTAAGACCCGCTGTTATGAAAACATGAAAGAAAGAAAAAAGTCGTTTTTCTCACTTGACTGTAAGAGGAATTTATAGGTTGCGTCTCACACAGCAGTAGATAATGAAGGAGAAGTTGTTTCCTTGAGAAATGGAGTCCGGAGTGAAAAGAAAAAGACATTTATTTGCGTGTGGACCGAGCCAAAACCACTGAGTCAGAGCTGATGGTCTAATGCTCTATGATGCAAGCCCAACCAGCACCAGTCCAAATCCAAAACTATTTATATGAGCTGAGTGTTGATATTTTACCAACACTTTCAGAGTCAGCGAGCATTAAAATGTGCTTGGGGGTTATGCAGTTGTCTTTTTCATAAAAAAAAAAACGGTGGCTTTTCTCGTCATGAACTGCATGGTGTGGCATTGTTAATGAGCTTGGATCTGTCCTACAAAAGGACAAAGACCTAAATCCCCCCCCCCCACACACACACACACACACAGCCAAATTAGAGATGTGCTGAAGCTGATACTCTGCCAGACCCTTCCTCCCGCTCCATAAAACCAAACTGACCTGACACTGACAGAGACCACACCTAACCTTTGACCTTGTCCTGTGACCCGGCCTTCGATTTTGTGCGCCGGCTGACCAATATGTGATTGGCCGACGGCCGCAGTGGGTCTCTAACCAGGATGAAGAGGGGATTTATGGCTTTTCATTTTAATTGAGTTAAGAGCATAGACCTCAGCTCCCATTCAACGGCGGCGCTGAGCTAACATTACATCACTAGGCAACAAACGGCGCTGTGGTCACTGGGCTAAATCTGAACATGACGACATGCGAGGGAATAAAAAGAGGACTGATGTGAACGGCGCAGAGAAACCTTGTAGATGCAATTCATGTTAATCATGTTCATACTGAGGGTTCAGATGATCCTTTATAAGTAGAACATGTTTCATTAACCTAGTGGCCATAAAATCTTTGAAATGTGAACATTTCAAAAGTGTGTGTTGCTCACTCTGAAATATGTCTGTGTTCTGAATTCTTGAAAAGCTGACATTTTAATAACACCAGGTTTTCATTCAACAGCAATTATGCAGCCCAGAAAATTCTTGAGACTGCATCAATTTCGAATCATCTGAATGTACTAGCCCATACCCGGGGATCGGCGTGCCACAACTACGTGCAGACTTACGCTTAGACTTGCCAAAATGCTCGTAAACGCCTTAAATGTGGGAAAATGGAAAAATCATCTTCATCAGTCCCTGCCTATGCCAATGCTCAATGTCCATGTGCACTTTTAGATTGATTGGCCAACCCGTGGAGGAGAACAACAGACAGACAGAAGGACAGAACCGTTTTCTTATAAGAGGATGAAGGCACCAATTCTTGTTATCATGCCGTTTTGGAATACTTTGGAGATGCGCATATTAACTCTTCTTCATTTATGTTCCTACCTCCCAGCCATCAGTGGGGTCGCTCAGACAAGGCCTCTGCTCGCCCTCGTACGGTCCGAAGCGTTCACCGATGTCCACCCTCCTCCGGGACCAGACGCCCAGGCCGCCGTCTGAAATGGCAGACTCTCGCAGCTCGAAGTCCAGGGGAACGGGCAGGTCGTCCTGGGGCATATAGATGGCTGGCTGCTGGTAGGACAAGGGCTCCTGGGGGGAAGCCTCGTCACCGGAGAGGGGAGGCGACGGCGGATCCTCTGCCAGGGCCGATGATGGCGTAGGGTCTCCATCAGACATGCACACATCGTCCAAGATGTCCGACGGGTAAAGGGCAAACTCATCATCACCATCACCTGTGACCGAAGGGGGGGGGGAGAGAGAAAGACTACTTGAGGGCGACGCTCATTGTTATGTTGAATTACATGATCATTTCAATAAACTGAAAAATTAGTACTTCCGTAATACTTCCATTCAGTGTCAATGAAAAACAATACAATATAAACATATAATACAATCTATCACGGTTTAAGTTTGTTAAATTCAGAATTCTCGCTCTCGCATTTTTCTGCTTGATCTGAAAGCCGAAATCTGATCAACTGTTCTTCAACATAAAATATGAATGCCAACAGCATTTTAAAAGAGGTTTGATATATGAATGTGGTGTCAACGATATTTAAAGTACTGTTCGGTTTTTCCATGTTAGAATGTTGTTTTTGACTTCTTTCACACAGACAACACATGTTGTACAGATTTGTTCATATACTGTACTTTGGCTTGAATAACAGGGCAAAAGGCATCTTTCCAGTCCTGTAAATAAGTGATCCAGAAACACTAACAAAAGCGCAGAAAGAAGCCGCTTGTCTTCCTCATTTCATCTTCTCTCAATAACCAAATGAGTAACACATCCACAGTCTACATGTAAAAATGTGATCAGTTCAAATCAACAGCAGGAGGAGGAAGGTGCGACAGGGTTGCAACAACAAGTGGGGGGATCCGATGACAAAGCCTTGATTCTGTTTTGATTGAGCTCAGTAGTTTGTTCTGAGGAGCAAGCGAGCATGACAGAACCGCTCCTTTCTCCTGTCGAGTGAGAACCGTTCACTCCCATATTGATGTCATTCAGTTTTTAGTTGTTTTTCTCTGTGTTGTTTTTCTATACTGTCGTTCTGTAAGCACTGAGCGCTTCCCCTGGTCCCATAATAAAACAGACACATTTAAATTAATATTATTTCAAAACTTCAAAATAAGAATTAGCCCTTGACAGCAGCAACCTGGTTTGTTTGCCTTTAGGTTGAGTTGATGCCAGGGTGGGTAACCAGGGTCCACTCTGCATTGTACTGCTCTGACTCTTTTATATTTCCCTTTCCTGAACTCTTTCACCACTGTAGTGTGAAAACAGAGGGAAGCGCACTGGGGTTAATTGTGAATACAGTGAGAGAGGACATCGGAGTGTGACCCTTGACCCCCACACCGGGCTTCTTCAGAGCGGCGCACGTGGCTGCTGGGGCCTGGTGGTGGAAGAGGGGTTGAATCATGTTGACACAGCGTGTAGGTATAGCAAAGTCCATGTAGGTATAGCAAAGTCCATGTAGGTATAGCAAAGTCCATGTAGGTATAGCAAAGTCCATGTAGGTATAGCAAAGTCCATGTAGGTATAGCAAAGTCCATGTAGGTATAGCAAAGTCCATGTAGGTATAGCAAAGTCCATGTAGGTATAGCAAAGTCGCTCTGTTTGAGGTCTTGTGAGCTCAAAATTCTCTCATTAGCATTTATTACAGAGAGAAAAAGTCACGGAGAGACACACGTGTGCAGGCAGACACAGGCAGAGACAGTCAGATGGACAAGTAGACATGCAGACAGTCTGACAGAGAGACAAACAAACAGACAGACTGACAGAGAGACAAGCAAACAGACAGTCTGACAGAGAGACAAGCAAACAGACAGACAAGACCCAAACCACAGACTGTAACTGTATATAAATACAGTATGGACATAGCCACCATGACTTCACCCATTGGTTTGGATCCCGTTTTGAAGCCTCGAATTTGGCATTTTGACCGTTGCCATCTTTTTTTCTTTCTTTCTTTAGGCAGACAGCTGCTATTGGTCCGTGATCGGCGAGCAGTGTGATCACTGGATAAGCCTATACTACTACTAGTCTATACTACTACTACTACTAGTACTACTACTACTAATAATAAGACCGATAAGAATGAGAATTGTCCGTGTGTGAGCAGAATTTTGTTCGGCCACAGCTATGCCATTTTACATGTGATCGGGCTGAAAGTGTAAAGAGCACCCGTGCTGGTGACCTGACGGAGCCAGATTCTTAATTAGGTAATTGCCCTCATACTGTACCCATGGTGTGATGTCACTCGAGCAATGATGGCATCATCTGGTGACATCAGCACTGATGACATCACTCACTGTTGACATCACTTACTGATGACTTGAGTGCTTGAGTGACATCCCTGGTGACATCACCAATCTAATAAGTGATATCATCAGTGATGAATTTGAGTGTGTCCCGGAGGCTTTGGAGACCACTGTGTTCCATCTAACTCCCACTAACTGATGATGTCATACCCACTGATGATGACGTAGACTTTTGACATCATCAATGATGCCATAAATACTTCCCTGCTGAGGTTGTAAAAGGGTCGACTCGGCTGGCTAGTGTATAGATATGTCTGCTGACAGCTGTCTCCTATCTGAAGAGCAGTTTCTGTGTTCCATCTGTCTGGAGGTGTTCACTGATCCAGTCTCCACACCATGTGGACACAACTTCTGCAAAACCTGTATCACTCAGCACTGGGATGTTAGTGTCCAGTGCCAGTGTCCCATGTGTAATAAGATTTACGACTGAAGCCCTGAGCTACATACAGGTCAATACTTTCATATCTGAGATGGCTGCTCAGTTCAGGAAGTCGGTGAGTAGTAGGCCTAAGACAGAAGCTGAAATCTGGCAAATGATCCAGGAGAGACAACTGAAGATTGAGGAGATCAAACACTCAATAGAGCTCAGCAAGGAAGATGCAGACAGAGAGATAGCAGACAGTGTGCAGGTCTTCACTGCTCTGATGCAGTCTGTGGAGAGAGGTCAGGCTGAGCTCATTGAGACGATCAAAGAGAAGCAGAAAACAGCAGAGAAACAGGCTGAAGGCTTCATCAAAGAGTTGGAACAGGAGATCTCTGAGCTGATGAAGAGAAGCGCTGAGGTCAAGCAGCTCTCACACACTGAAGACCACCTCCACCTCCTCCAAAGCTTCCCATCCCTGATCACTCCTCCACACACCAAGAGGTCAGGGTCCATCGCTCATCATATGGGACTGTGAGGAGAGCTGTGGCTCAGCTGGAGGAGACCCTCAGGAAAGAGATGGAGAAGCTGTGTGCTGATGTTGAGCTGAGGAGGGAGTGGATGTATGCAGTGGATGTGACTCTGGATCCTGATACAGCACACCACTATCTCATCCTGTCTGTTGATGGGAAACAAGTAAAAGAAGGTGATGTTTTGTTTTTGTGTGTGTGTGTGTGTGTGTGTGTGTGTGTGTGTGTGTGTGTGTGTGTGTGTGTGTGTGTGTGTGTGTGTGTGTGTGCGTGTGCGTGTGTGTTTCACTTTTGTTCTGAAAATTGAAAAAGAAAATATTGAAAAAAAAAAAAAAAGTGATGTAAAGAAGAATCTCCCAGATAACCCACAGAGATTTTCTTGTTATAGCAATGTCTTAGGAAAGCAGAGCTTCTCTTCAGGAAGGTTTTACTATGAGGTTCAGATTAAAGGGAAGACTGAGTGGGATTTAGCAGTGGCCAGAGGTTCGATCAGCAGGAAGGTACAAATGATACTGAGCCCAGAGGATGGCTACTGGGCTATAAGTTTGATGAATGGAAATGAGTACAGAGCTGCTGCTGGCCCTGCTGTCCCCCTCTCTCTGAAGACGAAGCCTCAGAAGGTGGGGGTGTTTGTGGATTATGAGGAGGGTCTGGTCTCCTTTTATGATGTAGATGCTGCAGCTCTTATCTACTCTTTTACTGGCTGCACCTTCACTGAGAAACTCTACCCATTCTTCAGTCCTGGTATATGGGGTGATGGTGGTGAAAACTCTGCCCCTCTGATCATCTCTCCTGTCAATCACAGAGATTAGACGATTCATTTATTTTTCTCAGTTAGGAAAGAAAGAAAGAAGGTGGGCAGGTCGCCGATGATGTCATACGTGACCACTAGGGGCCGAGTGGCCAGGTCGCCAATTATGTCATATTGCTGCAGGAAACATTGCAGCCACACTTCTAGCCACGTCCTTTCTCTGAATTCTCCACCTCGTTTCGAAGAAATCAAGGTCACATAACTAATAATAGTAATAATGATGGGACCTATATAGCGCTTTTCAAGGACTCAAACGCTTGACACTATACACTAAACACTAAGGCCGCGGTGATGATCGTGCAACAGACAATGGACAAACATGACACAGACCCACAGGGATAGGTGGGGGGGGGGGGGGGGGGGGGGGCTTAAGAGAAGCCAGAGGAGAAGTGATGGGTCTTGCGGCAGGGTTGAAAAACTGTGAGGGAAAACTGAAGGCTCTGTCACCGAAAAAGGCTCTGTCACAGAAAACTGCGGAGGTTGGACTAGTAATTTACTAAATGACTCATGCTACATTGAAGAAGACTTGAAACTATAGCGATTGCGACTTTAAGTGTTTATTTACTGAGGTAATAAGCTTTATCAAGTGAGAAGTAGGGTCATTTTCCCATACACTTCTTTACAATTAGACTGTCAGGATCGGAGTTAGACATGTGGATCTATTCGCGGGTAGTTGAGGGCCAAGGCAAACTTGGTAAGTCTTGAGAAGTAGGGAGGTTGTGGAACTTGATAGCTAGGTCTGCAGGTTCTTTTCTGATTTTTGCCATAGACTGTATAAACAGGCGAGTTATATAAAAAATCAATGCCCCGTACAGTTGTCATAAATGGGGAAATTAGCTCGGCCTGAACCAGGCTATAAACATGTTTATTTCTGCTCTAAATTTGGGCATTTTAACATGGGAGTCTATGGGAATTGACTCGCTTTTGGAGCCAGCCTCAAGTGGGCACTCGACGAACTGCAGTTTTTGCCACTTCCGCATTGGCTTCATTTTTCCAAGGCGGAGGTTGCCACTCGACCGAAACGCAGCGGGCCAACGAACGAGCCAGCCGGCAGGACAGACTGCCAGCCAGGTGTCCATCCAGATGGATGCTGAGACATGGTGACGAGACACACTGCCAGCCAGGTGTCTATCCAGGCGGACGGTCAGACAGACTGACAGACAGTGGAAGCCGGAAATGATCCACAGGAAGCGGCCGCTCCCCTGGCGTGCGTCTGTGGCAGGCTGTGCCTAACGCAGGCTGACAGGCCGGGCAGAGGGGCTCCGCTAATGAGGCCGCACAGCCCATCCCAGAGCCAGGGAACATTCCTCAACGGCCTGACTGTGTCACACTGTCAGACCTGGAACCTTTGATCCACACGCAGGTACACACAGATCTACACACACACACACACACACACACACACACACACACACGCGCGTGCGCGCGTGCACACAACTTCGTCATTGGACATGGAGCAACCATGCTTCAAATTGGCTGAACGAGTCAATGTGATTGGGTCATAATGTGACCTAAAGGATGAACTTATAAGACCTGGGCAATTTAATTTGCTCTCAAGTATTTCAGTTACTTCATGTCCGCTTGCATTTAAACTGTCACGAGGATAAGCCAGGCACTTTGCATGCAAGTATCCTTAAAATATGTCCAACTACCACTTTGGCAAGGTCGACACACAATGTCTGACGACAGGGAATGCAAAACTGCGTTTGCTACATGAGCTGTTTTCCTCTGCCAGTTAAAAATCATACTTCCTGTCAAAATGTGTGTGTACTTGCTGTGTGCAACAAAACGGATGCACGAATGGATTGTGTTTTGTTGCGTGCGCGTGTCTAAGCAGGTCTACAACTCGAGTGTTTCTCCAAGTCATTCCCTGCAGATATACCTGATCACGGTGCCTGTGCACCTATTGTGTTTGACACACACAGTGTGTGGGCCCAGCGTGTCTGAGGGGGGAAGCCTTTTAAACACTGGCTTGAGCCGGGCCGGGCATGAAACCCAATGTGGCTGTGGGAGTCAAGCTAATGATTTTCAGCGCGGAGACTGTGTAACGTGGTTATGGTCCTGGACCTGAAGCTTGCCATATGGTGGAGGGACAAGAGCTTTTAAAGGTAACTGTATCCCCTCCATGGCTGTTTCCCCTCTGACGTTCCCCCCTAACACTGGACTCCAAGTTTATATTTGATTTAGACCAGAAATTCCCCCGGTAGAGCGGATTCAATGAGAGAATTTCGGTTCATAAACATATACGTTTCTGAAAGGTAAACGTTCCCCCGAAAGCAAATATGCTATGTTCAGAGTTTTAAAAATTGCGGTTTCATCCGTAGATGAGAGATAAGTCAAAGACCGTAGCTCTGCTTAGACACTGTGGGGCGTTAAGGACAATGCACACAGATGATCTGATCTGTGTGTGTGTGTGTGTGTGTGTGTGTGTGTGTGTGTGTGTGTGTGTGTGTGTGTGTGTGTGTGTGCGTGTGTGCGCACACACTTCTGTGAGCCTCTGCTTACTGGAGGCAAAACCTTGTGTTTATTTGTTCAGTAATGGACATGACTTCATCAGTGTGAGCTGACGCCCTCATCAAAGGGAGGCACTCCAGAGGAATGCTGGGTAGAGAAGGGGAACTCCAGCTGGGTGCAGCATCCGCAGCACGACTTCAACCGCATCATTAACATAGATGGCACATCATGATGGCACAAGCCTTACACAAATCTAAACAAACGCTATTCAATAATATCAAAAAATATTTTTCTTTCTGGGAGGTATGCAAAGAATACAAAAACAAAAAAAGATTGACTGCAAAAAAAAACATTATCTTCCCCATCAAAATCAGGTATGGACATAGGAAAATATACCATGACACTACGCACAAACACATCCAGGCGCACACACACACCTATATCCCGTGTATTCAACACTCGTGCCCCACGCCAAATTCATTAATTTTTATTAGGAGGGAAAACATTTGTTCCCGGGCCTGCTATCTGCATGGGTGGAATGATTTTCACCTCTGCCACGAGGTGTTGGGCGGACTCATACATCACGCGATTACCCCGAGCAGCCAGCAGGGCCGCCATCATCAGGGAGTGAATTAAAGATGATAGAAAGAGCTATTAATCACTGTGACAAAGCCCCTAATGGAGGTGTGACCCAGCCACTGCCGACGGGACGCCAAGGGGACGCCCCCACGGGACAAATGGAAACATATGTTTACAGAGAGAAATAACCTACCTGTGGACATAGTCACCCCCTCCTCTCCTCTCTCTTTCTCTCTACACCTCTGTCTGTCTGTCTCACTCTACTTTCTCCTTCTTACTGTCTGTCAAACCTCCATTCATTCTACTCTGTCACTTCTTTTCATCAGCTAAACTGCTCCTTCTATAGCCTTCTCTTTCATCATGTTGATTTGTAATGATCTTGCAAATCTTTAAATCAGGCAACAGAGGCAATAAAGTCTCACATTTATAGTCAGTGATCTAGTGGTAAATAAAGAGGTGTGTATATATATATATAGTGATCATCATAAGGAAAACCATCACCAACATAAATAAAACGGCCATCTGGGTAGTGTAGAAGTCAAACTCGTCTATGACACAATTGGCTGTGTCTGCGGGTGGGAAGCCGGTGGGGCATGAGTCCTGGTTGCTGCACTAGTGCCTCCTCTGGTCGGCTTGTTCGGGGGGAGGGGAACTGGGGGGAATAGTCATCCTCCCACGCGCTATATATGTCCTGGTCCTGCCTGTACTCCTTGCTGTCAGGTGAAAAGAAGCGGCTGGCGACAATGTAAATTAAAATGGATCATATTTTTCAGAAGGATATATTTCTTCAAATGTTTCATATAGCTCATATTCTACATACTGTGATGCATATGAATTTACCACACAAACATGATACAGTAGGTGAATCAACAAATTCACCTTAGCAAATAAACAAATATTTTTAAATTGAGTTTCGGTGGGTTTCCTAACTTTCCTTCCCCACCACCTCTGCTTATATACTGAGTTAGGATAGGACAGTATAAGGAAGGACACTATCCATCTACTTTGCCTGGACCCAGTTCACACATCACTTCATCACAGAGGCGTAACAGTTTGACTGATGGGGGTCTTCTTCGC
>NC_139642.1:30893230-30895730 GCF_964638095.1 Poromitra crassiceps
AAACCCCCCCATATATCTCAATGGGCTGGCTCACCAAAGGAAGGTCAAGGTGCTGCGGCTCTACACTACAGGATTGTGTACATAGAGGTCTGTTCAGTGCGTTTACTGCGGGGGTTGAATCCCCGATCCTGTCTGTGTGGGCTGGGCTAGCAGCTAAATGCTAACTATGCTGAATGGGGAGAACGGGAGGATTTCCCTCATGCTGACCCAATGACCACGTGTCTATGACGTGACACCGCCTGAATGTACTGTATGCAGCCTCGTAAGGTTCATATGCCCTCCCAACGAGGAAAAACAACAACTGAAAACCAAAACAGCACTGGAAGCCCACACCACAATACAGAACAAAAATCTAAATCAAAGATCATTGTAGGAAGCCACAATCCCTACTTAATCCAAGGAAACATTAAAATAATTGCAATTTTATTACAGTTATATTAGTAACAATGCAATGCGTGTCAATGCAAACATGCATAGACCAGCATCCTCTCTCTCTCGCTCCCTCCCACTCTCATTCTCTCTCTCTCCCTCTCTCTCATTCTCTCTCTCTCTCTCGCTCTTTCGCTTTCATGTCATGGCTAACTGCCATTGGGCCCTAATATAATTATGGCTCACAGTTGTGCACATTTGAGAAATTGATTTCTTTGATGAAATGTGAGTGAGGCAGGTCCGGGCAGAGCAGAGGGAGTGCTCGCTGCCTGCCAGCCCCCAGCCCTGTGGAAGGCCCCCTGGGTACCACGCCGCCAGCTCAGCCCAGCCTAGCCTAGCCTGGCCCAGTCGTTAAAAGAAATGATAGCATATGTGCTTTGTTTAAGTTTGATGTCTTCATAATGCATTACACAATTAGATTGATTTGACAATTTCCATTATACTTGATCAAATATTTATGTAGGCCTGAGGATGGGAGCTCTTATCAAAGGGGGCTGATCTGCAGCACAGATGGGAGCTGTGCTCTGCAGTGAGGGAAGCCATCAGTCAGTCAAAGCTGGGCACAATAGTAGGCAAAACACATACCGACTACTTGGAATTTGTGTTGGTAATATCATGAAAATGTGTGGAGCGGTTGTTTTGTGTTATTTTGTTATAGCTTGAGGATATTCAAGTGTTTGACGTGATTAATCGGGCACACCTGAACATGATCAAATGTATAAAGCCATATATCAGTGAATCAATAACCTTGTCCCCAGATGTTTGCACCGTGTGCTACAAACACCCAATGCCACAGAAAAGAAAGCCTGGTGGGCATTGAGCAAATTATGGCACCGTCGCGCCCTCTCAACAGAAAATTTCCAGCGAAGACAATTTTTGGCTACGCCAATTTCAGGCTAGCTTTAGATTTGCCTCAGTTGAAAAGTGAAAAGGCACTGTCAACACATACACTGGCATCAGGAGAAGATATGGGTAAAGTGGTACAATTGTAACATTTACACAATGTTATTATTATTATGTTTTATTTTCGCGTACACCGTTACAACTGTCCTGCAGCGTGTTACAATTGTTCCACATCGGTGGTACAGTTATAACATGTTATAATAACATGGCGCACAGCTTCATTTTTATATAATTATGTGGTGTCTGTTTAGTCAACGATTTAACTTTCCCTTCAGAACAATAGCAGACCACTATAATACACGTGCAATATTCTGCCTGAAAGTGACAGTCTCTGAGTAATTTAGCCTTTTTGCCTCTTCTCCTGCACTGCTTTTAGCTGTTAGCCTATTAGCTTGGTTTGTCCAGTCAGTGGGATGAGGACCACTATGCTACTCTGTGGATAGGATATAATATCTACATCATACATGTATGGTACCTCATGTGTCCCATGTACTCACAAGCAGCTCTATACCTTTCTACCACATCAGGACCTCTCTCTCTCTCTCTCTCTCCCCTCCCTCTCTTCCAACTTTGCCGGCTGTGTTTGTACCAAAGCTAAAGCAGAAATACCCCAAAAAACAATTTTAATGAGTAACGTCTCCCAAGGCAGGACCGTCCTACACGGGGATAAAGTGAATACTCA
This sequence comes from Poromitra crassiceps, assembly GCF_964638095.1. Lineage (NCBI taxonomy): Eukaryota > Metazoa > Chordata > Actinopteri > Beryciformes > Melamphaidae > Poromitra > Poromitra crassiceps. The sequence continues at coordinate 30,895,245 of NC_139642.1, forward strand.
GAGGCGAGTCTCCTTCACCCCTCTTACTTCCCTCAAACCATCACTCCCTCTCTCGTTCTTCTTACCCCAAATCTCTCTCTCTCTCCCTCTCTCACCTGTCTCCCCCTTCCCCTCACAGCCTTCCACCAGCCTCTCTCACGGAGCACAGCCACTCCACATCCATCACAGCCCAGAAATTTAAGGAGGCAAATTGGCCTCATCTGTCTCAATGTTGGATGCAGATGGAGTTTCTTCTGCTGAGGGAGGTGCAGTTAGTCACCCCTGCTGCCCCCACCCCTCCAATCTCCTGCCTTAAGCCAAGCCAGCCTGCCAGCCTGAGCAGCACAGAGCCATGAGCCACAGTTACAAAGCCAATAGTGGGATAAAGAGGGCACGGCCGCGAAGTGACCACCAGATTGACCACACAGCCACAAGCTCTCCTTCACCGTTTTCTCTCAATCACCTTTTCATTTTTCACTTTCATTTTCCATCTAGCCTTCATTCTGG
>NC_139642.1:30900730-30903230 GCF_964638095.1 Poromitra crassiceps
TGTGCACAGGGGGGTATGGGGGTAAATACGGTGCTGTAACGAGAGGGCCCAGTGTGTCATTCAGACAGAGGGGAAGGCTCATAGAAATGCCCTGCTTCTTGTCCTTAATTCAAACAAACAGGGACTCTAAGCAGAGCCACATGGCCTTCCTTAATGACTGACATTTTGTTTAAGAACCATCCATAATGACCTGGTTTGAATTTAAATGCGTGGTGTTTATTTCGCAATGAGCTGCCAATATTCACCAATGCAAAATTCCAAAGTCCTTGAGTGACTTGAGAATGTTGACTTCATGCCTCTTTTCTCTCTGTGTTTCTCTCTCTGGTTTTCCTGTTTTGTGCATATTTGGAGTGGCATGACTGTAGAATTAATGACAGATTGCCTGAACATGAACGAGCGAAGTCAAGCAACTTATCGGGAGATCTCTTAACGCCTTTGATACGGTGTTACTCCTACAGTACAAGTGGGCTTAAATCCTCGAAAAGACGCACTCGCAACGGATTTCACAAAAATATGATTCCTGCTATATTTGTTACATCGCATTTCTTTAAATATATTTAACAGCTCGAGTAACTGAGAACAAATGTAATTCATCAAGGCCTGTTATCATTTCAACATGGTTAATAAAGTCATCATTTCTTTGATCATCACACAAATACATGTCATATTAGACCTCACTGATTTCAGAATAATTGTATATTGAAAATGATGGATAGTTAGCACATGAAGAATTTTGAATTAATTAGCATAGAATCTCCAGCAGAAGAAAATATGTGTTTATACCGAGCACATTGCTGCCTCTTCTATGCCGCCATATAGGAAAACATTTGATCAGAACTATATTGACTAGGGAAATAAAGCAATTACAAATCACAACAACACAAAGATTAAACTTCTTTTGAACAACTTGATACATCGCCAATCGAGTCAAACAGGCCAGAATGGAAAGCATCCCCCAAAGACATGAAAGTGTTCCAGCCAATTAATAACCGCCTCATTTCAACCTGCTGCATGCACTCATTGAGCCGAAAATCAATCAAGGCCTAGATTTTTTTCATATTGATGGACTGCGTTTAGCGGAATAATGCTAACTCCAAACTAACAATGCTGCAGCCATGTACATAGATGGAAATCAATTGTAATTAAAAACCGAACAAGTGTTCCCGCTTTATACGCTCAAAGAGTGCATTGGTCATTAAATACATTTTCATCACTTATCAGTTAACGCTGTTAAACAAAGTCCACGGCTTCTGCCTCCTTTGGGATAGCGCTCGACGCTTCCACACTTGTGTAGCAAAATGGGCCCATGCTTGCGTGTTGCAATCACAAGGCGGCCAAATTAAGTATCAAACCATTTAATGTTATGTGTCACTCTCCAAAACGATCGGTATTAGAAGCACTTAATTAAACTTTCAAATTCAAAAATGTACTAATCAGTTTGCGGCAGAGCGGCCGCTTGTTTTCCCCACATGAAACGCCACGGCTGGCCGGGCCGGCCCGTCGCCCGCTCATTAACATGAAGGTGTGATTTGCATTTCCTGATGGACTGTTCCACTTTTTAATACCCTTCTTTCCGCACTGGCATCAATCATGGAAGAGGGAGGCCACCACAGGCCACCGTTAACCCTCCAAATCTGCCACAAAACAAATATTACAAGAGTTCACTCATTTGGAGATCAAAAAGCCACTTGTCCGTTATATAATTGAAATGAAGGTAGAGTGTTGCACTTCTGAAGAGCTCTATAATTACCAGCTGTTAATTGCACACTTGTGGTGTCTCACTTTTAATTAAAAAGAGCGGCTCGTTGGCGGACGATAAGCGCGCGCGGAGAGGCGGGCGCTCTAATCAACAAAGCGGGAGGAATGTGTGTCTGCGGTGGCCAGCGGCGGCCCGGAGAAATCTTCAAATAACCCGGGGAGATTAAAAGCTGTCCATTAGGAGCAGTCAGCTTTTATTTGGGCCGGCTGCGGCGAGGCGCATTTGAAGTCGTCCCGGCAGCAGAGAGTCCTCGGCAGCGGCCGCGCGGCTGGGGGTACGGCTCTAATCAGCCCGCTGCTAGCTGGCCCTGGGCGCTCGACTGGAGGAATTGGAGAGAAGGGAGAGAGGGAGGGAGGGAGGGAGGGAGAGAGGGATGGAGAGAGAGGGAGGGAGGGAGAGAGGGATGGAGAGAGGGAGGGAGGGAGAGAGGGAGAGAGGGGAAGAGTGAGGGAGGCAGAGAGGGAGAGAGGGAGGGCGCAAAGAACCCCCCCGCCTCCCTCCTCAACACTCTCCCTTTCCTCCTCTCTCACTTTCTCTCTTCCTGTCTGAGCCTGTTTCTCGACTCACGTCTGTGACTAGCCTGACGATGAGCCAACAAAAGTTTTTTGAGACTGCCCTTCTTGCTTTTCGAAGTGGCTGTTTGCCTCGCACATTTGTCACCGAAAGACAGCTTGGCAATCTGTAAAAGCATGAGATATCTCTCCAGGATGTGTCAGTGCCCTCGGACAATACACAAACAAC
>NC_139642.1:30908230-30915730 GCF_964638095.1 Poromitra crassiceps
TCCTCAGTTCTCCTTACTGCCTCTCTCTCCTCCTCAGTTCTCCTTACTGCCTCCCTCTCCTCCTCAGTTCTCCTTACTGCCTCTCTCTCCTCCTCAGTTCTCCTTACTGCCTCCCTCTCCTCCTCAGTTCTCCTTACTGCCTCCCTCTCCTCCTCAGTTCTCCTTACTGCCTCCCTCTCCTCCTCAGTTCTCCTTACTGCCTCTCTCTCCTCCTCAGTTCTCCTTACTGCCTCCCTCTCCTCCTCAGTTCTCCTTACTGCCTCTCTCTCCTCCTCAGTTCTCCTTACTGCCTCCCTCTCCTCCTCAGTTCTCCTTACTGCCTCCTTCTCCTCCTCAGTTCTCCTTACTGCCTCCCTCTCCTCCTCAGTTCTCCTTACTGCCTCCCTCTCCTCCTCAGTTCTCCTTACTGCCTCTCTCTCCTCCTCAGTTCTCCTTACTGCCTCCCTCTCCTCCTCAGTTCTCCTTACTGCCTCCCTCTCCTCCTCAGTTCTCCTTACTGCCTCTCTCTCCTCCTCAGTTCTCCTTACTGCCTCTCTCTCCTCCTCAGTTCTCCTTACTGCCTCCTTCTCCTCCTCAGTTCTCCTTACTGCCTCTCTCTCCTCCTCAGTTCTCCTTACTGCCTCTCTCTCCTCCTCAGTTCTCCTTACTGCCTCTCTCTCCTCCTCAGTTCTCCTTACTGCCTCCCTCTCCTCCTCAGTTCTCCTTACTGCCTCCCTCTCCTCCTCAGTTCTCCTTACTGCCTCCCTCTCCTCCTCAGTTCTCCTTACTGCCTCCCTCTCCTCCTCAGTTCTCCTTACTGCCTCTCTCTCCTCCTCAGTTCTCCTTACTGCCTCCCTCTCCTCCTCAGTTCTCCTTACTGCCTCCCTCTCCTCCTCAGTTCTCCTTACTGCCTCTCTCTCCTCCTCAGTTCTCCTTACTGCCTCCCTCTCCTCCTCAGTTCTCCTTACTGCCTCTCTCTCCTCCTCAGTTCTCCTTACTGCCTCCTTCTCCTCCTCAGTTCTCCTTACTGCCTCCCTCTCCTCCTCAGTTCTCCTTACTGCCTCCCTCTCCTCCTCAGTTCTCCTTACTGCCTCCCTCTCCTCCTCAGTTCTCCTTACTGCCTCTCTCTCCTCCTCAGTTCTCCTTACTGCCTCCCTCTCCTCCTCAGTTCTCCTTACTGCCTCCCTCTCCTCCTCAGTTCTCCTTACTGCCTCCTTCTCCTCCTCAGTTCTCCTTACTGCCTCCCTCTCCTCCTCAGTTCTCCTTACTGCCTCTCTCTCCTCCTCAGTTCTCCTTACTGCCTCTCTCTCCTCAGTTCTCCTTACTGCCTCTCTCCTCCTCAGTTCTCCTTACTGCCTCTCTCTCCTCAGTTCTCCTTACTGCCTCTCTCTCCTCCTCAGTTCTCCTTACTGCCTCTCTCTCCTCCTCAGTTCTCCTTACTGCCTCTCTCTCCTCCTCAGTTCTCCTTACTGCCTCCCTCTCCTCCTCAGTTCTCCTTACTGCCTCTCTCTCCTCCTCAGTTCTCCTTACTGCCTCTCTCTCCTCCTCAGTTCTCCTTACTGCCTCCCTCTCCTCCTCAGTTCTCCTTACTGCCTCTCTCTCCTCCTCAGTTCTCCTTACTGCCTCTCTCTCCTCCTCAGTTCTCCTTACTGCCTCTCTCTCCTCCTCAGTTCTCCTTACTGCCTCCCTCTCCTCCTCAGTTCTCCTTACTGCCTCCCTCTCCTCCTCAGTTCTCCTTACTGCCTCCCTCTCCTCCTCAGTTCTCCTTACTGCCTCCCTCTCCTCCTCAGTTCTCCTTACTGCCTCTCTCTCCTCCTCAGTTCTCCTTACTGCCTCCCTCTCCTCCTCAGTTCTCCTTACTGCCTCCCTCTCCTCCTCAGTTCTCCTTACTGCCTCTCTCTCCTCCTCAGTTCTCCTTACTGCCTCCCTCTCCTCATCAGTTCTCCTTACTGCCTCCCTCTCCTCCTCAGTTCTCCTTACTGCCTCCCTCTCCTCCTCAGTTCTCCTTACTGCCTCTCTCTCCTCCTCAGTTCTCCTTACTGCCTCTCTCTCCTCCTCAGTTCTCCTTACTGCCTCTCTCTCCTCCTCAGTTCTCCTTACTGCCTCCCTCTCCTCATCAGTTCTCCTTACTGCCTCTCTCTCCTCCTCAGTTCTCCTTACTGCCTCCCTCTCCTCCTCAGTTCTCCTTACTGCCTCTCTCTCCTCCTCAGTTCTCCTTACTGCCTCTCTCTCCTCCTCAGTTCTCCTTACTGCCTCTCTCTCCTCAGTTCTCCTTAGTGCCTCTCTCTCCTCCTCAGTTCTCCTTACTGCCTCTCTCTCCTCCTCAGTTCTCCTTACTGCCTCTCTCTCCTCCTCAGTTCTCCTTACTGCCTCTCTCTCCTCCTCAGTTCTCCTTACTGCCTCTCTCTCCTCCTCAGTTCTCCTTACTGCCTCTCTCTCCTCCTCAGTTCTCCTTACTGCCTCTCTTTCCTCCTCAGTTCTCCTTACTGCCTCTCTCTCCTCCTCAGTTCTCCTTACTGCCTCTCTCTCCTCATCAGTTCTCCTTACTGCCTCTCTTTCCTCCTCAGTTCTCCTTACTGCCTCTCTCCTCCTCAGTTCTCCTTACTGCCTCTCTCTCCTCCTCAGTTCTCCTCACTGCCTCTCTCTCCTCCTCAGTTCTCCTTACTGCCTCTCTCTCTCTCCTCAGTTCTCCTTACTGCCTCTCTCTCCTCCTCAGTTCTCCTTACTGCCTCTCTCTCCTCCTCAGTTCTCCTTACTGCCTCTCTCTCCTCATCAGTTCTCCTTACTGCCTCTCTCTCCTCCTCAGTTCTCCTTACTGCCTCTCTCTCCTCATCAGTTCTCCTTACTGCCTCTCTTTCCTCCTCAGTTCTCCTTACTGCCTCTCTCCTCCTCAGTTCTCCTTACTGCCTCTCTCTCCTCCTCAGTTCTCCTCACTGCCTCTCTCTCCTCCTCAGTTCTCCTTACTGCCTCTCTCTCTCTCCTCAGTTCTCCTTACTGCCTCTCTCTCCTCCTCAGTTCTCCTTACTGCCTCTCTCTCCTCCTCAGTTCTCCTTACTGCCTCTCTCTCCTCCTCAGTTCTCCTTACTGCCTCTCTCTCCTCCTCAGTTCTCCTTACTGCCTCTCTTTCCTCCTCAGTTCTCCTTACTGCCTCTCTCTCCTCCTCAGTTCTCCTTACTGCCTCTCTTTCCTCCTCAGTTCTCCTTACTGCCTCTCTCTCCTCCTCAGTTCTCCTTACTGCCTCTCTCTCCTCCTCAGTTCTCCTTACTGCCTCTCTCTCCTCATCAGTTCTCCTTACTGCCTCTCTCTCCTCATCAGTTCTCCTTACTGTCTCTCTCTCCTCAGTTCTCCTTACTGCCTCTCTCTCCTCCTCAGTTCTCCTTACTGCCTCTCTCTCCTCCTCAGTTCTCCTTACTGTCTCTCTCTCCTCCTCAGTTCTCCTTACTGCCTCTCTCTCCTCCTCAGTTCTCCTTACTGCCTCTCTCTCCTCATCAGTTCTCCTTACTGCCTCTCTCTCCTCCTCAGTTCTCCTTACTGCCTCCCTCTCCTCAGTTCTCCTTACTGCCTCTCTCTCCTCATCAGTTCTCCTTACTGCCTCTCTCTCCTCCTCAGTTCTCCTTACTGTCTCTCTCTCCTCATCAGTTCTCCTTACTGCCTCTCTCTCCTCCTCAGTTCTCCTTACTGCCTCTCTCTCCTCCTCAGTTCTCCTTACTGCCTCCCTCTCCTCCTCAGTTCTCCTTACTGCCTCTCTCTCCTCCTCAGTTCTCCTTACTGCCTCTCTCTCCTCCTCAGTTCTCCTTACTGCCTCTCTCTCCTCCTCAGTTCTCCTTACTGCCTCTCTCTCCTCCTCAGTTCTCCTTACTGCCTCCCTCTCCTCCTCAGTTCTCCTTACTGCCTCTCTCTCCTCCTCAGTTCTCCTTACTGCCTCCCTCTCCTCCTCAGTTCTCCTTACTGCCTCTCTCTCCTCCTCAGTTCTCCTTACTGCCTCCCTCTCCTCCTCAGTTCTCCTTACTGCCTCCCTCTCCTCCTCAGTTCTCCTTACTGCCTCTCTCTCCTCCTCAGTTCTCCTTACTGCCTCTCTCTCCTCCTCAGTTCTCCTTACTGCCTCCCTCTCCTCCTCAGTTCTCCTTACTGCCTCCCTCTCCTCCTCAGTTCTCCTTACTGCCTCTCTCTCCTCCTCAGTTCTCCTTACTGCCTCTCTCTCCTCCTCAGTTCTCCTTACTGCCTCTCTTCCTCCTCAGTTCTCCTTACTGTCTCTCTCTCCTCATCAGTTCTCCTTACTGCCTCTCTCTCCTCCTCAGTTCTCCTTACTGCCTCTCTCTCCTCCTCAGTTCTCCTTACTGCCTCTCTCTCCTCCTCAGTTCTCCTTACTGCCTCTCTCTCCTCCTCAGTTCTCCTTACTGCCTCTCTCTCCTCCTCAGTTCTCCTTACTGCCTCTCTCTCCTCCTCAGTTCTCCTTACTGCCTCCCTCTCCTCAGTTCTCCTTACTGCCTCTCTCTCCTCCTCAGTTCTCCTTACTGCCTCTCTCTTTCCTCCTCAGTTCTCCTTACTGCCTCTCTCTCCTCATCAGTTCTCCTTACTGCCTCTCTCTCCTCCTCAGTTCTCCTTACTGCCTCTCTCTCCTCCTCAGTTCTCCTTACTGCCTCTCTCTCCTCCTCAGTTCTCCTTACTGCCTCTCTCTCCTCCTCAGTTCTCCTTACTGCCTCTCTCTCCTCCTCAGTTCTCCTTACTGCCTCTCTCTCCTCCTCAGTTCTCCTTACTGCCTCTCTCTCCTCATCAGTTCTCCTTACTGCCTCTCTCTCCTCCTCAGTTCTCTTTACTGCCTCTCTCTCTCTCCTCAGTTCTCCTTACTGCCTCTCTCTCCTCCTCAGTTCTCCTTACTGCCTCTCTCTCCTCCTCAGTTCTCCTTACTGCCTCTCTCTCCTCCTCAGTTCTCCTTACTGCCTCTCTCTCCTCCTCAGTTCTCCTTACTGCCTCCCTCTCTCTCCTCAGTTCTCCTTACTGCCTCTCTCTCCTCCTCAGTTCTCCTTACTGCCTCTCTCTCCTCCTCAGTTCTCCTTACTGTCTCTCTCTCCTCATCAGTTCTCCTTACTGCCTCTCTCTCCTCCTCAGTTCTCCTTACTGCCTCTCTCTCCTCCTCAGTTCTCCTTACTGCCTCTCTCTCCTCCTCAGTTCTCCTTACTGTCTCTCTCTCCTCATCAGTTCTCCTTACTGCCTCTCTCTCCTCCTCAGTTCTCCTTACTGCCTCTCTCTCCTCCTCAGTTCTCCTTACTGCCTCTCTCTCCTCATCAGTTCTCCTTACTGCCTCTCTTTCCTCCTCAGTTCTCCTTACTGCCTCTCTCTCCTCCTCAGTTCTCCTTACTGCCTCTCTCTCCTCCTCAGTTCTCCTTACTGCCTCTCTCTCCTCCTCAGTTCTCCTTACTGCCTCTCTCTCCTCCTCAGTTCTCCTTACTGCCTCTCTCTCCTCCTCAGTTCTCCTTACTGCCTCTCTCTCCTCCTCAGTTCTCCTTACTGCCTCTCTCTCCTCCTCAGTTCTCCTCACTGCCTCTCTCTCCTCCTCAGTTCTCCTTACTGCCTCTCTCTCCTCCTCAGTTCTCCTTACTGCCTCTCTCTCCTCCTCAGTTCTCCTCACTGCCTCTCTCTCCTCCTCAGTTCTCCTTACTGCCTCTCTCTCCTCCTCAGTTCTCCTTACTGCCTCCCTCTCCTCCTCAGTTCTCCTTACTGCCTCTCTCTCCTCCTCAGTTCTCCTTACTGCCTCCCTCTCCTCATCAGTTCTCCTTACTGCCTCTCTCTCCTCCTCAGTTCTCTTTACTGCCTCTCTCTCCTCCTCAGTTCTCCTTACTGTCTCTCTCTCCTCATCAGTTCTCCTTACTGCCTCTCTCTCCTCCTCAGTTCTCCTTACTGCCTCTCTCTCCTCCTCAGTTCTCCTTACTGCCTCTCTCTCCTCCTCAGTTCTCCTTACTGCCTCTCTCTCCTCCTCAGTTCTCCTTACTGCCTCTCTCTCCTCCTCAGTTCTCTTTACTGCCTCTCTCTCCTCCTCAGTTCTCCTTACTGCCTCTCTCTCCTCCTCAGTTCTCCTTACTGCCTCTCTCTCCTCCTCAGTTCTCCTTACTGCCTCCCTCTCCTCCTCAGTTCTCTTTACTGCCTCTCTCTCCTCCTCAGTTCTCCTTACTGCCTCTCTCTCCTCCTCAGTTCTCCTTACTGCCTCTCTTTCCTCCTCAGTTCTCCTTACTGCCTCCCTCTCCTCATCAGTTCTCCTTACTGCCTCTCTCTCCTCCTCAGTTCTCTTTACTGCCTCTCTCTCCTCCTCAGTTCTCCTTACTGTCTCTCTCTCCTCATCAGTTCTCCTTACTGCCTCTCTCTCCTCCTCAGTTCTCTTTACTGCCTCTCTCTCCTCCTCAGTTCTCCTTACTGCCTCTCTCTCCTCCTCAGTTCTCCTTACTGCCTCTCTCTCCTCCTCAGTTCTCCTTACTGCCTCTCTCTCCTCCTCAGTTCTCCTTACTGCCTCTCTCTCCTCCTCAGTTCTCCTTACTGCCTCTCTCTCCTCATCAGTTCTCCTTACTGCCTCTCTCTCCTCCTCAGTTCTCCTTACTGCCTCTCTCTCCTCCTCAGTTCTCCTTACTGCCTCCCTCTCCTCCTCAGTTCTCCTTACTGCCTCTCTCTCCTCCTCAGTTCTCCTTACTGCCTCTCTCTCCTCAGTTCTCCTTACTGCCTCCCTCTCCTCCTCAGTTCTCCTTACTGCCTCTCTCTCCTCCTCAGTTCTCCTTACTGCCTCTCTCTCCTCCTCAGTTCTCCTTACTGCCTCTCTCTCCTCCTCAGTTCTCCTTACTGCCTCTCTCTCCTCCTCAGTTCTCCTTACTGCCTCTCTCTCCTCCTCAGTTCTCCTTACTGCCTCTCTCTCCTCCTCAGTTCTCCTTACTGCCTCTCTCTCCTCCTCAGTTCTCCTTACTGCCTCTCTCTCCTCATCAGTTCTCCTTACTGCCTCTCTCTCCTCATCAGTTCTCCTTACTGCCTCCCTCTCCTCCTCAGTTCTCCTTACTGCCTCTCTCTCCTCCTCAGTTCTCCTTACTGCCTCTCTCTCCTCCTCAGTTCTCCTTACTGCCTCTCTCTCCTCCTCAGTTCTCCTTACTGCCTCTCTCTCCTCATCAGTTCTCCTTACTGCCTCTCTCTCCTCCTCAGTTCTCCTTACTGTCTCTCTCTCCTCCTCAGTTCTCCTTACTGCCTCTCTCTCCTCATCAGTTCTCCTTACTGCCTCTCTTTCCTCCGAGCCACTCTACTCCGTTTCAGGCTGACCCTCGTTTCATGAATGCAACAGAAGTCTTGTTTTTGACTCCATGTCCAACATCAACAACGAACATAATCGTTTAACAATGTTGGCCAGCAGCTGTGTACCACGGTGTCAATATCTTCAGAATCAGTGGAAGAGGAAGCATTAAGTATAATATACACTCAAGAAGAAAATAAAAGGAAAAAAAATAAAATGCTGTGCCTTTTTCTGTCGGACCTGGCACCTCTGGTCCATAT
>NC_139642.1:30918230-31003230 GCF_964638095.1 Poromitra crassiceps
CCTCGTTATATTTCATCATAAAGCCTCCAGTTTATAATGAAAAGCAAAAGAGAGGACAGGCCAGCAGAGTATAATGGCTTCATTTATGCTGAGGGGAGAACTCCCTGGGAAGCATCCATCTTGTCAGGCAGGTTAAATATAGCCCAGACAGACAGATAGACAGAAGGGAATAAGTCCTCAGCTTCCCTCTCCACCCACACTCCCCAGTAAGCCCAGTGGAAGTCATTTCTCAGTGACCACAGAGGGAGGGGGGGGAGGAGCAACACTCTGCTCCTCACTAATCACTCTCTGACCCTGAGACCACCCCTCCACTGGCCCTTGCCAGCCCTCTGGCCTCCTCTGCTCCTCATCTCCTGCTTGTTTTGTGGGAGGTGGGAAGGTGGAGGGGCGGGGGGCTTTTAGAGAGACATGAAGAGTGGAAGAGTGAATCAGGCCGAGGCTCCCCTCTTTATCTCCTAAAGGCAGGGGAATGCCGAGGGGCCGGGCGCTCTGGAATCCGCTGTTTTTGTCTGTCTCTGGGCGAGAGCTGAGCCGAGCCCACTTGGAGCAGAGCAGGGAGGCATTCAGAGCACAGTCTGGAGGGCCCTTCAGCAGACAATGGAGCAGCCCGGGGACAAAATGAGTCCTTGATGAGGGAGTCGTGGAGAGGTGCAGGTGTCTGAGGTGAAGAACAGTCTCTCAGTCCTGACCCACTTATCTCCCACTAGCTCCTCTCCTCCCCTCTCCTCCTCTCCTTCTGTCCTCTCCTCCTCCCTCCTCTCCTCCTTTCCGCTCCTCTCCTCCTGTCCTCTCTGCTCGTCTCCTCCTCCCTCTGCTCCTCTCCTCTCCTCCTCTCTTATCCTCCCCTCCCCTCCTCTCCTCTCCTCAGTTCTTCTCCTCCCCCCCCTGCTCTCCTCTCCGCTCTCCTCTCCTCAGTTCTCCTCTCCTCTCCTCTCCTCTGAGAAACCCAGCAAAACGCATTTCCACATAGCCACTGCTGCTATACTTGGGAGGGTCCACTTACTGCTTACCCTCATCAAGTTCATCTAAACAAGAGCATAATTATTCTATATGTGAATGTAATGTAAATACATATAGCTCACTTTGCCACAGATGGCAGCAGCAGTGTAACCTATAGATGAAGCACAAGACACTGGTCTGCTCGTATGGGAGGAGGGATGCAGGAAAAGGCCTCTGACCCCAGGGCTTCTCTCCACATTCCTGCTAATTGCACTCCATCATAGTTTGGTCTGGAAAAAGCAAACATCTAAATAAACTCTGTCAAACCATGTCGTCCATCTGCCGTCAGATAAGACGAAGGAAATAAAATAGCCATGTTCCATAAACACAAACATAGGGGATCACAAATCAGTGCTCGCAGTCACCACAACCATAAATTAGCCTCGGGACCATTTTTAGCCTGTAAGGACGACGGGGAGAGGACAGTGAACGGAGAGGACAACCCGCTCCTTAAAACCTCATCACTGCTGTCACCATCAAACAGCCCCGGGCCGGCAACATGGACAGAGACAACAACAAAGACCTGACCACCAAAATGACGGCTGGCCTGTGATGGCAGGCCGGGTTACCAGGCAGGCAGGCAGGCAGGCAGGAGGGACTTCAGTCAAGTTGAAGGAGAGAGGGAAAGTAGGAACAAGTCGCAGCCCCCTAGTGGGAAATGTTTCAACTGAAAAGCTACCACTTCTCTTTCTAACACATCTAGACAAAGAGGCTTTCCAATAAACTCTGATTTGAGAGACTTGTCTCATTAAAAAAAAAAGTTACGACGTAAATGTGCTCTTCAATAAGAACAATTTAGTCTTTATTCTATAAAAGCGATGCAGAGTGATTGGAAGTTGCACTGCATTGTTTTCCTTGGGAGTTGCACATCAAAAAGCCGATTTAAAAAGGAAAATAAATGACTTTTCTTCTTTCCTGCATCTTGTTTACAATCTTTCCTTTCTAAATGACGTCTACGTTCGCTGCCTTTGCATATTGTGTCGAGTATCTCATACAGGACAACAAATGAATCCCCCAGACATTCCCTCTACAACAGCGTCTCTCTGTATTGGCTGGATGAGAGCCTGTGGGAAGACAATTACCTTCATACAGCAGCTTTAGCAAAGTGAAATAACAAACAGCATGGCAGGGCTCTGAGGAGACAGCTCTGCTCTGTGTGCATGACGCTATACTCTCACTCACTGGCTTGGAACAGGGCCTCCGGAATTTCACAGGCAGATTTAACCTATTTTCCCAACTTATTTTCATATCTTTTGTGAATTAGGCAGTAAATCAAGGCGCGGGGGCCTGCATGCTGCGGACTGGAATCAGCTGTAAATTGCCACATTAAAGCATGCAGGCGAGGTGCAGCCGGAGCCATCCTCCTGGATTTGGGCAAATTCGGGCTGATGCAAAACAAGGCATTAATTTGAGCGGAGCGGCCCTGCGTGCCGGGCCTGGCGCTCTGACAAAGATGAATGGCATCATTCCAGGCGAATGGTAATTTCACTTTTTGGTGACAGTGCTTTAGAGCTAAAGCGACTCGGGACGCACAAAAGCCTTCGCAATCCCATTGAGGGCCCTCGGTACCTGCCTATCAGACACCGCACATTGTTTACCAATCATCTGATATTGATTGGCTTCAGACTAAAGTTTGAAGATGAATTAGAGGAGGGAGAAGGTTAAGTCCTAACCTTGAAAGATTTAGTGTCTATTCAGCCGGCGTGTAGGACTCTCCTCGGCTCCGTCGGAGAATGGGGGAACTTTTAAATTCAAAAGGGGGGTGGGAGACACAAAACGTGTCACATTCACCAAGTGAATCCACTGGAAGAAACGCAGAAGAACACCCAAAACGCATAATCTTCCTCCCCAGTTGATAGAAATGGTAATTGCATGTGTGGGATAATACTTTGAAGCCGACGCCTCGGTCGGACAGAAGCGCCTATTTAGGTGAAAAAAGGGCCAACAAAACAGCTCCTTCTTAACGCCTTTGTTCACGTCTCCACTCTTTTAAATGTTTACTGAAAAAGAACCTTCAAATCCACTCTCCATCTCTCCCGGCACAATGTGGCACCTATCACTCTTGGCTGCATGGACACATTGTGTTATGGGAATCCTTGATATCTCGCCATCATTCCCATGAATCTTTTTCTATTTAACATTCAAATTCCCAGGAATCCGATTTTCATCCTCTCGAGATGGACAAAAAAACATTTTGAGATGAAGGAAATCATTCTGAATACCTTTAAAGTGTTACACAACAAGTTGCATGGGAATTCTAGTGGATATTTTCAACAGCCGAGTCAATGCTCTCTCTGCAGATATTTTCTGAAGGGAAACAAAAACTCTGAAAAGCCCATACTCTGAACGCATACAAACCATACAAGACATCCATGGACACATGACAGAACGCCACAGGACACCAGGAGATTCCATTTTCACATGCCGCACAAGTGATGTTCATATTTCGACATTCATGTCTTGACATCTGGACAGAGCCAAGAGTGCGTTGGTACCGGGGTGAGTCCCCCTCAGCTTGTCGGGATGTACCATCTCCCAGCGTGGAGCTGGAGCTCTAAATGGACCACTGGGTCACCCCTCACAGCTGGGCCACACCACTTAACGTAACCCCACCCCCTCCTCCTGCCGCGCCCGCGAGCCTCTCCAGCCCACTCGACCTCCCGACACGGCGCAGACGAGGCGCGGGCAGCGCTAACCCCACAAGATGCCTAGGTCAGAGGTCACATTAAGAGAGTGGATGTACGCCCCGCGCTCCGACAGAGAGAGAGAGAGAACAAACACCATGCAGCGCTTGTAAAGAGAATCACTCTGTCATGCGTTAAACATCCCTTTAGCAAATACAGAGACAGAGAGACAAGACAGCGCTGAGCAAAAAGACAAGTACGCAAAGAGGAAGGCCATGATAGAGACAGAGGGAGAGTGAGGACCAAATCAAGATGTACAGACATTCAACATAATAATAATAAGCTCAATGAGCAAAATCCATTCTATGATTTATACTTTATTAGATCTTCCACATTGAAACATGTAACTAAAACCATTCTAATTGCAAATGAGACTGTATGGAGCATTTTAGACTATATGCAAACATGAAGATTTCATATTCTGAATAAGTAGTCCAACAATTTCAACATTTTAGGTTAACACTTGACTCAAACAGACACGAACTGGACTAGTTGGACTGGCTACATGTTGAAGTGGCAGCAGCCTGGCTGTGGTCTGTGGTATGTTACAGCTGGCCTGTGTGTCATGTAGACAGGAAGTGGACAGGGCTCAGAGGATGCAGGTGTGTCCGTGGTGACACAGAGACAGACAGGCAGAGCCACGCAGGGCAGACAGGACAGGACAGGACAACGGGGCTTCTGTAAATCATCTTGAAACTAATATGCGGCCCCACTGGGGGAACCCACGTGTGCCATGGCAGAGATCATGCTAGATGTTCCATAGCTCTATGGGTGGAGTGTGGCACTAACGCTGCCAGGGTTAGGGTTCAACACTGGAGGTAAAAAATAAATAAAAAGTAAAGCACTTGTTGGGATAGATGCCTCTTATAAGTGCCACACACACACACACACACACACACACACACACACACACACACACACACACACACACACACACACACACCTAAAAAACAAATCTAAAAAACTTGACATTTGGGGTTAAGAGTTTTGCAGCACAGTGACCATAGGGTTCTGACACATATACCGGTATTAGAAATTATTACAAGTTCAATCTCACACTATAATATGCAGCTACAAAATATAAACAAAATCTTGTACTGCTTGTTATGTGATGGCACAAACTATGAAATTATGCATATTATCAATCAATCAATCAATCAATCAATCAATCAAATATTTACATGTATATACCGCCAAATCACAACAACAGTTATCTCAAGGTGCTTTACAAATAGAGCAGGTAGAAGACCATGCTCGTTATTTTAGACCCAAAATTTGAAACAATTCTCACAAGCAATGGCGATTTTACTGCAAGGTCATATGCATAATGCATTGAAAAAGAAACCTGAACCTACAGTCTTTCTTACACACGTGCACGCACGCACACACGCACGCACACACACACACACACACACACACACACACACACACACACACACACACACGCGCGCGCGCGCGTGCGCGCACACGTACACGCACACACACACACACACGCACACGCACGCACACGCACACACAGGCCTCGGGGCTTAGCTAACCCTCCCAGCCTGGCCGGCCCTCAGCTCCTGAATGCGAGCGGCACTTAAACTTTCCCCTTTTCAAACAGCCGAGCACAAAGAGACGAGACCACATCAGTGGGGCTGCCGATCATCCCCACAGACGGCTGAGCGAGGACAACAGGTCCCCGGGCACGTCCGTCCGCACACAACGTCCCCACGTCCCCCATCATCATCATGTCCCCGCCCCCCCATCACGCTCGCACCGGGGTCGGGGCCCGTACGCCGCGTACACCGCTCTCTCCCTCTCATGTGGGACTAGATACATGACCATTCTTTCGGCGGGGAGGGGAGAAGGGGGGGGGGGGGGGTAAGTGAGTAAGGGGGGTGGGTGGTGTGTGTGTGTGGGGGGGGGGGTATTGGTGCTGCAGCTGTCCCACTGGCCATGCCCCCCCTCCCCTCCTCCCCTCCTCCCCAGCAGCAGGTTCCTCCCTTCAGAAGAAAAACACGCTTCATTACGTCCTCTCTCGGCGGAGCAGCCAGGGGCCTTTCAGGGCAGATAAGCCTCTTAGACATGAAGTAGCGCTCAGAGCAGCGTCTGAGTGACAGCAGGAAGGTTTAGCCATTCACCAGACAATGCTCACATTCTCCGGCTTTCATCTAGGAGGCGGACAATGATCTGTTTTTTAAGGCCTCATCTCCTCTGCCTTTCCCACAGCATGTAGGTGACTGGCCGGCCGCGCGGGAGAGAGAGAGAGAGAGAGACAGACAGAGAGACAGAGAGAGAGAGAGAGAGAGAGAGAGACAGACAGAGAGAGAGAGAGAGAGAGAGAGAGAGAGACAGACAGACAGAGAGAGAGAGAGAGAGAGAGAGAGAGAGAGAGAGAGAGGGGCGAGGGCCGGCCGCTGCTATCTCCCCAGGCCTCATGTTTCCTTGACGGGCCAGATTGAGGTGGGAGGAGAGGGGATGAGGAGGTGCTGGAGGTGGAGGGTGGGGGGCAACAAGGGGGGCCGGGCGATGTGTGTGTGACAGTGTGGTAGTAGTGGCGGAAGGGGGGGTATTTGAGGGAAGGCAAAGCGCATCAATCACACACACACACACACACACACACACGCACACGCACGCACACACACACACACACACACACACACACACACACACACACACACACACACACACACACACACACACACACACACACACACAATCAGTGGGTGATGGTTGAGTGGACGTGTGTGACAGACAGGCAGGTGAGACTAGGCCTGCTGGTGACATGGTTGGGTGTGGAGCTTTGTCACTCTTATCTGCTCTGAGCGCTGACATGCAGCCCTCCATGGCCGCCCTTGCCACCATTGTGTGCGATTCAACAAGATGTATTGATACAGACGCTGATGCAGAGGCACCTGGGCCAAACTCAACTAGACACTGTGAAAAGACATCCAAACACATTCTTTTCAATATCAGGAGGGATTGTAACCTCTAAGCCCTTCTGCATCCAAACATGCATCGATGCCACAAAGCACTCAAAGATCTATGTCAACTTTGAGCACAACTGGGTATTTCTCCAATTGTCAATGAACTGTAAATGGTCTAGCTCAGTGGTTCTTCAATGACCCCCAGGGGTCAATGAAGGGGTTCCAGGGGGTCCCCAGCAAAAAGGGGAATAATTTATGTATACTATAATTCCATCCAATGACAGAATGTATGGCTATTTGGTCATGGGTTTCATACACTTTCTGTAATAAAACATCTAAAAGCAAAACTCTTATCAGATGGGGGACCCCGGGACAAAGTGGTATCAAATGGGGGTCTGTGGTCTACTCTAATTTGTGTCAGTTTAGGGGTCCTTGATGTGGAAAAACTTTGAGAACAGGTTTAGCTTGATTAGATTATGTCCGTGTGATGCCAAGACATATCCATAAAATTAAAATTATGTTTTTATAACAAACATATTCCTAAGCAACCTAAACAAAAAAGGTTGCTGTTTTCTTGAGACTTTACAAATAAAGTGTGCCACATAGGAGCCACATTTTATTATACATAATCTCAAGTGTTCCATCAAACCAAAAAAGATTATTACATATATAAATCAATTTCTACAAAACACTTCTCAGTTCATTATATCAAGGACCATAAACACATACGACACACAGTACTGACAGATTGTTCCGGTTATAGTTCTGACACAGATCTCAATATGATGATATAGTTTCATCAACATACCATTTTTTCAATTAGCCTATGCGTATTTTACACCAGGGGACAATATCAGCTGTCGCAAAAATTTGAGTTATGAGATTTCTGCGAGGCGCCAAAGTCATAATAATTTTCCAAGCAGGTATTCAGATATAGCAATGGATTTTCCAGCCTTTTATCTGACCAATAGGGAGCTCGCGAACCAGGAAATTCAGTGCGTAAGTAAATTTACAGGGCCAAGATTGACAAGACGGTCATGCAGGGAGTGGGACTACACGGTGTTGATGTCTCAAAGAGCTGGCTGGATTATTTGAGAATCACCTCACACTTCAGACCGGTTTGTTTTGCTCCCTAGAAAGTATAAACATCCACACCTCATCTACAATAAACAGACACCGCAGAGCAGCACCGAGAGAGAGATTCAGAGAGAGAAAGAGTCTAGACTGAAGCCATTTGAATAGACATGTGTGCACGAGTATATGACTAAGTTTGTGTTTGTGTGTGTGTGTGCGTGCATGTGTGTGTATGTGTGTGTGCGTGCATGTGTGTGTACGTGTGTATGTGTGTGTGCGTGCATGTGTGTGTGTGTACGTGTGTGTGTGTGTGTGTGTGTGTGTGTGTGCGTGTGTGTGCACATGAGGCCAACATACGGAAACATGTCCTTCAAGAGACATGACCATAAAAGCCCTTCAATGTTTGAGTGAAGTGTCAGTCACCAGGCTACTTATGACTCTAATTGGATTATTACTACAGTCGAGGCCTCTGTATGGCTGCTCTTGTTCTAACATGCTAACTCCAGCTGCTACCAGTGTGAATGAGCTGAAGAAAGAATCTTAGTGTGAGTGTGAGCTAAGCTTGGGGGAAATAACACTTGGATACATTTCGAATGCTTACAAAACACAAGTGATGTGACCACTATGTGTGACTATTTAATAGGGGTGTAATCATACGTTTTAATGATGATACGATACGTGGTTGCAATATGATAGGACGACATTGGCTCATTTAGAGCGATACGATAAGTAGGAAGATAAATCAACACATCAATTCATTGATGAATCGTTACAGTCCTACTATTTAATGGTCTACAAATATAAATCATACACATCTCAAAGTGCTTCAATAAATGTGTTTGCCCAGGCGTGGTTAGTGGTATAGCCATATCGCAACATACAGTGAGCTGTGTGGTGGCAGAGAGTAAAGATGAACAGGTAAGTGACATGAGAAAGAAGGTGTGAGCTGTGTGGTGACAGAGAGTAAAGATGAACAGGTAAGTGACATGAGAAAGAAGGTGTGAGCTGTGTGGTGGCAGAGAGTAAAGATGAACAGGTAAGTGACATGAGAAAGAAGGTGTGAGCTGTGTGGTGACAGAGAGTAAAGATGAACAGGTAAGTGACATGAGAAAGAAGGTGTGAGCTGTGTGGTGACAGAGAGTAAAGATGAACAGGTAAGTGACATGAGAAAGAAGGTGTGAGCTGTGTGGAGCCAGAGAGTAAAGATGAACAGGTAAGTGACATGAGAAAGAAGGTGTTAGCTGTGTGGAGCCAGAGAGTAAAGATGAACAGGTAAGTGACATGAGAAAGAAGGTGTGAGCTGTGTGGAGCCAGAGAGTAAAGATGAACAGGTAAGTGACATGAGAAAGAAGGTGTGAGCTGTGTGATGGCAGAGAGTAAAGATGAACAGGTAAGTGACATGAGAAAGAAGGTGTGAGCTGTGTGGTGACAGAGAGTAAAGATGAACAGGTAAGTGACATGAGAAAGAAGGTGTGAGCTGTGTGGTGGCAGAGAGTAAAGATGAACAGGTAAGTGACATGAGAAAGAAGGTGTGAGCTGTGTGGTGGCAGAGAGTAAAGATGAACAGGTAAGTGACATGAGAAAGAAGGTGTTAGCTGTGTGGAGCCAGAGAGTAAAGATGAACAGGTAAGTGACATGAGAAAGAAGGTGTGAGCTGTGTGGAGCCAGAGAGTAAAGATGAACAGGTAAGTGACATGAGAAAGAAGGTGTGAGCTGTGTGGTGGCAGAGAGTAAAGATGAACAGGTAAGTGACATGAGAAAGAAGGTATGAGCTGTGTGGAGCCAGAGAGTAAAGATGAACAGGTAAGTGACATGAGAAAGAAGGTGTGAGCTGTGTGGAGCCAGAGAGTAAAGACGAACAGGTAAGTGACATGAGAAAGAAGGTGTGAGCTGTGTGGAGCCAGAGAGTAAAGACGAACAGGTAAGTGACATGAGAAAGAAGGTGTGAGCTGTGTGGTGGCAGAGAGTAAAGATGAACAGGTAAGTGACATGAGAAAGAAGGTGTGAGCTGTGTGGAGCCAGAGAGTAAAGATAAACAGGTACAGTAAGTGACATGAGAAAGAAGGTGTGAGCTGTGTGGAGCCAGAGAGTAAAGATGAACAGGTAAGTGACATGAGAAAGAAGGTGTGAGCTGTGTAGAGCCAGAGAGTAAAGATGAACAGGTAAGTGACATGAGAAAGAAGGTGTGAGCTGTGTGGTGGCAGAGAGTAAAGATGAACAGGTAAGTGACATGAGAAAGAAGGTGTGAGCTGTGTGGAGCCAGAGAGTAAAGATGAACAGGTAAGTGACATGAGAAAGAAGGTGTGAGCTGTGTGGTGGCAGAGAGTAAAGATGAACAGGTAAGTGACATGAGAAAGAAGGTGTGAGCTGTGTGGTGGCAGAGAGTAAAGATGAACAGGTAAGTGACATGAGAAAGAAGGTGTGAGCTGTGTGGTGACAGAGAGTAAAGATGAACAGGTAAGTGACATGAGAAAGAAGGTATGAGCTGTGTGGAGCCAGAGAGTAAAGATGAACAGGTAAGTGACATGAGAAAGAAGGTGTGAGCTGTGTGGTGACAGAGAGTAAAGATGAACAGGTAAGTGACATGAGAAAGAAGGTGTGAGCTGTGTGGAGCCAGAGAGTAAAGATGAACAGGTAAGTGACATGAGAAAGAAGGTATGAGCTGTGTGGAGCCAGAGAGTAAAGATGAACAGGTAAGTGACATGAGAAAGAAGGTGTGAGCTGTGTGGAGCCAGAGAGTAAAGATAAACAGGTACAGTACCGTAAATTCCGGACTATCAGACGCACCGGTCTATAAGCCGCACCTTCAAAGGTGACTATTTTTTTCTTCTATAAGCCGCACCGGTCTATAAGCCGCGGGTGTTTTGATGTTTAATTACCATATGAAAGGGTTCGTGCACAGAGAGGAATGTCGGGAAAGAGATCGCTGTTTGGGGAAGCTCCCATTTATTAACATTTCAACAAAACAAAAGTCAGGTCACTAATCCCCAGACAAAATCACACATTGTGGTATTTTTTGTTTTTTTTACAGTGCACACAGTGTCCGCGGTGTGGTGAAAAGAGGGCAAGAGAGGAAATTAAAACAGAAGTGGATTTATAGTTAGAAAGAGTGCTAAAGAAGAGAGAATTCCGTTTTTTATTTTTTTATTTTAGTTACTCACAGTACTATTGACCAGTCCAACTCAAAAGATATTCGGCAGTTTCACTTTGAGCTCTTGTTCCGCCGCTGGGCACACAGTGTCCGCGGTGTGGTGAAAAGAGGGCAAGAGAGGAAATTAAAACAGAAGTGGATTTATAGTTAGAAAGAGTGCTAAAGATAGTCCGGTCTGGTTATGACGAGTCTCGCTGGGTACAGTACGCCAAAGCGATATCCATTGACTCGATGATGCTGTTGTATGTTGCGCGTTTCTGTTGCACCAACGCGGAGAGGTCCTGCCCGGACGAAAAAGCGCGTACCCTCCCAGGTGAGGGGCTTCTTCCCCGCAGCCTGGAGGATGAGTTGACGGTCGGGCCAGCGGAGTAGGCAGATGAACATGGCCCTCGGTGGCAGGCCGGGGTCTGGACGTGGCCGAGGCGCCCGGTGTGCCCTGTCCACCTCTGGTGGTTTCTCGCCTTCCTTCAGGTCCAGGATGTAACACAGGATTTTGCCACGAAAGCGTCCATGTCACTGATCTCAGCTCCTCTTTTACATTGATCAGGCGAATGTTATTTCTTTTACTCCTGCTGATTAAGTCATCAACCTGCGTGTGCAGGGTTTCGATTTTGCATTTTATCCATTTTCGGACTCACTGTGTTGTTTTTGTCCTCCAGTGCGCGGATGCGCTTTTCCGCATTATAAACTCTGTTCACGGTTGCCTTAGTTTCTTTAGTGAGTGAGTGGATGGACTTCTGCACGTTTTCAAACTTGTTTTCAAGCTGCTCAAAACCTCTGAGCGATGTCGGACTTAATCGATAGTGTTTCACGGAGTAAAAGTTTAGCCCAAGCGTGTATCTCCAGCCTCCAGCAGGTGAGTCATTTCCTCATTCATGGCGTGATTGCTTCGTCTTTTTCTTTCTGCTTACCTGTGTTGTGTTATGTTATGTTATGTTATGTTGTTAAAAGAGGGCAAGAGAGGAAATTAAAACAGAAGTGGATTTATAGTTAGAAAGAGTGCTAAAAAAAGAGAGATTTTTTTTTTTGGAAAAAATCCATAGATAAGACGCACCGTTATATAAGCCGCAGGGGGCAAAAAAGTCCAAAAAACGGGAAAAAAGCCGCGGCTTATAGTCCGGAATTTACGGTAAGTGACATGAGAAAGAAGGTATGAGCTGTGTGGAGCCAGAGAGTAAAGATGAACAGGTAAGTGACATGAGAAAGAAGGTGTGAGCTGTGTGGAGCCAGAGAGTAAAGATGAACAGGTAAGTGACATGAGAAAGAAGGTGTGAGCTGTGTGGAGCCAGAGAGTAAAGATGAACAGGTAAGTGACATGAGAAAGAAGGTGTGAGCTGTGTGGAGCCAGAGAGTAAAGATGAACAGGTAAGTGACATGAGAAAGAAGGTGTGAGCTGTGTGGTGGCAGAGAGTAAAGATGAACAGGTAAGTGACATGAGAAAGAAGGTGTGAGCTGTGTGGAGCCAGAGAGTAAAGATGAACAGGTAAGTGACATGAGAAAGAAGGTGTGAGCTGTGTGGAGCCAGAGAGTAAAGATGAACAGGTAAGTGACATGAGAAAGAAGGTGTGAGCTGTGTGGAGCCAGAGAGTAAAGATGAACAGGTAAGTGACATGAGAAAGAAGGTGTGAGCTGTGTGGAGCCAGAGAGTAAAGATGAACAGGTAAGTGACATGAGAAAGAAGGTATGAGCTGTGTGGAGCCAGAGAGTAAAGATGAACAGGTAAGTGACATGAGAAAGAAGGTGTGAGCTGTGTGGTGACAGAGAGTAAAGATGAACAGGTAAGTGACATGAGAAAGAAGGTGTTAGCTGTGTGGAGCCAGAGAGTAAAGATGAACAGGTAAGTGACATGAGAAAGAAGGTGTGAGCTGTGTGTTGGCAGAGAGTAAAGACGAACAGGTAAGTGACATGAGAAAGAAGGTGTGAGCTGTGTGGAGCCAGAGAGTAAAGATGAACAGGTAAGTGACATGAGAAAGAAGGTGTGAGCTGTGTGGAGCCAGAGAGTAAAGACGAACAGGTAAGTGACATGAGAAAGAAGGTGTGAGCTGTGTGGAGCCAGAGAGTAAAGATGAACAGGTAAGTGACATGAGAAAGAAGGTGTTAGCTGTGTGGTGACAGAGAGTAAAGATGAACAGGTAAGTGACATGAGAAAGAAGGTGTGAGCTGTGTGGAGCCAGAGAGTAAAGACGAACAGGTAAGTGACATGAGAAAGAAGGTGTGAGCTGTGTGGAGCCAGAGAGTAAAGATGAACAGGTAAGTGACATGAGAAAGAAGGTGTTAGCTGTGTGGTGACAGAGAGTAAAGATGAACAGGTAAGTGACATGAGAAAGAAGGTGTGAGCTGTGTGGAGCCAGAGAGTAAAGACGAACAGGTAAGTGACATGAGAAAGAAGGTGTGAGCTGTGTGGTGGCAGAGAGTAAAGATGAACAGGTAAGTGACATGAGAAAGAAGGTGTTAGCTGTGTGGTGACAGAGAGTAAAGATGAACAGGTAAGTGACATGAGAAAGAAGGTGTGAGCTGTGTGGAGCCAGAGAGTAAAGACGAACAGGTAAGTGACATGAGAAAGAAGGTGTGAGCTGTGTGGTGGCAGAGAGTAAAGATGAACAGGTAAGTGACATGAGAAAGAAGGTGTGAGCTGTGTGGAGCCAGAGAGTAAAGATGAACAGGTAAGTGACATGAGAAAGAAGGTGTTAGCTGTGTGGTGACAGAGAGTAAAGATGAACAGGTAAGTGACATGAGAAAGAAGGTGTGAGCTGTGTGGAGCCAGAGAGTAAAGATGAACAGGTAAGTGACATGAGAAAGAAGGTGTGAGCTGTGTGGTGGCAGAGAGTAAAGATGAACAGGTAAGTGACATGAGAAAGAAGGTGTGAGCTGTGTGGAGCCAGAGAGTAAAGACGAACAGGTAAGTGACATGAGAAAGAAGGTGTGAGCTGTGTGGAGCCAGAGAGTAAAGACGAACAGGTAAGTGACATGAGAAAGAAGGTGTGAGCTGTGTGGAGCCAGAGAGTAAAGATGAACAGGTAAGTGACATGAGAAAGAAGGTGTGAGCTGTGTGGTGGCAGAGAGTAAAGATGAACAGGTAAGTGACATGAGAAAGAAGGTGTGAGCTGTGTGGAGCCAGAGAGTAAAGATGAACAGGTAAGTGACATGAGAAAGAAGGTATGAGCTGTGTGGAGCCAGAGAGTAAAGATGAACAGGTAAGTGACATGAGAAAGAAGGTGTGAGCTGTGTGGTGACAGAGAGTAAAGATGAACAGGTAAGTGACATGACAAAGAAGGTGTGAGCTGTGTGGAGCCAGAGAGTAAAGATGAACAGGTAAGTGACATGAGAAAGAAGGTGTTAGCTGTGTGGAGCCAGAGAGTAAAGATGAACAGGTAAGTGACATGAGAAAGAAGGTGTGAGCTGTGTGTTGGCAGAGAGTAAAGACGAACAGGTAAGTGACATGAGAAAGAAGGTGTGAGCTGTGTGGAGCCAGAGAGTAAAGATGAACAGGTAAGTGACATGAGAAAGAAGGTGTGAGCTGTGTGGAGCCAGAGAGTAAAGACGAACAGGTAAGTGACATGAGAAAGAAGGTGTGAGCTGTGTGGAGCCAGAGAGTAAAGATGAACAGGTAAGTGACATGAGAAAGAAGGTGTTAGCTGTGTGGTGACAGAGAGTAAAGATGAACAGGTAAGTGACATGAGAAAGAAGGTGTGAGCTGTGTGGAGCCAGAGAGTAAAGATGAACAGGTAAGTGACATGAGAAAGAAGGTGTGAGCTGTGTGGAGCCAGAGAGTAAAGACGAACAGGTAAGTGACATGAGAAAGAAGGTGTGAGCTGTGTGGTGGCAGAGAGTAAAGATGAACAGGTAAGTGACATGAGAAAGAAGGTGTGAGCTGTGTGGAGCCAGAGAGTAAAGACGAACAGGTAAGTGACATGAGAAAGAAGGTGTGAGCTGTGTGGTGGCAGAGAGTAAAGATGAACAGGTAAGTGACATGAGAAAGAAGGTGTGAGCTGTGTGGTGGCAGCAGGCCCGTAAAGCACCCAGAGACATGGAGGAGCTTTGGCCTTCTCTAACCACCTCCACACTTCCCTGTAGATTCCCCACAACTGACATCCTTATACTGTGTGTCTGTGTGTCTGTCTGTCTGCCTGCCTGCCTGCCTGCCTGCCTGCCTGCCTGCCTGTCTGTCTTGTCTGTTTGTCTTTTCTGTCCGTCTGTCTGTGCATCTGTCTGTCTGTCTGTCTGTCTGTCTGTGCGTCTGTCTGTCTGTCTTCTCATACTGTTGAATGGAAGTCATCTTCCAATGAAGAAAACTGTCTGGTTTTCAGATTGAAAATGACAGCCATGCATTTTTTTTTTACATTCCACAGTGGGCTTTAAGGCTATAGGGTCACGTAACATATTGAAAGTCTGAAAACATCGCCAACATTTCAAATACAACTGTCTCCCAAATCACCAGTGAGACCGTGTAAACGTGCAAACCTGCAGGCTTGCACACACGTATGAATGAACGAACACACACACACACACACACACACACGTCACACACAGCCATCCACCATGTCCTCAGCACCTCACCCCTCCCCTCTGGCGCAGCATTAATCTCACACACCTCATCAGGGCCGTGGCATGTTAACCCCAAAGATCTCATATCCTCCACACACCTTTACCTCCTTTCCCTGCTCCCATCCCCCACAGCTAATCACTCCCTGCTTTATACCTGCTTTACCTCATTTCCCTGCTCCCATCCCCCGCAGCTAATCACTCCCTGCTTTACTACCTGCTTTACCTCCTTTACCTGCTCCCATCCCCCACAGCTAATCACTCCCTGCTTTACTACCTGCTTTACCTCCTTTACCTGCTCCCATCCCCCGCAGCTAATCACTCCCTGCTTTATACCTGCTTTACCTCCTTTCCCTGCTCCCATCCCCCACAGCTAATCACTCCCTGCTTTACTACCTGCTTTACCTCCTTTCCCTGCTCCCATCCCCCACAGCTAATCACTCCCTGCTTTATACCTGATTTACCTCCTTTCCCTGCTCCCATCTCCCACAGCTAATCACTCCCTGCTTTATACCTGCTTTACCTCCTTTCCCTGCTCCCATCTCCCACAGCTAATCACTCCCTGCTTTACTACCTGCTTTACCTCCTTTCCCTGCTCCCATCCCCCGCAGCTAATCACTCCCTGCTTTATACCTGCTTTACCTCCTTTCCCTGCTCCCATCCCCCACAGCTAATCACTCCCTGCTTTATACCTGCTTTACCTCCTTTCCCTGCTCCCATCTCCCACAGCTAATCACACCCTGCTTTATACCTGCTTTACCTCCTTTCCCTGCTCCCATCTCCCACAGCTAATCACTCCCTGCTTTACTACCTGCTTTACCTCATTTCCCTGCTCCCATCCCCCGCAGCTAATCACTCCCTGCTTTACTACCTGCTTTACCTCCTTTACCTGCTCCCATCCCCCACAGCTAATCACTCCCTGCTTTACTACCTGCTTTACCTCCTTTACCTGCTCCCATCCCCCGCAGCTAATCACTCCCTGCTTTATACCTGCTTTACCTCCTTTCCCTGCTCCCATCCCCCACAGCTAATCACTCCCTGCTTTACTACCTGCTTTACCTCCTTTCCCTGCTCCCATCCCCCACAGCTAATCACTCCCTGCTTTATACCTGATTTACCTCCTTTCCCTGCTCCCATCTCCCACAGCTAATCACTCCCTGCTTTATACCTGCTTTACCTCCTTTCCCTGCTCCCATCTCCCACAGCTAATCACTCCCTGCTTTACTACCTGCTTTACCTCCTTTCCCTGCTCCCATCCCCCGCAGCTAATCACTCCCTGCTTTATACCTGCTTTACCTCCTTTCCCTGCTCCCATCCCCCACAGCTAATCACTCCCTGCTTTATACCTGCTTTACCTCCTTTCCCTGCTCCCATCTCCCACAGCTAATCACACCCTGCTTTATACCTGCTTTACCTCCTTTCCCTGCTCCCATCTCCCACAGCTAATCACTCCCTGCTTTACTACCTGCTTTACCTCATTTCCCTGCTCCCATCCCCCACAGCTAATCACACCCTGCTTTATACCTGTTTTACCTCCTTTCCCTGCTCCCATCTCCCACAGCTAATCACTCCCTGCTTTACTACCTGCTTTACCTCCTTTCCCTGCTCCCATCCCCCACAGCTAATCACTCCCTGCTTTACTACCTGCTTTACCTCCTTTCCCTGCTCCCATCCCCCACAGCTAATCACACCCTGCTTTATACCTGCTTTACCTCCTTTCCCTGCTCCCATCTCCCACAGCTAATCACTCCCTGCTTTACTACCTGCTTTACCTCCTTTCCCTGCTCCCATCTCCCACAGCTAATCACTCCCTACTTTACTACCTGCTTTACCTCCTTTCCCTGCTCCCATCCCCCACAGCTAATCACACCCTGCTTTATACCTGCTTTACCTCCTTTCCCTGCTCCCATCTCCCACAGCTAATCACTCCCTGCTTTACTACCTGCTTTACCTCCTTTCCCTGCTCCCATCTCCCACAGCTAATCACTCCCTGCTTTACTACCTGCTTTACCTCCTTTCCCTGCTCCCATCTCCCACAGCTAATCACTCCCTGCTTTACTACCTGCTTTACCTCCTTTCCCTGCTCCCATCCCCCATAGCTAATCACACCCTGCTTTATACCTGCTTTACCTCCTTTCCCTGCTCCCATCTCCCACAGCTAATCACTCCCTGCTTTACTACCTGCTTTACCTCTTTTCCCTGCTCCCATCTCCCACAGCTAATCACTCCCTACTTTACTACCTGCTTTACCTCCTTTCCCTGCTCCCATCCCCCACAGCTAATCACTCCCTGCTTTACTACCTGCTTTACCTCCTTTCCCTGCTCCCATCTCCCACAGCTAATCACTCCCTGCTTTACTACCTGCTTTACCTCCTTTCCCTGCTCCCATCTCCCACAGCTAATCACTCCCTGCTTTACTACCTGCTTTACCTCTTTTCCCTGCTCCCATCTCCCACAGCTAATCACTCCCTACTTTACTACCTGCTTTACCTCCTTTCCCTGCTCCCATCCCCCACAGCTAATCACTCCCTGCTTTACTACCTGCTTTACCTCCTTTCCCTGCTCCCATCTCCCACAGCTAATCACTCCCTGCTTTACTACCTGCTTTACCTCCTTTCCCTGCTCCCATCCCCCGCAGCTAATCACTCCCTGCTTTGTTCTGTACCACCGGACCTGCTGAACACTCCACCTGCCACTCTGAGTGGACCTGCTGAAGACTCCACCTGCCGCCAGCAACCCCCGACTTTAGCCATCCTGAGACCCTGGAGCTGCAACAATTAACTGATTAGTTGTCAACTATTAAATGAATGGCCAACTATTTTGATAATTGATTAATCTGCTTGAGTCTTTTTTTAATAAGAAAATAAAATAATCAGCAGATTAATTGACAATGAAAATAACCGTTATTTGCAGCCCTATGAGACCCACAGACAAAGAGTGAGATACAGAAAAACACACAGCATACACAAGGAAACAGAAAAACAGAACGACAGAGTCAAGCATCAGAGAGATTTGGATATTATCAAACAGACGATCAGGCAGTCAAACAAGGACAAACTAGCAGGCGTGTGTCGGAGATAGGGACATTGAAGCTTGTTCTGCTTTTGTAATGACTGTAAAGACATCTGGACTAAGACTGTCTGCTACATGCATCAAAATGTCAACGTCAGTATAGCAGGACAGACGGGAGACGCAATGACACAGTCAAACAGTGAGACAGACATGCCATCAGAAGAAAGACAGATTGGGCAATTAGACAAACACACACAGACAGGTCCTTCCATTACACAGACATACCAACATGGCCGCCATGGAGACAATGGGCCCCTTCACCATACCACTGGGTGTTTATGTCCCCCGTCAGTCTGCATCACCAGTGTCCCCCTGACTGCTCCCAGCTGACGCCCCCACCACACACACGCACATGTGTACACACGCACGCACGCACACACACACACACACACACACACACACACACACACACACACACACACACACACACACACACACACACACACACACACACACACTCACACACACACACACACACACACACACACACACACACACACACACACACACACACACACACACACACACACACCTCTCTGACCTCCCAGGCTGAACTTGAACGCACACACATAGTCCTGCTTTGCTTTCTGTCACATGTCAGCATATCATGGCCCACACAGTCACGCAGTCCCCTTGTGTGTGTGTCAGGAGAGTGTGTGTGTGTGTGTGTGTGTGTGTGTGTGTGTGTGTGTGTGCGTGTGTGTGTGTGTGTGTGCGTGTGCGTGCGTGCATGTGTGTGTGTGTGTCTGTATGTCTGTGTGTGTGTGTGTGTGTGTGTGTGCGCGCGGGCAGAAGAGGATGAATGAATGAATGGGCTTCTGTTGGCCTGCTCCTAATGACTTTATTTAGAGATGTTGTGTTTAACGTCAGGAAACACCAGTCATGTACGCCGCCAACAGCATCTGCGGTGAGGGCAGTGTGAGTCAGTAGTCCATTCACCCCCCCCCCCCCCAACACACACACACACACACACACACACACACACGCACACACGCAATTCCCAATCTCTCCTCTTACTGGGCCATCTTGATCTGGTTTACAGGGATGGAGTAGAGAGGAGCGAGCGAGTGCAACGATGAAGGAGTCTTTGCTACTTCTCTCTCTCTCTCTCTCTTCAAAACCTGCATTTCTCTGCCCTTATCTCCTCCACACTTTACTTCTCTTTTATTCTTTGTATCGCTCTTTCTTTCTTCCCTCTCTCCCTCGCTCCTGTTCTTTTTACCCCGCCCCCCTCCCCTTTCTGATACCAGTGCATAAAACACACCAAAAGTTTTCACTGGAGCTGGGTAATGAGGCAGACCTTTGACCCGGGTTTGATGACTTCCATACCTGTGCGAGTGTGCAAGTGTGTGTGTGTGTGTGTGTGTGTGTGTGTGTGTGTGTGTGTGTGTGTGTGTGTGTGTGTGTGTGTGTGTGTGCGTGCGTCTGTCTGTGTGTGTGTGTGCCCGCAGCTGGCGGCTGACAGCGACATGACTAATGAGGGCTTGGGACAGAAATAATAGGTGGGAATTATAAGAGAAAAAAAAGGTTGGAGTTAGGGTGCAAAGGAAAAGGAAGAACAAATGACAGAGCAATGGACAGGAGGAGAGGAAGAGAAAGGGAGGAAAAGAAAGCAATAAAGAAAGACTGATTTAGAGAGGGGTTGAAATAACTGGAAAAGTTCACAACACTCAACTAGACTCTTTTTTTCCTGAAGACTTTTCGCGGACCCCCTTGCAAAGTGCCATGGACCCTGGGGGTCCCCGAACCCCCATTTGAGAACCACTGAACTAGAGAGCTCTAACTGAAATGCTGGTCCAACTGACAAATCCAAAGGAATCACAGAAGTTCATGAAATTAAGTGGCTTAGAAGGAAAGCTTCTCTAATCTCCTTTGGTCCTGCGGTGGAAACCAGACCTTTCTGGACCAACGCAGCCTGGGCAGCACATTTGGCTGTCTGGCAACACCAGCCTAACAACTGTCACACTCAACAGACCCGGAGGTCAAGGGTCATCGTGTGTAGACAGAGCAGGACTTCCTAATTATACATGATAAATGTATAATCACACACAGGAAGCGTTTCCCTCCACAACTCACAGGCTTAACCTTGTCAAATGTGCCACGCTGGCGAGGAAACGGGAGGCAAAATGGGAATGCGACAATATGATCAGAGTGTTTAGTGTGTTTCTTACACGTTAATGTATGTCTTTAGTGTGTTTCTTACACGTTAATGTATGTCTTTAGTGTGTTTCTTACACGTTAATGTATGTCTTTAGTGTGTTTCTTACACGTTACTTTATGTGTCTTTAGTGTGTTTCTTACACATTACTTTGTGTCTTTAGTGTGTTTCTTACATGTTACTTTATGTGTCTTTAGTGTGTTTCTTACACGTTACTTTATGTGTCTTTAGTGTGTTTCTTACACATGTTACTATGTGTCTTTAGTGTGTTTCTTACACGTTACTGTATGTGTCTTTAGTGTGTTTCTTACACATTACTATATGTGTCTTTAGTGTGTTTCTTACACGTTACTTTATGTGTCTTTAGTGTGTTTCTTACACGTTACTTTATGTGTCTTTAGTGTGTTTCTTACACGTTACTGTATGTGTCTTTAGTGTGTTTCTTACACATGTTACTATGTGTCTTTAGTGTGTTTCTTACACGTTACTGTATGTAGGCCTATAATGGAGTAAAAGACAAGACAAGTACGTACTTTAAGGCCATCAATTGCCTTTTTGTTTCTCAGTAATGGGAAACCATTACTGAAAACCATTACTTCATGATCATACTAAACAAAGCAAACAGTAGATAAGACCAGAGAAAACATTTAATCAGTCTTTGTGTTGTGATAATGATGCCATCTGTCCTGCAGGGGGATATCTATTAAGGTGAGTGCCCATAATAGCTGACTGTGGTTGCAGAGTCCCCAAAGACAGCAGTGAGACAGAGGACAGACAGACAGACAGACAGACACACAAACAAATAGACAGACAGACAGACAGACAGACATCCTGTCTCAAACCACATATAGATACAACAATTAAGTCAGGTCTGGTCATTTTCATTTCCCTGACCTTCGGCCCTGCCTCCTACACATAAGGAGACAGATTGCCACTGGCATGATGGGGTTTGGTCAACACATTCAATGCAGTGGAACACGCTGTGTGAAGGGTGTGAGAGGCCGCTAGACAGCAGACATAAATCATACCTGTATTTGATCTGTGAGGTTCTGGTCTAGCTGACCATGTGACGGCTAGCATGGCCCCCTAGTGGCCTCTAAACCCCCAGGGGCCTGTGGGTGCCCGACTCTACACCCCCCCCCCCCCCCCCCCCCCATATGAGCCTATGCCGTAGTCAAGTGATTCCCAACATTTTTGGCCGGTGACCCCTACCTACTAGTCTACCTGGGGGACCCCTCGACACATGTTGCATTATTGTCTTGATTCATCGGTTAATGATTCCCTCCTTAAAATGTCAGAGAATAGTTTAAAATATACCCACAGCCCAGGTGACACCTTCAGATGTCAAGTTTTCTCTAACAGTCCAAAACCCAAAGATATTCAGTTGATCAGGTGGACACAGAAAAGCAATAAATCAACACATTTGAGATGCTGAAACCAGCTTATTTTTTCCCCATTTTTGATTAAAAGATGACTAGAAGAATTATTCGATTATCAAAATAGTTGCCGATTAATCTTCTGCTGATTGACAAATCGACTAATCTTACATCTCTAGCTCTATAACTTTTAGAGGCTTGAGGAGGTAAAATACAGAAATCCAGAAGAAACTAGAACGACCGGAACGCGGACTTACGCCTCCGCCTTTAGTTAATTCTTGAGTCCAAATCGTCATTTGAGGCAAATTGGAAGAAATTCCGTCAAGGCGCTCCTGAGATGTTGCGTTACAGAGCTTGGAAATTGGGTGTGTGAGGTCACAGTGACCTTGAACTTTGACCACCAAAATGTAATCAGTTCATCCTTGAGTCCAAGTGGACGTTTGAGCCAAATCAGAAGAAATTCTATCAAGCCATTCTTGAGCCAACTTGGGAATGGCGTTCGTGAGGTCACAGTGACCTTGAACTTTGACCACCAAAATGTAATCCTTTCATCCTTGCGCCCAAGTCGACATTTGAGCCAAATTGGCAGAAATTCCATCAAGCCGTTCTTGAGATATCGCTTTAACGAACTTGGGAATGGCATTCGTGAGGTTACAATGACCTTGACATTTGACCACGAAAATCGAATCAGTTCATCCTTGAGTCCAACTCGATGTTTGAGGCAAATTTGATGAAACTCCGTCAAGGCATTTCTGAGATGTTGCACTAACAAGCTTGAAAATGGCGATCGAGAGGTCACAGTGACCTTGACCTTTGACCTTTGACCACCAAAATCGAATCAGTTCATCCTTGGGTCCAAGTCGATGTTTGAGACAAGTTTGAGCATTCCATCAAGGCATTCCTGAGATATCGCGTTAACAAACATCGTACGGACGGACATACGTACGTACGGATGGACGGACGTACGGACGTACGGACGGACAACCCGGATCCATAATGCCTCCGGCCTGGCTATCGCCGGCGGAGGCATAATAAAGCAAAACGTATCAAGCTTGGAGGGGGGGGAGACTATTTCTTATGTCCAAAATGTTGTTTTCCCATTCTATCCTATCATCTTCGCAGCCCCTTTGAGTAATCCAGTGACCCCTTGTGGGGCTCCTGATCCGCAGGTTGGGAACCAACCTAGGCACTGTCACTTTACGATGCTTACACATCTGCTTGCTATGTTGCATAATATCAAAGACATCATCAAAGACAGTATATTCAGATCTCATGCACTGTGTGCACACACATAAAACAATGCTCATTTCCACGATTACATTAACAAAATTATACAGCGCATCATCCTCTGGTGTCCCAGAGGAGACGACTATGTTACATCAGGAAGTGGCCTTCAAAGTTTCCACCGTTGTAATTGCACGGTGCAGATCCACGCTCAGACTTTTGTTTTGTGCCTTTGTGAGCGAGCGTGCTTTAAAGCCCCAGAGGTGGCCGGTCTCCAGGCCGGGCTAAATCACAATTACATTAACACCCACAGAGCATTTCATCAGAGGCAGCAGGGCCCCGCGGTCCCCCGGACACCTGTAATAGAGTTTCCCTGGCACCGACGCGAGGACATTTTAAACTCCTTTTGTCTGGAAGGTTTATACGCTCCCGCCTGCACTCAACTATGCTCCTGCAACTGATCAAATCAGCCCGCGAGAAATTGCATTTGTCGAGAGAAGGATCAAATGCAAACGCCCACAACAAACATATTAGCGGCGGCCTGATCCGCACGGAATAGCCGCGGCGCGGCGGTAGTATTGGATTAACAAAGTAACATCGAATAAGAGAAGGGGACGCATAAAATCTAAGCTGACTCTTTTCCCTCTGTTTTCCCTCGCTGCTCTGCTCCTCTGCGCACGGAGGAATGACTGCGATCGTATGCATGTGAGGAGAAACTGGACGGGGGGAAACACTTACATACAAAGATATGTATTGGATTACCGTGAATTCAACTGCCCTGACGCCGCATGCCAATCTCAACATTGAAGAGCATGTTAGGTTAGGCTGGATAGTGGATATAGATACAGTGAGCCAGCTTTTAAACGACCACTCCCCTCGGATGATAGACAGGTTCCCTTGGGTCGAAGGGCTTTCTCAAGTTCATCTAATAACTTTCTTCGGACAAATCCAACGCTAATATCCACAATTCTCACTATATGGAAAGGAGTGAAAACTATCAAATGCAAACAAGCCATTCGGTAATGGGAAAAAGGAGCTATCTTTCCTGTTTGTTATGAAAATAAACACAGACGGAGATGTCTGGGATGAACTGATGTGTAAAACCCAGGGGAGGGAGAGAGAGAGAGAGAGAGAGAGAGAGAGAGAGAGAGAGAGAGAGGGAGACAGACAGAGAGAGAGGGAGAGAGAGAGGGGGGACTAAGGGGCCTGACTGTCTGACAGACAGGCAGTCAGATGGACAGGAACTTGGCATTGGGGAATATGATTCTGCCAGAGACTGATCCATAAAGACTGGAAGGGGTCAAAGGGCAACCTCTCTATAATGAGTCATCATCACTCAGTAGTGTCTACGGCGGGACGGCCTGTGTGTGTGTGTGTGTGTGTGTGTGTGTGTGTGTGTGTGTGTGTGTGTGTGCGTGCGTGCGTGCATGTGTGTGCATGTGTGTGTGTCTGGGAGAGAGGGCCAGTGGATCTGCTGAGAGATAGTGCAGGATAGATTGACCAGCTCTGCTATGTTAGGCCCGTGGGGAGAGAGGGGAGCTCTCCCTGTTGTTTTATCAGAGCCCCGGCCAAATAATGTCACCCGGAACGTCAATTCATTCCCTTGTCAACTTTCAGAAAAAATAAAAATCGGAGAACGGGTGAGAAGGTGAAAACGACATTCATTGCGTTATGAAATATGATAAAATGTCGTAAAGTGTGTGGAATGCCTTCTGTTAGCAGGCAGGCTGTGTTTGACTTCTGGGGGCTGGGTAAACACCGCTGGCTGGACGGACCTCGCCATGGCGGCTGTTCCCGTGGTAACGTGTTGGGCAGCGGAGGCGGGGCCACGGGGGACTTGTGGCATTTTCATAAACAGGTTTTTTTCCTTTTCATAGCCAGTCATTACTTTTACTGCAGCGGAGCCTGAACTGACCACTAAAAAGGGCCGCGCGGACTGCCAACACCTTGTACATGGAATTCATAAAACAATGGCTGCCACTAAATTCCCCTACTGCCTTCTCAATCAAGCTGCGATGGCCATGACTGTGTCTGTGGGCATTTATGTGCGCGCACATGCGAGCGCCGAGCGGCCATATTTCTGCTTGTGCAGCATCAGATGAATATCTCCATTTCTCCGCAGCTTGACAGCCGGTTTGTCATCCACTCCACCAACTGACCTTCAACAGCTAGAAGTACCTTTCTCCTGCCATACTTCTCCTCTCCCCTCCCTTCTCCCTTCTCCCCTACATCTCCATCTCCATCGCCTCCCTCCTTCCCTTGCTCTATCATTCTCACCCCCTATCTCTCTCTCTCCCTCTCTCTCTCTCTCCCCAGCCTTTGTCATTGATCGCTGATGCGATTGGCTGCCCCCGTGCTCAGTAATGACCTGCCCTGGCAAGCAGCCGGCTGCTCCGCTCGGCCCCTCGTAGATTGAACTGTCACATGGCAGCGATTAATGTGCGGGCCGGGCAGAGACACAGACACACACCTGCAGTGCCCTGCCCCACCCTGCAGGGGGCTCTGTCCCATCCCCGGCCAGCCGACACAGGTGTGTGTGTGTGTGTGTGTGTGTGTGTGTGTGTATGTGTGTGTGTTATGGTGTTATATATATACAGTATAAGTCATTATTTTCAGGCATTATATTACTGCCCCCCTGGGGCGTTCTGGCCTGCTGCAGGTGGAAAGGCTAGAGGGGCAGGG
Organism: Poromitra crassiceps; assembly: GCF_964638095.1. NCBI lineage: Eukaryota > Metazoa > Chordata > Actinopteri > Beryciformes > Melamphaidae > Poromitra > Poromitra crassiceps. The sequence goes on from NC_139642.1 coordinate 30,944,105, forward strand.
GCAAATAAGCAGGGAAGGAGGGGGCGGTCAAGAGGAGTGGGTGAAAGGAGAAGGGGGCGGGGTTAAAGCAAACCTAGGCAAGCCTAGTTAAGCCGGACCCGGAACAAAAAGCGCTGTTGAGGACAACGGAGAATTCCATTTCACTTGAGTATCACATAAAGCACCACCAGACATATGAGCATTGACAGAAAACTACTAGGCTGTGTACACATTTACATAACTCACAAAGCACTGTTTTCATTGACTGGTCGAGCAAACTGTCAATTTTCCCCAAAACATTCTATCCAGAACACGATTCCGTTTAGCCACAGTTTGCCGCACTACAACAACATGTAACGTTCACGTGCCTAACAGCGCCATGCCTGGTTGCCCCTTGCACTTCTCTATTAGTAGATTAGTGATGATGACACCCCTCATCTTTCACTTATATTCTACTGTTCGCACTCCACTCACTCTGCATAACAGCCTCAGGATAAACGGCTGAAACGCAAACACATGTTTCTCCTTCCCATGCAGAGATGAGCAGCGTGTCTGCCTGCTGAGCCGCGGGCTCCGCGGGCCCACGCGGCCTGTCCCGTGTTGTGCTTGGCTGGCCGTCTGCTAACTGTCAGCGCAGTATCTCCTTACACTGATGAATGGGAAGTTTCCAGACCTTTCCCAAAGCTTTCATTCCCTCGTTCCGACGCTTCATCCAGAGGAATGGCCAAGAAAACAAGGGCGCCTCCTCCTCCTCCTCCTCCTCCTCCTCCTCCTCCTCCTCCTCCTCCTCCTCCTCCTCTGCCCGCCCGCCTGCCCGCCAGCCTCCCTCAAGGGGAAGGCCGGCACTGAGACGGGCATCGAGGCTAAATTTAAAATGGCCCGTCAGAGGGGGTGTGGGAAGGGGGGTACGGGGAGAGAGATGGAGGGAGGGAGAGAGGGATGAAGAGAAACACACAGAGAGAGAGAGAGAGAGATGGCGGACAAAAGAGTGGTATGGTGTAAGAAAGGACAGAAAGAGCGCACAGAAGATGGAAGGAGAATAATCCTCTGAACAGTGAACATGTGAGTTTGGGCTTTGGCGTGCCGCTGTGTGAAACGGAGATAAAATCGATTAGCTTGTCCACTGACCCGGCGAGCGGCGCGGCCCCCCATCGGCCCCGTCCTGCCACAGCCCTGACAGAGACGTCCAGGCCCCCCGAGGCCCCCCGGGGCCCCCTTCTGGACACTGAGGTGAACCAAGTGGTGCCCTCCTGTCAAACTAAAGCCCTCAAGCAGCAGCAAAACAACAAACCATGCCGCAATGCTCCACTGCTCCCCGAGTCCGCGAGGGACGCAGCAAAGATGTAGTGTGGCTTGGCTGAAAGAGGACACTGTGTGGAAGAGTTGGCCCGCAAACTACACAGCTACTTCCTTCGAGGAAAATGTCATCGAAAATGTCATCAAATCAGTGGGTTTTTTTTTGCCAACTGAAATCAACTCGTCTTTATGATGATAACTATTCTTAGTCATTTCCTTTGTCACCTCGTCATTTTTTATTGAAGTTCTTAATTATTTTGGTCCCTCAGACCTTGTTCTTACAAAAGATTAATTAAGTGAACACATGAATACATACAATATACTCACACCTATTTGCAATGTACTGATTTTGAATCGCGGCCATGCAATATCTCAGTGTGTGTACACATTTTTTATTATGTTGACTTTCAGACAGCAGAAACTAATACAATGCTTGAGGAGGGTGAGCACTCTCTTTCAGGGAAGAAAAGAGAGTGAGACAGTCAGTGAGAGAGAGAGAGAGAGAGGGAGTGAGAGAGAGACATATCCACCTTTTCAATTCAACATGTCTCCCATCCTACTAAAAAAATAAACACAAAACCACTTGCCAAAATGTTGTGCAATTTTCCAGATATGAGACCACAAAATCATATCAGTTTTTCAATAATAATAATCATTTTTAAAGACCGGCCTCCCTGACTTCCACCTGTTGGGGGGGCCTCTCTGTATCGCTCTATCACCTCGTTTTCCTCACGTGGTTTCCTCAGAGTCACATCTCTGTGTGAGGAGCACACCTTTGATTCCAGGCTCATTGTGGTGGTTCTGACCCTGGGGGTCAGCGAGTGGAAAAGGAGTGGATGTGTCACCGCTAAGCTCTTCTCCGTGTTACAATAATATTTCTGTGGCGCTTTTAGGATGCTAACGCTAATCAAAACAGGACATCCTGAGGAGGGCCGCGCGCTCGCTCTTCCCTGGCCCCGCTCAGCGAGCCGCTTTATGTTTTTGTGTTTGTGGAGGAGCCACAATCCCAGGAAGCGGCGAGAGGAGAGGGGCTTCATCAAAGCCCTGAGCGGGGGGCCCCGGCCGCAGGATGGCTGGAATGCGGCGTGGAAAGGAATCTCTACTGTCCTATTGTTCCCTCGTTTCCTACCGTCTCATCACACGGCCGCACGTCCAGTTCACTTACAGGTAGCACAGCGCTAATCAGCCCTGCATTCCTTTCAGCAGCCACATTCCGACCCTGGCTGACCAACAACACACGTGCACACACACACACACACACACTCACGCAGAACGTGCACGACTACACACACACACACACACACACACACACACACGTCACGTGCACAGAGGGAAATCGTCAGGACAGATCAGATCTGTGAGGACAGAGACTTGGTGTTCCCTTCCTCTAAATGGGAAGTGGGGTTGGGAGTGGAGCAGCGAGGTGGACATTCACGGTGCGTTGCTCATCCTAATGGAAGGATGAGCCATGTTCCTTCTCATCGTTGGGACAACAGACATCATCTGATGTCATCATCTGATGTCTGTTGTGGTCCAAAGTCAAATGAAGTATTGTGTGAGAGAGACAACACAATGAGATCATTTATCTAGCAGTCATCTAACCAATAGACGGTCTAAAGTTCTAAAAAAAAAAGTGCCGCAAACTGTCTGGTCCTCCTCAGCATGAAAACACTTCAGATCCATTTATTCAAAAGAGCAGAGAAGAAAGCTAAGTGCATCAAAGACACAGGGAAGAGAAAGAGGCATGACACTCCAATACCCCCCAATTATAAGCTGAAGCTTTATTTCAATAAAGAAATTTACATTAATTGCAAGACCTTCATATGGCCACAATTTACATCACACCACGTCTTGCTCCCTATATGTCTCCCACTGTCACCACCATCACTGTGTCGGCATGGCAACATGAGCAAGACAGTGTCTATCACATCCCATCATAACCATCACTGTGTCGGCATGGCAACAGCGTCTATCACATCCCATCATAACCATCACTGTGTCGGCATGGCAACAGCGTCTATCACATCCCATCATAACCATCACTGTGTTGGCGTGGCAACAGGGGCAAGACAGCACCTATCACATCCCATCATAACCATCACTGTGTTGGCGTGGCAACATGAGCAAGACAGCACCTATCACATCCCATCATAACCATCACTGTGTCGGCATGGCAACAGCGTCTATCACATCACATCATAACCATCACTGTGTTGGCATGGCAACAGAGGCAAGACAGCGCCTATCACATCACATCATAACCATCACTGTGTTGGCGTGGCAACAGGGGCAAGACAGTGTCTATCACATCCCATCATAACCATCACTGTGTTGGCGTGGCAACAGGGGCAAGACAGTGTCTATCACATCCCATCATAACCATCACTGTGTTGGCGTGGCAACAGGGGCAAGACAGTGTCTATCACATCCCATCATAACCATCACTGTGTTGGCATGGCAACAGAGGCAAGACAGCGCCTATCACATCACATCATAACCATCACTGTGTTGGCGTGGCAACAGGGGCAAGACAGTGTCTATCACATCCCATCATAACCATCACTGTGTTGGCGTGGCAACAGGGGCAAGACAGTGTCTATCACATCCCATCATAACCATCACTGTGTTGGCGTGGCAACAGGGGCAAGACAGTGTCTATCACATCCCATCATAACCATCACTGTGTTGGCGTGGCAACAGGGGCAAGACAGCGCCTATCACATCACATCATAACCATCACTGTGTTGGCGTGGCAACAGCGTCTATCACATTACATCATAACCATCACTGTGTCGGCGTGGCAACAGCGTCTATCACATCACATCATAACCATCACTGTGTTGGCATGGCAACAGAGGCAAGACAGCACCTATCACATCCCATCATAACCATCACTGTGTCGGCGTGGCAACAGCGTCTATCACATCCCATCATAACCATCACTGTGTCGGCGTGGCAACGGGGGCAAGACAGCACCTATCACATCCCATCAGGTGAAATGTGGCGCGGTGCAAACTTCATCAGGGCGGCCCGCGGCTTTGATCACATGTCCTCCCCTCCTCTCCCCCTCCTGCAGGGGTCAGGGGTCACAGCTTAATGAGCTTCAGGATGGAGAGTGGGGGGCTTGTTTTGGCAGAGATGAAAGGTACAAGAATCATACAGGGGCACACACACACACACACACACACACACACACACACACACACACACACACACACACACACCTGACTACACTGCCCTGTCCCATCCTCCCTCCTCAGCTTACAGATGGGCATGACTCCCTTTCCTCCCTTGTGTTAATCATACATGAATATCATCCCCTCCATCACTCTGTCCCCCTCTCTGTCCCTCTATCTCTCTCTCTATCCATCTCCCTCTCTCCCTCTCTCCCTCCCTCCCTCCCTCTCTCTCTCATTCCCTCCCTTCCTCATCTCCCCCTCTCTCTCTCTTTCCCTCTCTCTCCCTATCCCTCTCTCTCTCTCTCTCTCCATCCGTCAGTTCAGCTTGCTCCACCCAGGGAGATCCCCGAGCAGTGCTGGAACACTCACTGTTATCACCACACTCACAAAGCAATTGTTGGATCATTCCTGTTTGTGGCTGCGCTGAGTGCGCTCCGTCCCATGTGTAAGGCTCGCTCTCTGTGTCAACCCTTCATAACAGGGTCATGAATTAAACAAAACAGTTCCCATGCAAAAACACACCAAATGTGTGTGTGTGTATTGTTGATAAACTAAACTGGACTTAAAGCAGAGATATTTATCAAGTGAACTTTGCTTAACTCCTAAATGAGTTAAAGGGTCATGAAATATATGGGCAAGTTTTTGAAGTGATGGATCAGGGCGATATGATCTGTGGCAGGGGAAGGAAATATTAACTGGGATAAAAAACAATGTGTGGGGGGGGGGGGGGGGGGAATCATGAGTGAAAAACTCAGACTTCCTTAAAGTTCTCCTTCTATTTCCTAAAAATGCTGCCAATGTATAATGATCTTATTATGCGAGTAAATGAGCCCCATCATACTCCAGCCTGTCAGCCAACTTTGAAGTAAATGCATGGCAGCATTGTGTCTGTGGGCTACAGCAGTGCAGCACGGACAGGCTGGCACCCATGGCAAAGCAACCCAAATGTTGGCATTGTACGTTTATAGAATCCACAGAAATGTTCATATTTTACATTTCCTTCCACAAAAATGTTAAATAGGACATTTGGGTCCACCAGCAGGACCAGCACAGACACTGGCTCTTCCTGGTTGCCGCCTCGGCCCGGTAGCGAGTGGTTTGGGTCGGGATTCGAACCAGCTCCCCTCGTGACGGCTCCGCCTGCTCCCTACTTAAACCTCAGACTGTCACTATGTCGTAGAGTCTGGAGGTGGCAGCAGAGTATCACCTCAATTATTCACATATCTAGAAATGTGAAATGCTACGGCCACAGCACCCCACTTTAGTCTTTCAAACCTTTGCCTCCCTCCCCCATAAAAGCACTCGCCATTGTAGTCAAGTGACTTAGTGTAGTTAGCAGATGTGAGACATGAGGCCAGAATGTCGGGCCCTGTTTCTACCACCTGCTCCAGGTAATTGATTGGAGTATAAAATGATTGAAATGCTTTAATTAGCTTAACAGACATCGTTTCTCAAGCTCGCCCGAGGAGTGCTAACTTCACGCTGCCTCATTAATTGACCGGGCGAAACGCACCGTCAGCGATCTGCGGACATTATGACTTCTCCGACATCATAACGACACACAAATCAGTTTGAAACTTTTCAACTCAGCAAAATGCCATTTATCTCAAAGCAATTTGCGATGAGAAAATGGCGGCGTGTCTCGCACATTAGACAACTACTCCGTAGCAGCCTATACTCCATACGCATAGACTCCATAGAGTGTCTTTGTCTTGTGTGCTAACGCGCACGTACACACGCAGCTCGACCAAACAAGCACACACGTAAAACACACATGCATGCTCACCTCCCAATCACACACACACACACACACACACACACACACACACACACACACACACACACACACACACATACTGTACACACACACACACACACACACACACACACACACACACACACAATCTATAAAAATATGCTTAGCTTGGGACTACTCTGTTGATAATGACCTCAGCCTTGGCACCAAAGTGGGCCAGACCAGACTGCCGACAGACTGGAGGCCTTTGTGTGGACTCCCTATCTCTAACTCCATGACCTTTGAGGGGGGGGACAGAAATGACTATTTTTTCTTATTTAGAAGGGGTAAGGCTCGCTCATTGTTCTGTGTTGGTACGGTTTCCCTGTGGTAAACACACTGCAGTGTTTCCCAGGCTTGACATGTTGCCGCACCCCCCCCCGTCCCTCCCTCCATGTTCCCACACTAGCCTGTCTGGGTCGTCGCACCATACCACCCCCCCCCCCCCCCCCCCACACACACACACACACACACACACACACACACACACACACACACACACACATCCCATACACTCTGGCCTCGCCCATCAACCGCAGCTACACACGTAACGACAACACAACTACACGCTCTCACTTTTTTAACCCGCCGCATCCAACAACCAAACGCTTGTTTGTCCATGTAACTTAAGACGCCGGAGAGTGAAATTCCACGCGTAGATGGATTGAGACGGAGATGCAGGGAATGCTGTTAAAAGAAGAGGGAGAGGAGGGTGTGTGTGTGTGTGTGTGTGGGGGGGGGGGGGGGGTCCCCTGGGGCAGGACCACTAAGTCAGGGCCTCTGAGGGGACCATGACGAGGCCCTGCAGCTCCCTAGTTGCCTGGGACAGGGGCCATCCTTCAAGCGGGTGACAACGGTGCATAAACAAACCACTAACCTCGTCAGCTCTCTGTTTACAGCCCTGAGACCCAGTCCTGTACCACTCATTAACATCAGGGACCCTCGAAAGGGTCACTTTCTGAGAGAGAGAGAGAGAGAGAGAGAGAGAGAGAGAGAGAGAGAGAGAGAGAACGAGAGAGCTAGAGAGAGAGAGCGAGATAGAGAGACCCTTCTCCCATCGCATTTGCAAGAGGAGAGGAAAGTGGACGACAAGTCAGACACACGGGGGCGTTGATGGATGGGAGGGTCACACCCACACCCGCACCCCAATACACATTACCACGCTAATACATCCACAAAGGCACAATATTGGCTGTGCATTTGTACGTACGTGACATGTGTGTGTGTGTGTGTGTGTGTGTGGGGGGGGGGGGGGACCAGTCTTTGCACCTGGTCTGGCAAACAGACAAGAGCTCTCCCACCAACAATCAGAAACAAACTGCACATTCAGAAGTGTGTTTGTTTACTGTTTGTTATAATGGAGTCATGTTGCTTTTGGAAAACTGCGGCCTTTATAAAGCAATTGACCTTTTACATTTGCACCTATTCACAGAACAAGCTGATAAACTGCAGGTATAGAGGCCTACAGTCTCAGCATTGTCTCTCCAAAGCAGGGCTCCAAAGTAGGCTATTCCACACACAAACGTCTGCCTTATGAAGCAAATCCTTAACTTCATTAAAAAAAAATCACAATATAGCAGCACTGGTAAATTAACTACAATAGACCCGTCTCACGGGGGCCATTTTGTGTCGAAAAGGCAGAGTAAACACAGGTGCAAGCAAAACACTAATGAAGGTTTGAAACTTCCATGATTGGAATGTGGAAACCCTCATTAGTGTTTTGCTTGCACCTGTGTTTATTCTGCCTTTTCGACACAAAATGAGCCCCGTGAAAATGGTCTATAGTCATTTAATCTTGCATTTAACCATTGATAGTATATTCTGTAGTTTTTCTATTTCGGGAAACTGCGCCCCCACCTAAATCTACTGACGTTACACTTCCCTTCCCTGTCTGTAGCCTACGTTCAGATATCAGCCTTATTTTACTGTTTCTGCTTGTGGCCCACTTTATAGGCTACTTTGCTTACCTTTCTGCAGTGTTTATAGCTGATTAGCTGCGGGGAGGATAGCTCCAAATCTCCCCAAATGTTGTTGTCTTCACTTGAATTTGTGGTGAGAGAAGTGGCTAATCCCGCCGTTAATCAAGCTAGCAAGCGAAGCACGTTTCACTTCCTATTAGGTACTTTACAATAAAAGCATCCAGTTAGTTTGTCACCGGAAACCTTTGATTTGAAGGAGTTGTGCGGGAAATTAAGGAAATTACGGAAGTTAAAAGTTCCAGGCAACTTAACATTGTCAAGCCGCTCCACCAAACATGTAGCCTACAGGCTACAGATGTATCGGTAGTGCAGGAACAGGCCTTCGGAGGACAGTGTGGGAATGACAGAGCCACTACCATCAAAATGATTAAAAAGCTGTCATATTAAGGATAAATAAATAAATAAAATAAAAATAAATAAAATTTGGCTTCATCTTTTTTGTGAAGAAAAGTTCAGCCCAAAAATTAACATTGTTTCCAATAGCCCACAAATCAACTCATTCTTGAATCAAGTGCATGTCTTGTTTCAAGATATTGACTCTTTTCCCCCGAGAAATCTCGTAAACAAGATGGCTACTGAAAGGAAAGTAGCCTACATGAATTCTCTCATGATCCCCTTGGCAGAAATGTTCACTTGTTGCAAGATAAATGATTATGGCTATTAAAATTTACTATTTTTGCACGAATAATATCAGATCAAGGTTTAAGATCGTGAAAAATGGACAAGAGTTTCCTCTGCCGTAGGATTCTTGACCCGCTTCATTATGGGGAGATACTTTGGCACCAGAGCGCAGGCAAAGAGCGCCGCTCCGGGACAACGAGAGCTGTTTAATGGGGTCTCTCTATTTCACTTTCCTTGCGCTAGCCTAGGCCGCTCCCTCTCACCTTTTAAATGGGCCGATCCATTAACCGTCTTAATGAGCTCCGCCAGACAAACATGGCCTATTGCACAATGTGAGGACGACGCACTTCTCACCTCGGGAATGAAGAGGCGCTGTGCGCTCTCCTCTCACCGAGCGAGGCGCACCAGGCCTCTCTCTCTTGCTCCTCTCTCTCTCGCTCCCTCTGTCTGTCACTCTCTCTCTCTCTCACACACACACACACACACACACACACACGCACGCACGCACGCACGCACGCACGCACGCACGCATCTACGTAACGTGCCAATTAGTGGCGTCAATTAAGCTCCGGCAAAGCCCTGCCTCTAATAGGCGATCATATTTCACCAAAAAACGTGAAAACCCGCTATTAGTTCTCTGGGCAGCATCATTGAGTTATGACTGACAAGGTAGGCTATAGAGCTATATGATAAATGGTCACCAAACTGTCTTGTCCAGACCCATCTTTGGATCTGAATGCTCCCCTGATGTGTTTTTTTCTTTCTTTCTACCACGGCTTCCAATTCCAAATAGATTTCTGACTGATTTTTGCTCTCCATGTCTGACTGCAGATCACAAATTGGGCTATGAGATTAATTGTGTAATATTCAACCAAATTGGCAAAGAGCTCCAAACGCAATATAGCCTACATAATCAAGAGTTTTTATTGAGACACAATATGCTAAGTGCACCTATATTATAATTAGGCCTGCACCGCGCTAGTTCAGATCATCAAAGCCCTCAACCCTCCACCCCCGTACAAATGTAGCCCACAATTCACGGCGGGCTGAGGCCTGCACGCTGCGGGCCTTGGCTATACTTAGTTGGGAAGCAAAAGCGAGTTTTTGTGGCACACCACATCACATCTGGGCGTGCGGACTAATCAGCCAGCCTCCATCAATCACTCTTCCGTTTACCACCTCTCCATCACCTCCTCCATTTACATCCACCCTTTTTTATCACACCAATGTTCACCACGGCGCAAGGAGGCCCCGTACATGCCCGTTTTAACACGACTTCTCTGGACAGGCGGGAGGCACACCAACCCACACACTGAACGCATTTACCAGCAGAGCCCTTATGAGGGGTCTGGGAATTTAAATATTCGCTGTTGACGCTGCACAGAGCTGGCCAGGGGCCAGAGCGCGCGGGCCCGCTCCTCTCCTCTGGGGACCCGTCCCGGGACATTCTCTGCTGCTGACTGAGGAGAAAGAAATCTAACTATTGCATTGCATCTCGAGTAAATAATAAAAATTCTTTAAATACTCGAATTATTATACCTCTCATATGCACAGTAGACCTACCGTTATTACAATATAGCCTGGAAGGGCGGCACAGTTGTTGCCTTTCCCTGAGACATACAGATTATACAATAATAGGCTACAGCACAAAGAACAGAACGAAGTGATTTCTTCTCTGTGTGTGTGTGTGTGTGTGTGTGTGTGTGTGTGTGTGTGTGTGTGTGTGTGTGTGTGTGTGAGAGAGAGAGAGAGTGTGTGTGTGCGTGTGCGCGTGCGTGTGCGTGCGTGCGTGCGTGCGTCTGTGTGTGAGTCAGACGAGCACATGTTATCATTATTGTTGTGGGATTTTTTTTAACTGTCACATTATAATTTTTTTATAGGCCACTCCAAAACGCCAAAACGTGTAGGCCTAATATGCGTTTGTGCTTACATTATGCATAGCCTACCTGCAAAATGTATTCCATGATCTATAGCCTATAATCTCTCCTCAATGGCCTACCTCAACAGTCCAAATTGACATTTTTGAGCTAAAACTGCAGCAGTCCCTCCTCCATAGTGTTTTATTTGGTTAAGCAGATATGATGCATGTCTAAATGAGGAACACAGGCAGGTCAGCGGTAGTTCACTGTACAGCCAGAAAGCCCAGCTCTGAACTTTATGGATATCCATAAACGTCCTTTACAAAACTCAGCCCCAAACCAAAATAATGCAGCCCTAGGCCTAGAGTTTTGATCCCATTTATCCCCTCCTCCCAATAATTTCACCCACAATCAATCAACACCTCAATGAGAATTTTAAATTAATATTCTGGATTATTGGAACCTAAATAGTTAGGCTACACGTCAGAATTGGAATCAAAACTCAAAAGGCAACAGAGCATAAAAATGTACTTAAAACGTTGATTAAAATGTAGCCTCCTTATAGCTTAATTGAAACAGCCTTTTGGGAAATAAAATAGGATATCATTTACACACACAAAAATCCTTGATAATTTATTGTAGCAAATCAATGCAAGAATAGCAATATCAATCATCCCCTTGCATAAATTCTTAGGTCTACTTGATTGCCTCCGAGTAATTAAATCGATTTAATGACAGAGTGTTTCGATATCATACTGGCCTTCATTTAATCAAACTAATTTAATATTTAAAATCATCCTTTTATCTTGATTGAATATTGGTAAAAAATGAAAGTAACAAGCCATGCGTCCTCGTCAATATTCAAAGACTGCATGAACAGGCAAGTGTGCAAAGTAGAAATTCGTGCATCACAAGAAGAATTAAAACATCAAACTGTTTTTTTCCCACAAACTGCAATATAATTTAACAATCAAGAAATTACAGATTAATAAACGCCCGGCATAACCTGCATAGCCTAAACAGAGTTACAAAGTGCAACCATTCCCCATTCTGTACCATGCCAGCCTGCCTAAATCCTGGTTTTCACCTTATTCCTCTCCATCAACCTGCCTTTTCCAAGTTGCTCCCCGCAAATTGAAGTGACCAGCAGCCCGCAGCATCACTGTGAGTGTGCAGCAAATGCAATACAATACAATAGCTCCTGCCGCTGCACAGGACATGGGATTTAACCTACACCACACTACATTACACTACAGCGCCCACTACATGCAACGAGCAATTCCTATGCTGGAGCGGATGCCTCGCAGAAAAGTTCCTCCATCGCTCCCTCAACTCTGAAGTTCAGGCTACTTTTGCGACAGCGTTTTATTCCTTCTTTCCAGCAGTCGCGACAGCATCGACGTGAGATTTTCTCACCGCGTAATAAGCGAAAGTGAGGATTATGGTGTTCTGATGGAAAAGGAAAGCGCAACTGAAACTCTGTTAAAAGACGCAGTGATAACGGAGACAGCCATAGGTAGCCTATAAGATGGCATGTTTCAAAAGGCAAAAAGAAAGGGATGTTGCACCTACTCGTGGCCAGTTTCCGTGCCCTGCCTTTGGACCTCATGGTGCCAGTCTCTCGGCGTGGGTTTGTTTGGATTTTTTCTCGGATCTTTTTTCCTCCTTTTTCTTTTTTCTCTTGTCCTTTTTCTCGGGGTTTCTCAATCCAAACGCGCTATCTCTCCAGCATTGTCAGTCTGGACACCTTCGCACATGCGCACAGCCCCAAATCTGCCAGCAGCAAGTGCCAGAAAAAGTTTGGGACGATTTATCACTTTGATATTAACCTGATCTGGTCAAGATGGGCACATCGCAGAGATCTCTCGCTTCGTGTCAGGTTTTCAAAAGATCAGTGGATCAGAAAGCGGGGGCACACTGCAAAAAATATCCATCCGAGGCTCTGAGCTCTTGTGTTCTTGTTTCTTAAAACAAATGAGACATGATTCGGCAAGTGTGGTGAGGGAGTTCAACTCGTTTCCAATGGAGTTTCACTTGTTTCGGGACATGTCTAACAACACGAGTCAATAGTTTGAAACAATTAAGGCAGAATAAAACAGATCACTCCACTGTCAAGAACATTTAAATTAAATTGAATATATATATATATTTTAATATTAACCCCGATTTACATAGGAAACACGTGAAAGTAGCCTACTTCTCATGGAGATCTTTTTTCTTTTTACTTGTTTTACAATAAAAAAGTTTTGAGACAAAATGAAATGGCTGCAGGAGGGATATTTTTTGCAGCGCAGTCAGCGCCCCGGATCTGAGCAGAGGACATTAATTAACGATCCTTATTCTCAATCCTTTACACTGCACACCTTTTCAGTTTAAATGAAGTCACATTAATCAATGTTCACTTAAATTACCAATGCTGGGTGTATTCATTAAACGTTTTATACATTTTAATTGTGTTTTGACCATCACACCGAGCACTGGAAAATGAATGAAAAACTTCCCCCCTCCCTCTCCCGCTTGGGCACCCGACTGACAGCTCTAATATGAAAGTGCAGGGTTTCCCCACTTTGTGCTGACAATTATTAATATGTTAAGTGCCTTAGTATTAATGCCTTTTTCCAGACTTGTTCTGTTGCCGTGCGTGAATTCCATCACTTGGTAATTGCTGGGGGCTCTGAAGGATGTTTTCACTTGATTTAACTTGAGGGGGGAAACGACTCCATCACATTCAAGTTGAAGTAAGAGGTTTTGTCCAAACCTTCGTCTCAGCGGGCGCAATAATGTTTGGATAAACTTTTTCTCTCTGGATTTCGAGGAAGGGTCACACTTATAAAAGCATCCAGTCCAGTCAATAAAATCACTGCATGTCTGCTGGTATCACATCAATATTTTCATCATGGCATATTTTGATAGAGTCATACAATAAATAGCCTATACAAGGCTCACAGCGCAAAAACAGCCAATTGAAGATTTGTGACCCCATAAAAGACCATGCTAAGTGTTGTGTTCTGTTGCTAAAACAATGTAGATACACGTTGGTCCATGCCGTGTGTATCAAAAAGGTGTAGGCTATTTTGTCCTCAATTGAAGACAGCGTATAATTAAGGTAATTGCCAATTAATTAGATCCGCATGAGATCATGCTGACCTTGCACATGAACCCTTTAATGGGTTGTGAACTCGTGCAATCGATTCCAAAGTGTGTTGAAACTGATTGAAGTTGTGACATCATGCCACGGAAAAAAATCCTCTAAATATGGGCTGTTGCGGGCTGACCAAAACTAAAGGATGCCATATGGCAAGGCCAATTTCAATTTGGCGATACAAAAAAACTTCGTCTCTCTCTCTCTGCTCGCGCATGTGTGTGTGTGTGTGTGTGTGTGTGGGGGGGGGGGGGGGGGGGGGGGTGGCAATTGAGAAACCCTTATAGGCTATCTCCAATTATTTCAACCTTGACGACTTGATGTTTGGCGGAGCAGTAGGCTACTATATAAAATGATCTCCATTTGGTGGACATAAACAACGAGATGATCACGAACAAAAAACAATTAGGCCATATGTCTTCATAAAAGCAATAATTATTTCCCCCGTATAAGTTATAACCCCTTCACCTCCATATATCATAAAGTTTAAGGCCACTATAAGGAAAAGGTGGTTAAAGTCTTTCACAAAAACGGTCTAAACTGAAACATCCTTGGAAATCACTATTCACTGAGTTGAGAGAGGTTAATACTGATACTTTATTGTGGTTGTACCTCAGCCTACCTCTACTGTAATGACATAAATGGTGCTATTAAGTGGGTTGCGCCTATACACCGTGCCTGAGATGGTGGCGCGCGCGCGCACGCACGCACGCACGCACACACACACACACACACACACACACACACACACACACACACACACACACACACACACACACACACACACACACACACACACACACACACACACACACACACACACACACACACACACACACACACACCTCCAGGCGGCGCGCTCAATTAGCCTAAATGGAAACAGTTTTCATTCAGCGCAATAACTCACTCTTCTCTCCACGTCTCTTCTCTTTCCCCTCTCTTCTCTCTGAGCCACTTTCTCAATACATATTTTATTATGATACGCTGACCCGCGTGGCAGGAGGGAGCGGCGGAGAGATCCCCACAGCCCCGTGGGTTGTAATTATTAGAAATTAATTGGGTTCGGGACCCCATGGTAGCAAACTAAATTATTAGCTCACTTCTTTAAGTTCGCGTCAAAATCACATAAAAAAGACCAGCAAAAGGAGTCTAATTCAATATTTCATAACGGAAGTTGGGAGCTTAAATTCGTCAGAAATATTAGCCTACTGTATGTGTTTAGCATTGGGGAGGCTGTTAAGGGGTTAAAAAAAACATAATCTGTATTGGGGGCTGTCGAGCCAGACTAAAAGTGAAAAGGGAGCCTCCGGCGCAAGGAAATTACCCGCGCCCGCATGACCTTTGAGCAAGGTAATCAATCAAGTGATCAACAGGGATATTTATCACTGCTTTGTCCATGCAGCCAAACCTGCTTCAGAAATAAAATCAAAGATGTAAAATGAGGATACTGAAAATTCTGAGGTGAAAACAAACAAACAAACAAACAAACAAACAAACAAACAAAATAATCAAGTTATAGCCTATTTATTGAAAGCATGCATACACCAATTTAGAAACCTTCTGTCTGTTTCAAGATGAAACCGTTCCATTGAATTATTGCATGAAAATATAAGCGATTACTCATACACTATCAACCTATAGGCCTAGGCTGAATAAAAATCGAATGAAATAGCATATGGCCTACTGCTACTTCAACAAAAACTACAAATGTAATAATAATAATATGAAATAATAATAATAATAATAATAATAATAATAATAATAATAATAATAATAATAATAATAATAATAATAATAATAATAATAATAATAATAATAATAAAGTAAATACCAATCCTGCAAATGGTCTAAATAAACAAAGAAATTTCCTATTACTATAATGTTAGAATAATCCCTCAGCATTTCCATCCCATTTCTACACTGTAAATCCACATTTCATGCTGGTAATTTATATTGCTGGGCTACATACATTTATAGGCCTACTGAATTTTAGTCAGCTGTTGTAAATTTCTTCAGTCAGGACTATTTTTACAACCGTTTATTTCAACTATTTATTTCGCATATAATATGGTGAATATCATCATATTGCAATGATTTCCTGCTCTTATACTTTTGTAGTGGCGATAGTGAAAACCTGAAAAGGTTTAGTTGGGCCGGTGCGTAGTGCCCCTGTGTGGAGGGAGAATTATCAACAATCAAACATTGTGAAAGCTTATCATGAACAGCTGAAGCCAAGAAACGATATTATGCTATATGCTAATAATAACAAATGAAGAATAATTTAATTCAGTGCAACAACAGCTGATATAGGCTAGCCTATTAAAAGAACATCAAAGCAGAGAAAAGGCATAAGAATTTAAGCATAGCATTGTTTTATGATATAAAGATTGCACATTCATTTTTATACATCGTTTTTTTTTTCACCTAGGCTATATGCTATTTTTTCTTAACTACAAGTTATTATTATCATTAAGGGCTAACATAAAAGGTAGTCTACGGATAAAAAAAACTATTAAGCTAAACGCCTACTGCAATTCAGGGGGGCGGGGGGCGAAAATAAAGACGTTGTTGACTGGTCCAATAACAGATGGGGAAACCAACTGTTAGAACTACCCAACTTTTTTTTTAAGCTATCCCATAAGATTTTGGTGAAGCAAAAACCATAAAGCATGCAGCAGAGACACATAATGACAAATAACATTTTTTCTATATAATAGATCATAATCATAATATTGTTTTCATTTTCATACACTTCTTCTTCTTCTCCATTTGCACATTCACAAATTTAGGATAACTGGTGTTTCTTTGTAATAAGGGCACAATTATTCAGAAAAAAAGTGCATTGGGCTTTAACAGCTAACTGCTCACAACATATCCGGCTGACACTGGATATAGTTTTCTAACATTGTTGCAGAAGATAAAGACTATCCAAAAAATAAAATAAAAAAGAAATACATTTATTCAGTCAAAATGACATAATACAATTTCCCCACCCGAAGCACCCCTGACAAAATGCGATGGGTCTTTAAAATGTAATATGAGGCTCATAGTCTATGCGGGGAATGAGAAGATGAGCCTTCTGTGGCAGATTCGTTATACTATACCGCCCCCTAGTGCTTAAATACTACACTGCCTCAGATAAACAGAGTCTGAGACATTGCTGAGAAAAGGTTGATTTGATAAAGTGTATAGTAGCCACTCGCCATAATACTGATGAGAATGAAATCAATGCTAATCTCTCTTACTACATTTGTTTGGGTTCTAAACAGCATGAACAAATAAACTGTACAATTAAACTGGCAAACTTGATTTTTTTTTGGTCTGGGTTTGATTATTTGAAGACTTAAAGGAACAATCATGTGATTGATTCATGGCATGGCATGGCAGTATACTGAAGTAAAGTGCATTTTAACAGCCACTCCTGAACTCAGTATCCAGCAAGGGAGACAGATTACGATGCACTCCTTGAGACATTCAGTGGAAGTAGTATTTATAGGGCTGGAGGGGCTAGGTTGACCATAGACACTCATTTATCTCTAAGCACTGCTTGACGAGAAGGTCTCACTTAGACACACACACACACACACACACACACACACACACACACACACACACACACACACACACACACACACACACACACACACACACACACACACACACACACACACACACACACACACACACACACACACACACACACACACACACGACTCAGGATACAAACTCATCCCCATCAATTTCAACTGATGTTCCCGTTGCACCAGTCTCTTCAACAAAGAGAACTGGCAACTAATCAATGGGACACTCGATCAGGTTTATTTATCTCCGTTTCCAGTAACAGCAGACAGTGGGATCCTTGTCAAGTTCCCGGTTGCAGGGCAATTAAGAGAACAAACAGATGGATGGGATGCTTAAACAAGGAAAGGAAAACTAGCCAATAACCTATAAGACAGTGTCTATAGTCAACTATTCACACAATAGCCTACCCGATTCATTTAAACTTAAAACAGGTTAAAACCCAAATAAAGTCAACGTTTTTTGTTTACATTTTCGGTCAAATGCCAATGATTTTTATATGCTAGATTTACATTGGCTTTACAAATTCACAGGTTGTCCAATATAGGAAATAGGTAAACTTTATAATTCCAAATAGGGAGGGAATTCACATGCATAAGGTTGAATGTGCACAACAGCAATCACATTAATCCAAGTCTCTTTTTTGGGGGGGAGGGGGGGGGGGATACCAACCTTTTTTAGTCCTTAGGCTGGCTTTACACGGTGAAACTTGCACGCAACTTTAGTTGCATGAAACTTAGGCTGGCTTTACACGGTGAAACTTGCACGCAACTTTAGTTGCATGAAACTTAGGTGAAACCAAGTTGCAAATGAATTGCATGGTATAAATCCTTCTGCAACTCACTTGAAACTTCTGTGAAACTCAGCCGCAACAGTTGCAAAGCGCTCAACTTTGTGGAACTAGTTTCATGCAACAGCCAATCAAAATGCTGAGAACCAGTCAGCTGATCACATAGGCTCTGGCTGTCTGAATCAGTGCGCAGTCTCAGAAGACATCTATATGTCAATATCCATTTATAGTCATAGCGCCACCTACTGGCAACACAGAAAGTGGTTTGTAACTCGGCCGGACATGGTCCCACGCGCACCAAAATCCACATGTTTGATGAGCATCCCAGCCTGAAGACATCTAGTTGACCGTTTGGAGTTATCGGCAGAGCGCCCCCTACTGGCCACACAGGAAGTTGGAGTAACTCCATTGTAGATTGTCCAATCTGCTCCAAACTTGTCATGCATGATAAGTGTCCATGCCTCAAGCCATCTATGTGTCAATATCCATTTATAGTCATAGCGCCCCCTACTGGCAACACAGAAAGTGGTTTGTAACTTGGCCCTACATGCTCACACGTGCACCAAACTTCACATGTTTGATGAGCATCCCAGCCTGAAGACATCTAGATGACCATTTAGAGTTATAGGCAGAGCGCCCCCTACTGGCAACACAGAAAGTGGTTTGTAACTTGGCCCTACATGCTCACACGTGCACCAAACTTCACATGTTTGATGAGCATCCCAGCCTGAAGACATCTAGATGACCATTTGGAGTTATAGGCAGAGCGCCCCCTACTGGCCACACAGGAAGTTGGAGTAACTTTATTGTAGATTGTCCAATCTGCTCCAAACGTGTCATGCCTGTAGACATCTATATGTCAATATCCATTTATAGTCATAGCGCCCCCTACTGGCAACACAGAAAGTGGTTTGTAACTCGCCCCTACATGCTCACACGCGCACCAAACTTCACATGTTTGATGACCATCCCAGCCGGAACACATCTACATGACAATTTGTAGTGATAGGCAGATCGCCCCCTACTGGCCAGACAGAAAGCGGTTTGTAACTCGGCCGTACATGGTCACACCCGCAACGAACTTCAGATGTTTGATGAGCATCCCAGAGCATTGAATGTATTCTGATCCATGCGGAGCCAGGATCTACATGGGTTAAAAATAATAATATTAACATGTTGTGAAGTATAGTGATCACATAACTGTTCAATGCTATGCTATATATGTTTTAATGATAATCAGTTATCTATATATGAAGCTACAATTTCATACTGTTGTCACAAGGTGGCAACAACGAGCTATTTATTTATTTATTTTCCTTGAATCAATAAATTTGAGAAAAATAATAACAATGCACTCACCGGAGGCTCATTGGATCAAGCTCCTTGAAAAGAGTGTGAAACGATCCACTGGTATGTCTTTTAAGTAGCCAGTCCCTTCACCCACATACGTTTAACTTTTTTTTCATGTTGTGTTTTTTCCTCCTCCTCCTCCAACATATCCATGAGTATTAATGCACTAATAGCTCTCTTCCTATTCTCGGGGCCTGGGACAGCCATATTGTATCTAACAAAGTAGCTAGCTAGCCAACCAGCCAGCCAGTGCCAGAAGAAAAACCGATACAACACCTCCGAGTCCGAATTGATATTTTCCAGCGAGAAAACGATATGAAATACGATACAAAGATGCAGAATGACAATTCTCACTTGAAAAAAGAAGAAAACCATACAATAGATGAAAAATGACCAATCTAGCTAGCTAGTTTTGCTGGAAGAAACTGCCAAGTTGCACGAGACTTGATTATTTTTTAATTGCTTTGTGTAACTGTGAAGTTGCATGGAAATTGGGTTGCATGCAACTTGCAACCTGCAACTAGTTGCGTGCAAGTTTCACCGTGTAAAGCCAGCCTTAGATAACAACAAGACAAATGTTAAGACAAACATTGTTCCTCTCCTCAAATAAAGTCTTCAGAGGGTCTTGATGAACAAGGTTGGGCTCCAACCACACGCGCGTGTGCACACACACACACACACACACACACACACACACACACACACACACACACACACACACACACACACACACACACACACACACACACACACACACACACACACACACACACACACACCACACACACCACACACACACACACACACACACACACACACACACACACACACACACCCTCCCTCCTGGGGCCGAATGTATAAACCATGTGTACACACGGAAAGTGTGCTGCACCACTTTGCACACAGGTTTCCGAATTCATAAAAATCCAGGGGCCGTGAGAATGTGCATACCGGTACACATCTCTCACACCATGCATACTGTACGCAGTCTTCTGAGTCCCACTAGTGTGATGTGGCAAAAAAGGATAATGTATGTGTGAATTTGGGTGACATTTTCTTTAGAATGACACAGATTTCTCCACCTAAATATACGCAGAGTTGTATACATTTGGCCCCAGGTCTCTGCCACTGACACTCCAGACCATTGCTCCAGACACGGGAGAGCCGTGTCACATGGAGTGGCCTCACCTTGGTCCCCTGAGGGGCCTGAGCAGCAGCCACTGACCCATGCCAGGCAATGGGGTCAAAGCCCCCAACCAGAGTTCTCCTGAAGCATTGCCTATAGAGACGACCTCATGACCCGCTCCAAGGAACGTCCCATCTCCCACACAGTAGTTGACCAAATAGAGTTTTGCCATTAACTGGAAGAAGAGTGCTTCCATACCCAGCCAACAGGCAATGTATGTATTTGGGGAATGGGGATGCAGCTGAACTCCGCCACACTACAGGATTGCAGAGTGTGCAAAGCTGTTTGCAAGGTCCCCACCGTGACAACATGTGTAGAGATCGACTGTTTTGATTCACCTGGTGGGCCACCTGAAGTAGCCGGCGATCTGGGGCCCGGGGTTTGAAACGAGGGCTCGAAAACTGGAGTCTCAGGGTCTTCCTCCTTAATCGGTGGAATTGTATCCGCTAAATCAGTTTCTGAGTTGTCCATACTGTTAGGCATACTGTGAGACTGGAGGATTTACGTGCGGATACTTGATGGCCAAGATGCACTTGGTAAAGATTGGTTAAAGCTTTTATTTGCAAGAGTTATATTTGGCGGTATGGCTCTGTTCTGGAGGCTCTCTGCCCTTCCATGCGCATACATGAAAGCCTAAGGCAGGGAATGCGGCAGCAGCAGATTCTGGGAGCTCCTTGCCCCTCCATGAGCAACATGGAATAGCCTTAAGGCAAGGAGAGCAACAAAAGACCCCCAGGTACAGAACAGAGCAAGCAACAATGACAACAGAAATTACATTGTTTAAGTCAGACACAGCATGAAAGGAGGAGCTGGGGAGGAGGGTTGCAAACAGCTTGTAGATGAAGCAGCCATGCAGACTGCAGCAGAATTTAAAGAGGGTGCCCTGTTTGAGTTGAGCCAATTGAATGCATCAGCTAAGCAGTCAGCTGATGTGGGCTGGGTTTGAGATCAGCTGTGGGCTGGGTTTTAAGCTGGGCTTGACATTCGTGGCCTGCCTGAACTACCGCGGTGCTCGATTTGTGACATCATCACTGTCGACATCCCAATGATGACATCCTAACAGAAACAACCTAAACCAAAAATGGTTGCTGGCTAAAATTGTTGCTAGCTTTATCCTGCTCCTGTCAGCCGTGGGAGCCCTGGCTCACTGGTGAGACGACAGTCAATTACAAATGAGACAACAAATACCAAATCATATCTATATAAAAATACAAAAATGGATGTGACAATTTACCTACAACGCATCCTCACCTCCCCCATAACAGTCTGGTACAGCAGTTTGGACATTAACTCCAAAAATAAACTATAAGAGAATCATCAATAAATCCTCCAAAATAATCTGCACCCCCATTCGAAACACTCCACCACAAAAAAACAGTAAAAAGGGCAAGAAAAATAAGTTCTGAACCCACTCACCCAGCACACCATGTCTTTTAAAGTTGTTGCCCTCTGGGAGGTGCTGCAGGTCTCTCTCTGCCCACCAAAACAACCCGCGTTTCTTCCCCACTGGCCACTGCCATACAAACATTGAACTCTCTCTGACAATCCCCCTATCTCTGCTGTTATGATCATGAAATGTGCAATACAAGTCTGGTTTTCTGTCTGTTTACTGTACTGTGATGCGGGTTGTATTGTGTTTTGTATTTATTGTATTTATTGATTTATTGCACGTGATGTTCTATGTTGGAACCTGGCTTATGTAATGTAATCTAATGTAATGTACTGAAAACAAATTCCACCAGCCTGGCTGTGTGGTCGTTAAAATATCTAATCTAATCCAATCTAACATACAGTCTGGGTCTCCCCTTGGCACATGGAAAAGGCTCTGTGACATGACTGAGGTAAGGCCTTAAATGCTATTTTACAGCTTTATTTATCACACTCTATGTTGCTTGATCCCAGAAATATCTTTCCAGCTCATTGTTGCCCATAATTCTCTCTGTGCACTGACATGCAGTAGTACAAAGTTAAGACATCTGCTGTGAAAACCTCCTGGAGCAGCTGGATGCATTCTGATCTGTTTTATATGTGAAGTAGCTTCATGGCAGTGAGTTGTATCTGAGCTCCTACAGGCTGTGGAAAGTGTTTCAGGTTTTCTTCTTATTTTCTTTCTTCTTATTTAATTTTCCGATTTTTTTTTCTTTTTTGTTGCGGTTTACCAGTGTCGTGATTAAAAATGTCCAGCCTGGGACTGATTGTAGGCTGGAATCTACACCACAACATTCGTTCTCAAAAGCTACTGGTGTCAAAAAATTTAACTCTTTGAAGAAAGCACTCATTGAAAGCAGTCAGAGTCCGTTGCAAAATAGTTTATTCTGATACAATGTTTCAAGTACAGATATAAACCCGAGTCGTTCTGCAGCTAATGGCTACCTTGGCTAGCACTCATTCTAGCACTATCAGTTATGTCATAAGATGATTTTGCTCTAATGACATAATCAGTGATGTCACTATGCCTATGACATCATCAGTGGGACAAAAATTTAAACAGACAACAGAGAACATTGCCCACTTGTCATTTTATATAAGATTCCTCTTGAGAACTCCATTGAAAGAACCTATTTATCTTCAAATATGCTTTTACCAAGTCGGTAACACTTTACAATAACGTACACAAATAGTAGTTACTAGTAAACTAATCATTAACTAATAGTTAGTTTATTAGTAGCTAAGGAATAATTTGTCATTAGTCAATCACTAGTTAATCATAGTTAATGAGTAGGTAGTCATTAGTTAATGATTAGTATCTAAGTTCCTGAGTAGAGTAGTTAATCATTACTTAATGATTACTAAATGTCAGCTCGTGAATATAGTAGTTAATCATTAGTTACTGATTAGTCGGTCAGTTCCATGAGTAGAGTAGTTAATCGTTCGTTAATGATTAATAAATGTCAGTTCATGAATATATTAGTTAATCATTAGTTAATCATTAGTTAAGGTCACATTGTGAGTATAGTAGTTAATCATTAGTTCATGATTAGTTGTTAGTTCCTTAGTAGAGTAATTACTCATTAGTTAATGGTTAGTCAATGGTAAGTTATATAGTTAATTGTTAGTTACTCATTACTTAATTATTACCTGTCCATTAGTTACTCTTTTTGTGTACCCTATTGTAAAGTGGTGCATCATACTCAGTAGTTTATGAATACTTAATTATTAATTATAGGTCCAACGTTCCTCCTGTTCCTCTTTAATGTGTGGGGACTCTGGGCCCTCCTGAAGCTGCTCTCCCTCCTGACTGGTCCAGAGTTCCTCCTGCTCCTCTTTAATGTGTGGGGGCTCTGGGTCCTCCTGTTCCTGACTGGAGCTCCATTCCTGCTGCTCAGCAGGAACATGTTCTTTAATTACCAACAGCTGCTGGAGGTCTGGAGGCAAGGTGATAGGACACTTGAAGGGCTTGAAACTTGGTAAACTGGAGTTAGCAACAGACGCTGTGGGTAAACAAAGACTAGACTGGCTGTTGCAGAAGCTGACCGAAACTGAATTTACGATCGAACAGCCTGAAGCTGACAGAGTAGACTCTTATAGCCCTCGAACATGACATCACATTACATTATGACATCATAAGCAGTGATGGGGGTAACCCATTACAAAAGTAACATATTACATGTAATATATTACTTTTAGCAGTAACTCAGTAATATAACTTATTACTTATAGGATTTCAGTAATATTATACCAGTTACTTTGTCAAGTAACTCAAGTTACAAATTGAGTTACATTTGATTAAATCAAAGCACATATTTAAAAAAGATTCAATCATTTCCTAATCAAACTGTCTGTTTTTATGCAAATAACCACTATAGATGACAATAACAAAGGAAAAGAATAACATTTGAATTTTGGATTGTTTACACTGACTTCAAGGCGGTTGAAATTATTTTTCGGGATGGTTCCGGGGCAGCAATGTCATTCTGCTGCTGCTGTTGTTTTGGTAAAAGTAATGCAAAAGTAGTCTAATAAGTAATGAGTTACTCTACACAGACAGTAATATTGTAAAGTAACTTATTACTTTCACATGAAAGTAACTAGTAATATGTAGTATATTACATTTTGAAAGTAACTTGCCCAACACTGATCATAAGTGAAATCGCCAACCTTCAACAGTGACATCATGTGTCAGGTGTCATTATCAGTGAAAACATCAATGATGACATCATCACTGTCGACTCCTCACTGTGGCATCATCACTGTTGGTATCCTTGGTGACATCATCATCGTCGGTGACATCATCTAACAGTACGATCGAACCTAACATGGGTTCAGCGGACAAGGTTATATTAAGCAAGGTCAAGAACGAAGATCCAGAGACCCTGGCTCCCAGTTTAGGTTCAGGCAGCCGCCCTGCTGATCCTGTTGCATCAGTGCTGGCCGGCCAGGATGCAACCATTGGCCGACTTGACGTTTTGTCTGTGAACTTCAACAAGCATGGGCAGCTCCTGAGCCAAATTGTAGAGCACCTCAATCGGGGTGCCGCTCCTCGGCCCCCCTACTACTCCAGTACCACCTGCTCCTGCTGCCACTGCCCCCGAGCAGACTGTCAGCCTAGTCCAAGCAGAGCAAGCTGCAGGGCAGGCTACGGGACAACAGGCTAAAAAAAAAACGATTAAAACGATTTTCAGACGGCAGCCCGTCTTTATTGTCACACAACACATGCACGGAGGGCCACAACACACACATGCTGACGGTGGCTGGTGAAATTTGTCCTCTGCATTTAACCCATCCTTCCTCCTGGGGCAGGCCAGGAGCAGTGATCGCTTTCTCGTACAGCGCCCGGGGACCGACTTCGGATGTTGTCGTCACTGGTCGGATGACGATGACGATGACGATCTGATCTTCTGCATGTTTTTAGTTGGGGGGGGGGGGGGTTATATACGGAGGAACCCCCCCTGGGGGAGCACGGGGAGAACATGCAAACTCCACACAGACAGAAAGGCCCTTACGACGAGATACCCCACCTGGGCAGTAGGCACTGAAGATATGGGGGGGAACACAACCACAGCGCCCACAGTGTCCCAGGCGAGAATCGAACTCAGGACCTTCTGACTGCGAGGCGACAGCTCTACCACTGAGCCACCGTGCCCAGTGGCTCAGTGGGCTACAATGCTGCCATTTGTTATGAGCATGCCATGGGTACAGAGGTTTAGTGTTAGGCTCTGAGATGAAATTGGGGGAATGGCAGGCACAGATGGAAACCATGTTAAGCTTCCAACCAATAAGTGATGCTCAGAAAACAGACTTAAGTCATGGGGTTCTTAGATGGTGACGGTAGGAATACTCCACAGATATGCCACCATCCAGTAGAGTGAAACTGTAGGGCTAACTTTTGAACAGGAAGGTAAGATGTGGTAATAGACGGTGTAGACTATAATTTTAGTGGTTGCTACTTTTTCCCTCTCCTGAAATTCTGTGTCACTGTTTTTAATTTTTTAATTTTGGCTATTACAAAGCTAAGAACAAATAAAACAGTAACACTAGGCAGAAACAACCCGTTATGGACAGCGGCCACATCAGCAGGATTCTGCAATAGGCTACGGCGTATATATGTATATATAATATACACTGCTGTTTATATTTAGGCTGTATTGTGTTGCTGGTTGGGTAACACACCAGGATGTTGTTAATTATTGAATGTTGATGTGTCTGATAATCCCATATGGGATCGGTCAAGCATATTCATTCATTTGCTAACAACATTAGCCTTGGTGATATGCAAATCTGTATTAGTTGATTGCCTTGGCTTGCACCCATGAAATCTTGCAGCTATATATTGCATCTGTCTAAGACTTCAGCAAAACATTGACTGGACCACTAGGTAGGGGGGACCCCCCAATTGCCACCGGGTATTTTGCACACTGATTACAAGTCAGGCACACAATGGGTCCACCAATTGCACCCCTACTTCCTACTGTGGCTTTGTTTAACCCACTCAAACCTCAGAGTCAGACTGTCACCACATCATAGGAGATCGCCGTGTACGTTAATTATTCACATATCTAGAAATGTAAAAATGCTACATATTTTTGTTAAATTTTTCTGGATTCTAAAAACATACAATGCGGACATTTTAATCTGGCGACTGGGCTGGTGTGTGTGTGTAAAAAGCATTATTATCAGGGTATTCATGAAATGATGTACCCTAGTCATTGAAAGACACTTGGAAAGATGACTATATTATACAATATAATCAGCACTGTAATTCAGGTACAGTATGGTTTATTGTTGGGACTAACTAGTTACTTACTGTAACTTAAGTACTTTTTGCAGTAACTAGTAATCTATTTACTTTTTCAAATGTAATAACTCAATTACAGTTACTGAAATAGTAACTGGGCTAGCTACTAGTTACTCCAGGACATGAAAGTAACGGACAACTTCAGAGGATTATCCGGATTATGATCCTCAGACCTTACAGGCTGCGCACTCCCCTGACTGGTCCGCGGAGGACAGACCTCTGTAGGCCGCGGCCGACGTAGGCCGTGGCCGCTGAATTGGGACACAGCTCTAGTCTGGGGAGAGACACTACCTCTCTGCCTGGCAAAAATGCTCCTCCACATGCTGTAGCTGCAGCCAGAGCACCAGAGGCTAGTGACCTTGAGTAGGCTAATAAGCCCAGAGGCTAATGACGTTAAGTATAAACCCCAGAGGCTAATGATCTTGAGTAGGCTATAAGCCCCAGATGCTAATGACCTTGAGTAGGCTATAAACCCCAGAGGCTAATTACCTTGAATAGCCTATAAGCCCCAGAGGCTAATGACCTTGAGTAGGCTATAAGCCTCCCCAATAAGTGAATGTTCAAGTATCCCATGGGGTACAATGACAGATAAGATTTGATAATATGTCTTGTGTGGATGTGTGGATTAATAAGACAATCAAAGCAAGTAGTAAAGTAATGCAAAAGTTACTTTCTGTAGTAACTAATTACTTTGAAGTAACTAGTAACTTTAAAGTCATGAAATTACTTTTTGATAGAAGTAACCACTGTAGTAACTGTAACTAATGACCAATTTTCAGTAACTTGCCCAACATTGGTCATATCTGACTTTGGTGTATGTTGAAGTTTAAACACTGTTATCCAAACAAGCTAAACAAAGCCAATTTCATTAAAGTGCAATAAAAAAAGACAAGAATCATATTTAATTTCCATAATTTCAAGAGCAGAGCAATTTGTTTATTACTGAGCAGAGTTATAGCCTACAATTTGACACCTTGTAATTCTCATAGAGGCCATTTACACCTGCCATTAACATGTGTTTTCTGTCATCAGATTTCAATCAGATAGTGCTTGACGACATTAGCATGATTTCATTTACACCTGGCGTTAACATGCATTTTTGGTGATCAGATTGCAATCTGATCACCCAAAATGGATGTTCTCTCTCATACAGTTGCTGTAACCAGATTGAGAGGACACATTGCATTTACACTTGCGTTCAATGTGTACACAATGCGTCCTTGACCACCTCCGGAGGTGGTTTGGCCGATCAGATTGCAATCAGTCTTCAATGCGTCTTGGGGCGTTTACACCTGTACTTTCAAGTGGTCAAGCACAATCTGATTGCAATCTGATGACAGAAAACGCATGTTAATGCCAGGTGTAAATGGTCTCATACTGTATTTATGCTTGCAGCTGATATAGATTTATTCTGACTGATGTCTGTGCTCTTCTACTTTGGCATGACTTATGTGACTTTTGGGTGTTGGCAGGTTTAACCAGCGAAGCCCAGCTCTTTGTATGTGACCTCCATATCAGCGATGACAATGGACATCACCTTTCGCAGGGCATCCTGCCCGGCCCCATCAAGGCCCGCCTTCTCCGCCATCACCTTCGCAATGACCTCAGTGATCAGCTGAGAAGAGGAAAAGGACCAAATTATACCATCTGCTCTTACACCATCACTGGTCTAGGTATCACCAAAAGTAAGGATTTGAATAAACTCGGGATGCAGCAGTCTGAAGAAAAGACAAAGAAAGCTTAGTTAGATAAGAAGGAAAGGAAGATCCCTCACCCTGAAGTTGTTGAGGGGAATCTTGTGTGTGTTGGCGTGGCTGGTGGCCAGCGGCTTGAGGATGGCAGCGTGGTCGCCTCTGGCCCTCAGCAGCTCGCCCAGTTTCTTCAGGACGACGGCGCCATGGGCTGCAACGGCCGCGTTGCCCGCCGTCTCGCCCTGGGACATGCCGGCAAACTTGGGGAACAGCTTCTGGGTGTTCGGCTGCTCTTTGAATAAACTGAAGGGAGAGGAGAGGAGGAGAGGTGTAAGGGTGTAAGACAGTAAGACAGAGTTAGAGGTGTGGAGGAGAGAGAGAGCGCAACAGACACACAACAGGCAGCAAAGTGAAAGAAAATTTAGTTTTGACTGATAGCGTAACGTCTATACAGTTCAACATGTCAGTTTCACAGTCTTGTCTTCTCATTTCCACTGACCGGTTCAACACCAGGCCTCCATTTGCTGCATAGTCGGCCTCCACCGGACCCCAGCACTTCAGGACCAAGTCATAGTCAGCCATGATCTAAGGAAGTAGGAGAAAGCATGACAATAGATACAATACATAACAGAACATCGATTTGAGGAATATAAAACAAAGATACTGAAGTGAAACAATGGGATCATGGCATGCCATTTCTCCAGCTTTACAGGAGAGCTAAAACATTTTTTTTAATACACTGAACACACTTTGATAAAGTATGATCATTTAATGACCATACTTGATCAAAGTGTGTTCAGTGTAGAGCACCGCAGGAATGAGTCCAGAAGTAGCGCTTGGGTTCGTCAGGGGAAAAGTCTATGGGGTTTTAGAATGGGGATTTTGCTTAAATGCATCAAATAAGGTCTGTGGTTAACAAAAGTTTACGGGAGCGGTAATTTGGGTTCAGCAGGATAATCTTCACAAACATTAATCACTTTGATAACGTTTGAAATGTAAATGCATTTTTTTAACATGATTTTTAGAAAACGCTTCAAAAGGCATAAAAGTGATTAACGTCCGTGAAGATGATCCTGCTGAACCCAAATTCGCACTCCCATAAACTTTTGTTAACCACAGACCTTATTTGATGCATTTAACTGAAATCCTCAGTCTAAAACCCCATAGACTTTTCCCCTGATGAACTAACATGGCGCCGATTTCTGGTTAAGCCTACAAAAATACATCATCCCTGCGGTACTCTGTTATTACAGTAGCTCTTTTGGGGTTTGATTACTAACTCGCCCCAAAATGTCAATTACACCCCTCTGGATCTCACCCCCTTTGCATCTTTGTAATACATGAGGCAGGCTCCAGCTTGTGAATGCATGCCATGGTTTAAGGAGGGAGAGAAATGTCTAAAGGGAAGCAGGGAACAGCAGTGAGTCAGCAGCCAATCGCCACGCTGCGACACATGGCCTTAGCTGCCCTCACTGGGTTTGTAATGTGCTGAGAGGACCTCAAGGTGGAGCTGCATCATGTATCATTCAGAACTGAATCCATAAGGCTGTTTCTGAATATAGCACTGTTGATTTTGATGCTGTAAAATTTGTCAATGTTATTTGAGTAAAGTATCAATAATATCAGTTATCAGTTAAGTAAACTAGTATCTTCCTTATCAAGGACAGTGATTTTATTTATTTTTTATTTAAATTAACTTGACTCTTTTAAACAGGTATCTACCCTTCCTCTCATTGCTCTAATAAGCTTTTCTCCCAGCAGTGAATGGTCTGTTCGCAACGATAGTTTGAAAAGGGTTTATTTTGGTCCACTTTACCCTGCAGAACATTCTCCATCATAAATGGGAGATAGTGAACTGAGATTTTATTATCCTGAATTCCTAAATATCATATAATCAGTTGTCATTTGTCCCTAATATTCCATTTTATTTCTCAAATTCAGTCATCAACACAAATAAAAAAGATACAACTACTAAACAATCAAAAGGTCCGTACCTACCAGCAAAGCAGTCAAATATCCTGTGTGACAATACCAAACTTCTACTGTATGCTAGGTTGCTTTAAGGTGTGACCTGTCCCAAAGCTGACTTTTATACCCCCTCCCTCCCTCCCTCCCTAATGTCACCTGTTCATTCAAACGCAGCCACCACACACCAACTTAGAGGTGACCACACCTCTTTCCTCTCTCTGTCCTCTTAATGTCAAATTCACCTTTTCAATACGACACATTACGCTCTGTGTTGGCCTGTTTGGGCAGAGTAATATCATAAGAGGATGTGAAAACTTGGGACAAAATAAGAAATGCACCCATTGTTAGAATAACAATGAGTTATATTATATTTTATTTTATATTATATAATATAAAGATATTTTTGAGAGTGGAATGTGTTCGTTTTTCAGGGGTGCGTATATATATGCTTCAGTTTTTGGGAGGCGGTTTAGGGTGCCAGGCAGCAAGAAGAATAAGCACAAGTACTCTTTTGTTCCTCACTCTATAACACTGTTCAACCAACAGAGGAGCACAAGGAGGTGATCAGCTGCCTCAGTGACTCAAGCCTTATTTGATGTAACAGGAGAGACATTTAGCTGCCTGAGTGACTCAAGCCTGATTTGATGTAACAAGAGAGACATTTGTGTAAAAGTAGATTGCTGAGACTGGTAAAGAGATATTTGTTCTTCTTCTAGCTGATGGATTTGCTCTGAGTGCAGCGGTGGCCACTCTTGAAGTGATTTTTTTTGCTGTGATTCTGCACAAGGTGTGACTCCCCTCAGAACATCACAGTGAAATAGTATCACTAACCAGGGTTGGGGAGTAACTGAATACATGTATTCAGAATACAGTATTTAAAATATAAAATATGAGTAATGGTATTCCATTGCAGTTACAATTAAAAATATATATATTCTGAATTACTTTCTTTAAAAATCGAATACTTGAAGGAAATACTTTAATATGTTTGTATTGCCCCAAACAGGCTCAACTGTGTTTGTGTTTTTTGGGCTGGAGAATAACAGTCACAATGTCGTGGCCTTGAGACAGGTAACGCCATATATTTAATTTCATGTACGATAATAGACTAATATATCTTGACATCACATGTGCTTGTTCCATGCGCACCGGTCACCAAGCCATTCCTCTACAATGCGCACCCTTTTTCCCTCTGGGAGAGAGAAAGAGAGAGAGGGAGTCTCCCCCCCTCCCTGCTACGTGCATACCTGCTCGTCTCTTCTCTTGGAGAGAAAAGTCATGCTTGTAAATAGGGTGTGCAAATAGCATCTGCCGCGCGCCACGTCTATTTGTACCCGGGTACGATTAGATACTCCGGACACTTAAACGGTTCAGACTTAATTTGACAAGTGCTATTGTATTGTTGTTTTTTTAAACATGCATTTTTTTTTATTGAAGATGTAATGCTTTAAACCTATCTAAAAAAAATCCCCTATGTCTGGGACTGGGAGCACCCTAGTCTTCAAAGAATATTTTGCAATCTATATCTTCAGATTCAGTTTGCGTTCTACAGTAACGTCATTCTTTTTTTTTTGGTACAGAACACATTTGATCAGTAAGAAGATAAAGTGTGTGCGTTGTGTCTTAACAAGGTCATTCCTAACTAAGCAAGTGTTAACTACATTCAGAGTGACCCAGCAACACTATTTTGAAGTATTCCAAATGTATTTGGAATAGGTCTTAACTTGAGTAGTCTAATGGAATATGTTACAAAATACATTTTAGGGCATGCATTCAGTATTCTGTAGTGGAATATATTTTAAAAGTAACCCTCCCAACACTGTCAACTAACTAAATAAATAAACCATATTCCACTTTTTTAACTTCTAGGCTCCTGTCACTTTTGATTGGTCTCCTTTCTGATGCATGCAGGCGTAGATAAGAGGAACATACGTGCAGGGACATTTACTGGCCTTTTCAGCTGCACCACCTACAGTATATTTGCCATCACCATGACATCATATTGTGTGCGATGAAACGCACAAACAAATCATCTTGTGCAGGCCATTTTTCCAAAGGGGTCCATTGACCTCTGACCTCAAGTTCTCTGAATGAGAATGGGTGCTATGGGTACCCACGAGTCTCCCCTTTACAGACATGCCCACTTTATGCTAATCCCATGCATTTTTTTTGCATGCAGTACGTGCTATTTCCGACGATTCGATTTGTTTATGCATAGGCTACTGGGGTCCCTAATCTATTGGAATTGCATAAATATGACTGGAATTTATGACTAGAAAAACTTGACAAAGAGCTGAGCTGCATTTCAAATTAATCTTCAGGTTTCCAGTTGTCAGATGATCGGGCCCTATTCTCCCACAAGCCTTCGGCGCTAAAACGGGCCTTAAACGCAAAAAAACGTGCCTTGCGCCTGTTTTGGGACGATATCAATATGGCTTTACGCTGCCAAATGCGCTTTAGGCCGAATGGGCGTGGCGCAGTCCCAGAATGGGCCAAAGTGGGCGTGTCGGCGCTAAATACCGGCGTACTGCTATCTTCCGACCTGGCGTACATTTAGCGCTTTGCGCTTTTGAAAACCAGGCCTATTCAGAGTGCGCCAGTTGCGCGGAGCGCTCCCCTCTGGCTCTCTCCCTCCCCTCTGGCTCTCTCCTCTGTCACCCTTCTCTGTGTCACTCTCTCAGGGCCGCTGCTGGCCATTTGGTTGCCCTAAGCGTAATTGTTTTGTGGTGCCCCCCCCCCCCCCCCCCCCGCAAAACTTTCAATAACTGTCAAACGAAAGACTGCAAAATCATTAATTATGAACGATACTAGTGTATCTCACATTACATTACATGTGGCAAACAAACAATTGTTAGAATTACTGTACATGTCAGCAAACAAGCGATTGTTAAACTGTACATGCAAGCAGGGGCGGACTGGGATCATAATTCAGGCCAGGCATTAGATACCAAGCAGGCCAGGCCAATACGGGCTGACATGTGTGACGACGTCCGAAGGGCGGCGGCAAATTTTTTGGGCTGTTTGAAGCCCAATTTGGGCCATTTGAAGCCAGATTTGGGCTGTTTGAAGCCCGATTTGGGCCGTTTGAAGCCCGATTTGGGCCGTTTGAAGCCAGATTTGGGCCAGTTGAAGCCAGATTTGGGCCGGTTGAAGCCATATTTGGGCCGTTTGAAGCCCAATTTGGGCCGTTTGAAGCCCAATTTGGGCCGACTCCAATTTTACAATGAGATGCACCCACTTTAACCCTGAATAAAGTAATAAAACCACTAGTAAACCAGTAGGCAGCGCCTGGCCTGCTGTTCAGTGAGTGGCCTGACTGAGGGCACCCAAATTTTTTTTTTTTTTTTTTTGGTGCCCTCAGTCACATGATGCCCTACGCAGTCTGCGTACTCTGCGTAATGGGGTGCGGCGGGCCTGCACTCTCTCCTCAGTCTGCCAGGCACAATACCGACTGTCTCTGACTCCCTCGCTCAGAGTCCCATAGAAAAAATAAGCTGTAACTTCACTGCAATGTGAATGTCCCAACATGCATTGTGCTTCACCATTTCGCTACTAAATAGCAACCAAATGAGCCGAAAACCTATATTAAGGGAGGATCTAAATAATGTGTAATGGTAAGACAACCTCCAATTGTAGAACATTTCAATATTGGACCAAATAAAACATCGAAATGAAAACACCACCCTATGTGAAACATATATGTCCTACTGGGGCTATAAATATCCCTTGTCGATTTAACGTGATTTACGGTAGATAAGTGACAGCGGAACGCGCTTCGGAAGCTTCTACTGTCATCTGCTATACTGTGATGTCCGCTCCAATAACTTGGCCCTACTCCACATTTAGTTTTACAATAAAAACACATTTATGCAATGACTTTACATAATGTAGGCTATATATTTATGTGCATCATCCTTCCTGCAGCAGGCGAGAGAAAATGATATCTTTCTGGACAAACTTTCACCAATCTAATAGGCTATATTTTTCTAGCTGATGCATTTAGAACATTATTTTCACTTTGATCTTGCTATAGTGTAGCGTATTTACATGCTTGCAGTATTTAAACTGCAGTTAGATTGGTTTGAGAAGCATACTAATATGGAATAATAGCCTATAATGGAGACAGACAAGACTGGATGAAGGGAGGGGGGGGGGGGCAGAGCGCTTGGCTTTCGTCTGGTTTTGCGGGACCAGTGGAATTGGAGCTAAAAAGGCAAGCGTGCGATTCGTTTATTGCAGTTATCCAATGAGCATGACGGTGCATAATTTTACGCTTAAAAGGCGTGGTTGTAATGCTTTAGGCTGCGTGTAGCGCCAGCACGACGATATCAAGTGCGCTGGTCCACGCCCACTGATTTGCGCTGCGCCAGGCGCTCGGCCTAGAAACAGCGCCGATGCAACGATAGGGATGTGTATGTGTATATGTGTGTCGTGTCTCTTCTAGTGTGTTGACCTGCTGTCCCACCCTAAAGATCCCCTGCCCCCCATAAAACAGACACAAATTGGTGTCTGATAAGGAAGGGTGGAGTAGAAGAGGAATTCTTCTCAAGAATATGATTGTATCATTTTCTTCATAGCCGATTTATACGTTGAATAACTATGATATTGTGGTGAGTAGGGATGCACCGATATGAAAATTTTGGCCGATGCCGATAACCGATATTAACATTGCTGTTATGGCCGATAACCGATATTTACCGATGTCGATATGATCTGTATAAAACCACATTTTTATGATCATCACATTTTGTACATACTGAAAAACACATGTTAACACTGAATTTGAAAAAGTTATGCATTTCTTTATTTGCAAAGCCTTTGGAAAAGCCCATAAATCATAGATTTACTGCATTATTTCATATCAATGTGAAGAATTTGGCTGATAATGATAACCGATATTAACATTGCAACATCTGACCGATACCGATATGACCGATATGTTAAAAAATCGGCCGATACTGGCCGATACCGATATGATTGCCGATATATCGTGCATCCCTAGTGGTGAGTGGGGAAATGACATGAAAGCATGTGAATGAAGCGTTACACGTGGTACATTTTGGTACTAAAAAAATCTTTTCGCAAGTTTGGCAGGTCATGTGCAGCTTTTGAATATTGCACTTGCCCCTCTAACGGTCTCTGCACAGCCCTGATCTGGTGATAGCAGAATAAACAAACACAGCCATTGCATCAGTGCAGGAGCAGATGGATAGGTATTATGTGATGTGCTTGTCTTCTCTCTGCAGCTCCTAACAGAAGCAGCTCTGTGTGACAGTGTGGGAAGGCTCCTCTCTGCTGGGACTTGCCTCTATGTGGCCATTGTGCATGTCCTGGCTGAGGTCAGCGGCCAGCGGCCAGCAGGGGACAGCAGCACCTGGAGAAACTCACTCTGGTCCCGGGGGCCGGAAAATATGCTATAGAGCAATGCAGTTCATTGGGCAGAACATGACAACATCACACCTAAAAATGCAAACTATGAACACGGTATATGAACATACCGGATGAAGTAGAGAGGTGTGTGAGAACATAAAAAAAGAGAGCTCTCTAAGTAGGTTGTGAAGAATCTGATAGCTCCTCAGTAGATTGAATTACTACACCAGCACCACTGACAAAAGGGCTTCATTTGTTGCCAAAATTGAATTCAATAAGCTTGCCCATTTAGCCTACCTTTTATCATGTGTAATAAAGAACTCACCAAATGGCAACACAACTCGGTACAAAAAGCAACATAGGTGCAAGCCCAAAGGAAACTGTGGAAAAAGAAAAAGGGCCATCACTCTCAATGTGCTTTATTTTTTCTCCTTCTCAATAAATCTGGGTCAGACCAACAACAACAGATTTGTTTCAGTGAGTAGCCTCTTCAGCGTCATCTCGTTTGAAATAAAGATACTGAAACATTTAGGGCAGGGGGGACAGCCCTGATCTTGTGATAGCAAGAGTGGCAAATTCCCTGCCTACCAACATGAGGGTCTTGGCACTGGACCCCCTAAATGTAATGGGACCATCATTAATGTTATTAATTACACCTGTGTTTACCCTGCTCTGACATGGCAAAATGGCTGTTGTGAAAAAGGTCTATTGAGTCAGTCATGTTGTAGACATTCCAGTCTCAAACATGATGCCTCCTCATGCTTGTTACATGTTGACAAATTTGATAGACTAAAACTAAAGATATTTTCTGTATATTTTTTATTTTGTTTTAGTTCGTTTTGTAAGTCTAAAATATTGTTTGTGTTTGTTTTTATTAAGTCTAGTTTTTGTTTTATTTCAGTTAACTCAAATGTTTCTTTTCTTCAACACCTAGTTTTAGTTCACTATAAGGGCGCTGCTACCCCTCCAGAGTAGACAGGGCTTTGAACAACAGTGCTGGCCAGCAGCAGTGCAGTAACTTTTACAGAGCAAGTACAAGTAGTTATTGTGCTTGCTGAAAGCATTAAGGCACAATCTATAAACTCCTATTTTTCGATCTGCCAAAATTCTGGGATGTAATAACTGCCACATTTTTCACACCACATAGACATGTCATACCTCAAAATGTGCGGCTCATTGATGAAGGAGTTGCTATGACTTTGCTAAGGGCTTCGTCAAGCGGTCTGGGCACTATTCGCGATTAAGTGCAATTCCCCCCCCCCTCCCCCCATTGACTTGAATGGGGTTTCGAAAAATCTTGCATTTAATTAGCTGTAGCTCAGAAACAATACCACCTAGAGCAGTGGTTCTCAACTGGTCTAGCCTCATGACCCACATTTTTCCTTAGTCATTAAGTCATGACCCATTTTTTTTAGGCATACTGTATATGCTTTTTAAAGACCCAGACTGGTCTACTTAGGTGTTCCAATGGCGTTGCAATGAGCCAGCAAGACCTCTGCACTGCAAATCTAAATAGAAAGGAACCATCATTAATGTGATATGTGAATGTGTTAAACTGAAGTGACACTCCCCTTTAACTACAGAAAGAATAATAATTGTGGGGGTGTGTCCAGTCTGTTGACATCGAGAGAGGGTAAGCAGGAACCTTTTGCTTCATGAATTTATCTTATGGGTTAATGAAATATTGGCAACATCATTTCCCCTTCTTAAACTATTGTTTTTACTTCTTCAGCTTTGCTTCAATGCAGCCACAGACAGACAGAAAATGTGCCCTGCTTGGACACCTTTTGTTGATTTGCTGGTAGAGCTAGCTTAGCTTGTCAGCCAGTCTGCAGCTAGTACAAAAATAACTTCCAGCTATAAATAACACGGCAGTGCCATTGCAGCTGTTAAATCCTAACATTTCTGTTGACTCCTTTTGCTGTAAGTTATAAACATCTCTGTTCAAAGTATGCTTTAATTTAAATTGGTTTTGCACAAGATCAGGAGATCTGCTTTAGAAAACCCTTTGCTATGACTAATTGAATGAAGTGGATTAGCAGGAATGTTTAACTGTATTCTGAAGTTGAATGAAGTTCTGAATGACTTTATGAAATATTGATATTTAATATAGGTTGACTGTGTATTCACATTCCCACTGCAGTCAAGGTTCCCACACTCACTTGGATATCAAATAGGGCATGGCATTATTACTTATGATCTTGTCAAGAAGTCCTGGTGAAATCCTTAATTTTCAAACTGCTGCTGAATCAACACAAATCTCCATCACAGGGTTTTCCTAGGATGCTAGGAGCTGAGGCATATTGATGAACTTGGAACTATATTTTTGCGTCATATTTTACAAAGATTCCTGTGGGAACGCTGTACAGCAGTGACTCCCAACTAGGGGTACTTGAGCAACTTGCAGGGGGTACATGGAAAGATTGGGGATTACAATTTATTTCCAAAACGATGGGGGGGAAATCCAAATAATTTCATAAGCGCATTGATAAAATGGGAGTGCGCCACGATTAGTTCCCCCCCGGCAGGTGTCAACCACTACTCTGTGAAGAGGTCACGTTCACGCATGTTTAAACTGCGCGCCATCCAACGTTAGCTAGCAAACATGGATACGTCCAGTTGCTGTCACTGCGGATTCAGGTTTGGGGAGGCCGGTGACAAAAGGAAAAGAGAGGACAACACCGGCAGTTCAGTGACAAATATATTATGTATGGATAATGGATTTGCATGTACAGTATGTTTGTGGATCCACCGCAGCCACAGTGTTTACTTTGTGGCACAAAGAACAGGCATGTGTGAGGGGGTACTATATTGACATGGCAAAACAGCTCAAGGGGTACATAAAACACGAAAGGTTGGGAATCACTGCTGTGCTGTACTGTACAGTATAGTAAGCGGACAGCTGTACAACCTGAGTTAGGCTACTGCACAGAGCCTTGTTTACCTGCCTGTCCCTCGGCTTTCCAGTAGGTGGCATCACTCGACCATGTCCTCACCAGAGATCGCCTCTCTCTCCTGGGGCCACATGAAGGTGAAGGGATGCTCCTCCCGCTACAAGGACTGTAAAGTCTGGCCTGGAGGCAGCCGGGCCTGGGACTGGAGAGAGACTGGGACTGATGTGAGTGGAGAATGTATTATCTACAGTATCTATACAGGAATGTGTGTTCTGACAGAACCAGGGGGATTGAAAAGTTTTTTAAGCCTCCAGTGTTGTGTGTTTACTACTTCCTGGAACTCAATTTGGTTGCTAAACAATCTGATAGCCAACACTTCCTCCTCGCTGGAATTCCTGGCAACATCAGAACATTGAACATGCTCACAGGTCGTTTTGAGCACCTTGGATTTGTGTTTTAAATGTCACATTTCCTCTAACAGTGATGGCAGTTTTCAAAAGATTATTTCCTTTTGCACTCTCTTGTTTCATTTTCCACAGCATTACCCGGGAGTCCAACCAGCTGATCTGGAGGAGATCTTGAAGAAGGGAATAGACTTGCTGGTCATTGGCAGAGGCATGAGTGAAGCTCTGCAGGTAAAACGGTCATACAAAGGGTCCAGTTAATTCAGTTAGATTATAATATAATCTGTAATAATCAAACTCTCCCCTGCGGTTTCTCCTCCAGGTTCCCTCCTCTACTCTGGACTTTGTGAGGCAGCAAGGAGTGGAGGTCAAAGTCCTGCAGACAGAGAAGGCCGTAGCTGAATACAACAGTCTGGCTGGCCGGGGTGCCAAGGTGGGTGGGGTCTTCCACTCCACCTGCTGATGATGCTACTGTTGCCATGTTGACTGCCTTGGCCCAGGGAAACTGCCTGTAGTGTACTGCTGCCCTCAGACTTTGTTTTGCCATAATGGGTAGAAAGTGGGTAGAAAGCCTGGTTTCTAGCCGGCTCTGTTCTGGGACAGAGTTAATAGAAATGTAGAACTTTAATAATTGACCTGCATAGCGGAAAAGCACTTTGGGTATTCAGTGTTGACTACAGCTGTATTTACATAGGATAAAGAATGGGTTTTATTTCCTTGTGGTACAACCTCTTTTCATAGCTGTTTAAACAGTGTCAAAAATAGTCAATCAGGTTCCAGGTGGGTTCTCGCTGGTTAAACAGCTTTAAAAGCTTAAGATCTGTGCTAGAGAAAGTATGAAAATATTTGCTGTACCTGTGAGGTACCAGCCTATACTGTTAAGATGTAGTATTCAAGGACGATTGAAAGCTGAGGCTTCCTTTTACAGTCAGATCTTACTTTCAAGCTTGACGTTGATAGAAATCAAAGGCGAGATTATTATTTATAAACTGATCATTAGGGGTGGCAAGATGCATCAATCTGCATCGATGCATTGATTCAATGATCAACGATCCAACTGCATCAATCCACAGTGAAAAGATCGATATTAATCGCTATGACCCGCCATCAAAGAAATAAACATTATGCTTTTATTTTGGAATCCACACTACGTCTGTGCGTCACCGACCGTTCCTTCCAAAGCGCACACCCTCTTTCATTTCCGCATACAAGCAATGGCAACATGGCGAGCAGCAAATTATATTTTAGTTGCTTTTTTTAACTGATTGTGGGCATATCGTAGGGCATATTGTCCAATATTGATCGCAGCCCCCTGAATCGAATCGGATCGTATTGTGGCACTTTGTGAAATCGGCAAAAAAAATCGAATCGTTGTCAAATGAATCGAGACTGGATCGCATCGTGATCAAACTTGTGATTCCCACCCCTACTGATCATGTGTCCTTGTAATAATTTATAAACCATACATGATAAATTTGATTCAGTTGCACTCATGGATGTACTCCAGGTAGATATACATTTTCAGATTAAATGCAAGTAAGAGGCACCTGTTGTGGTTGTTCCTTTCTAGGAAATCAATCTTTGCTAACTTTATTTCACTGAATACTTGACTGTTAATTTTCAGTTAAAGGGACAATGATACTGTGATGTTGATAAAAGGTAATACTTTTAATGCTACACTTACTTTTACTTGCAACATTTAATACAATTACAAGATGAAGAATCTCCCATGGGTTTAATTTGTCAATAAAGGGTTACAAAACATGTTGGTTGCTGTCACTATGTGACGATCGGGTATGTCACGTTTGGTTAGATTAACTGTCAGTCTTAAACTGGTATGTTACCCTTATGGCATTCAGGAGCAGTCATTGGTTAGTTGGCTGTCAATCATGGGCGCCAGTTTGAGTAAATGGAGTAATGTTATTGGCGCATGTCCTGTGGTCTGGGGTTTGATTGGCTGACCTGGCTAGAGGGTGGCCCTTACCGGGCAAGCATACGCCATTTCATGGCAGTTTTGGCTGTGAGTACAATGGGAGGCGGGAGCTCCGTGCGAGCGCACAAGGAAATGTTTGTGCCGACTAGCTTGACCATGTGGCGTCAGGATTGAATGTTGGACTCTGAGGTAATATTGCTGACCAAAA
This sequence comes from Poromitra crassiceps, assembly GCF_964638095.1. Classification (NCBI taxonomy): domain Eukaryota; kingdom Metazoa; phylum Chordata; class Actinopteri; order Beryciformes; family Melamphaidae; genus Poromitra; species Poromitra crassiceps. The sequence goes on from NC_139642.1 coordinate 30,985,563, forward strand.
CCATGAACTGCTGAAAGACTTGCACTGAACCCAGTATGCTTCGCCAAGCATTTATGTAGCTGTATGTCTGTGGACCTTATCGAGGCTCATCGCTGCACGTGGTAATCAACCCAACAGAACTACGTCGAGACCTGCAGAGACAGAGCCAAGGGCCCCCGACTGGGAGATGGAGTGGTTAAACGCAGGGACCCAAGAGCCTTCACTACTAAGCTATGGCAACATCAGCCAGAAAACCGAACATTCACGTTAGTTTATGGTGGTGGCCCTTGAGTGTGGTAAATTAATTTAAAGCTTAACCTTGAATAATACCCTAGACTAAAATGAAGCCAAAATATTATAATAGATCAGAGAAGCACATTCAAAGCGCGCACGTAACAACTCCCACCATCTTCCCAAATTAAACTTATTGCTTTCCAGGAGGGATGCAAACTGTTTGCCATCCAGGGTTCCTACACCTTTTCAGCTTCAAAGTCCAACCTCATGGTTTTGAATTTAGAGGTTTATTCCTTGTGGATGTGCTACTGATGGACGTCTGGATTGACATGTGTCAGACTAATATAGTGGATGTGGCAGCAGCTTGTTGAGCTGCTTCTGCTTTAGCCGTCTCTGGGTAAAACACAGAACCTAAACACAGTCCTGATTGAAGGAAAGAAAAGCCACGGCACTCTCATATGGAACAGCTGGAAAGCCTTTACTGCTGTGGCCACCTTATATGTTTTGACAAAGATGCTTTCACCAAGAGCATATTTCACAAATAAAAAAATAGAGAAAGTAGCATCATTGATGCACAACTGAAACGTACCAGGTAGCCATAGCAATACAGGCTTTCAAATGTTTCCACATAAAGCATTGTCCACTTTTTCTTCACTCCAGTAAGCGCCTTAAGTAATTGTTAAAAATAGTCACTTGAGCACTAAGGAAACACACTTCAGTTAGCGCCGGGCAGGTTTGGGCATGATGTAGACTTTGACCGGCTTGCTGAAGGGAATGGTTCCTTCTATGGCGGCTTCTGGTGGAGGCAGGCTGTCGACGCTGTCGCTCCATCCCGGCTTGGAGGAAGAAGAAGAGGAGGAGCTGTAGGCCAGCAGGAGGCGCACCTCGATCTGACAAGGCTCTGGGAGGTAAAAGAGATGAGAGTCTCAGTGGATGCAGTCAGTCTGAATGTAATGAAGAATGAGGCAGAGATAAAGTAGAGAGAGCAGATGTAAGAGAAAAATGAATATGGCAGTGAAAAAGTGTAAAAAAAAAAGAACTATAGGTTAGATGTAGACCTGGCTGAAGAGTGTGTGTGTGTGTGTGTGTGTGTGTGTGTGTGTGTGTAGCGTGTGTGTGTGTGTGTGTGTGTGTGTGTGTGTGTGTGTGTGTGTGTGTGTGCTACAGACCTGTCCATGCGGTGTGTGAGAGGTAGACCTGTGTGATGAGTCTGTGTCTGTCAGGTCCAGGCTTCCTGAAGTCTCCAGGTTTGGGCTGGATCACATGACTCTGGCCATCTGGATACAGAACCTGGACAGAGAGAAATACACAAGTTGATTCACCAAACTGATAAAAGCGTAAAAAGGCTTCAAAGCAGGAACGTGTCATAACTTTCACCCCAAAACTACTTAGATTCTAATGAAAGCACTCACCTTAGCTCCAACCTTGTTTTGTTCATATTTCTCACATTTATTTTGTGTTTATCAATCTTGATCGTGACCTCGTTTTGTGTCAGTTTAGGGGTCTTTGACGTGAAAAGGTTTGAGAACCACTGAGCTAGACTAAACCTTGCGCTAGGTTTTAGTGAGTCCAAACCCATTTGTTAATTAAGACATTTTTTGGTTTTTGGACTTGAGCCCAACCCAGCTATTCTTGAAAACATTGGGTTTGGTGTGCTCGTGCCCGTGAGGCAGACTGACCTGGACTTTCACCGTGTTCTGGGGGTCCTGGATGTGCTCCAGCGTGGCGTCGATGTCCAGCGCTACCACCAGGCCGGTGGTGAACCTCAGCGGGTTGTCGGACTCCCCCGTCGGCTCTATGATGGTGGCTGTCGCCCGGTGGATCTGTCAGCCAATGGGAGAAACACATTAAAAAGGGGAATACTACTAGGGGTGTGTGTGTGTGTGTGTGTGTGTGTGTGTGTGTGTGTGTGTGGGGGGGCGGGGGGGGAGGTGGTATGTGAACGGGGCCTTCATCTCTTAAAACTCTTTCATTCCACAGACCTGTTGGGGCAGTTTGAGCTGCAGCAGGCCGCTCTGTCTCAGCGTGGTGTGCAGGATCTTCACCAGCTCCACTGGCTTACAGTTGGCCAGCCGGGGCATCAGCTCTAAAAGCTTCTCCACAAAACTGTCCTGGAAGTGGGGCAGCTCCGTCGCAAACAGCCTGGAGACGGCAGCAAACATGGGGTACAGACATGTCAAAGATTTGGACTGCTAACCTGGAGAGTCTTGGTTGAACAGAAAAATAAGGAGTAGGAAACTACTTACTACTACAGCACTTATTAAACAAAAGTTAATTATGTAAACTATTTATTCAAGAAAACATACACACCCGAAAGTGTGTAAATAGCCCCTCGAACCATAAATAAGTTTATACTAGATCCAACCTTGCTTGATATCACACCAGCTGTTCATTCCAGCCCAGTGGCTCAGAACACCGCCTTCATTATGATGTCAACCACATTTGCACGTGATGAAAACAACACCAGCCATATGCTGTTGCAGCTGTTAACAATATATGCTCACTTTAGCCAATGTGTTTTTATGTCATTTCCCACTGACTACTATTTCTGCAGCCTTTATGCTAGCCCCTTTTAAAGTGTTGGCAACATGACAGCAATGTTCACAAATTCACACGAGAGACTGTAAAGGGTAAAGAGGACTACCGTAAATTCCGGACTATAAGCCGCGGCTTTTTTCCCGTTTTTTGGCCCCTGCGGCTTATATAACGGTGCGTCTTATCTATGGATTTTTTCAGAAAAAAAAAAAAAAATACAAATAAAATCTCTCTTTTTTAGCACTCTTTCTAACTATAAATCCACTTCTGTTTTAATTTCCTCTCTTGCCCTCTTTTCACCACACCGCGGACACTGTGTGCACTGTAAAAATAAACAACGGTGGTGTTGTGTTATGTTGTTTTGTTGAAATGTTACGGTAATACGGTAAATGGGAGCTTCCTCAAACAGCCATCTCTTTCCCGACAATCCCCTCTGTGCGTGACCACTTACATATGGTAATTACGGTAAGCAAACGGCCACTCGGCCATCAACTCCCTCCCCCGACTACCAGGAGAAAATCACAAACTTCGGCGAATTCACACAAAGGAAGATCAAGGAATATTCCATCGAACCGGAGCAGATCATAAATATGGATGAAGTGCCTTTGACGTTCGACCTGCCACTCACTCGGACTGTTAACAAGAAGCGCCCTGGAGGATTCTTTCACCAAAAAAAGCTTTGCTCGTTCTCGACAGCATGAGAACGAGCAGTAGAAGCAACACTCTCACTTACCATGGGGAAGGTACGCAGAAATTCACACGAGGCAGCTTTCAAGTTGAAAGCAGTCAATCTCGCATTAAAAGAGGGAAACAGCAGCCGCGCGTAACCTGGGCATCGATGAGTCAATGGTGAGGCGTTGGACGGTGCAGCAGGAGGAACTGTCTCAGCACGGAATATTATAGGAGTGTGAAAACATCCACAATCACCAACGGGTTCCAAAACGCTGGACTGCTGCGGGATGAAGAGGATGACGCCGCCACAGCTGGCGCTGAGGGCCGTCAGAGGCTTCAGAGGCTGTTCGATGCCGACAGTGATGAAGAGGAGTTCGTTGGTTTTGAGTGACAATGAAGGAGAGAGGAGAGTGGTTGACGAAGCCACCCTGAACCTGTTCGTTTCCGACACTGAAGATGAGGACTTTGGTGGTTTCAGTACGCAGGAAGAAGAGGAAGACGAGGATTAGTGACTTGACTTCTCTGGTTACAGGTTTGCTGCACATATAGCCTATTGTTGTGTGATTTTGTCTGGGGATTAGTGACCTGACTTTTGTTTTGTTTTGTTGAAATGTTAATAAATGGGAGCTTCCCCAAACAGCCATCGCTTTCCCGACATTCCTCTCTGTGCACGAACCCTTTCATATGGTAATTAAACATCAAAACACCCGCGGCTTATAGACCGGTGCGGCTTATAGAAGAAAAAAATAGTCAATTTTGGTCCCGCGGCTTATAGACCGGTGCGTCTTATAGTCCGGAATTTACTAGTTGAAGGAAAGATGAGGTTTAGGAGAAAGATATGGAGGTGAAAGGGGGAGAGGGGGGCGGGTGTTACCTCTGAAAAGATGAGGTTTAGGAGAAAGATATGGAGGTGAAAGGGGGAGAGAGGGGGGGGGGTTACCTCTGAAAAGATGAGGTTTAGGAGAAAGATATGGAGGTGAAAGGGGGAGAGAGGGGGGGGGGGTTACCTCTGAAAAGATGAGGTTTAGGAGAAAGATATGGAGGTGAAAGGGGGAGAGAGGGGGGGGGGGTTACCTCTGAAAAGATGAGGTTTAGGAGAAAGATATGGAGGTGAAGGGGGAGAGAGGGGGGGGGTTACCTCTGAAAAGATGAGGTTTAGGAGAAAGATATGGAGGTGAAGGGGGAGAGAGGGGGGGGGGGTTACCTCTGAAAAGATGAGGTTTAGGAGAAAGATATGGAGGTGAAAGGGGGAGAGAGGGGGGGGGTTACCTCTGAAAAGATGAGGTTTAGGAGAAAGATATGGAGGTGAAAGGAGGAGAGAGGGGGGGGGGTGTTACCTCTGAAAAGATGAGGTTTAGGAGAAAGATATGGAGGTGAAGGGGGAGAGAGGGGGGGGGGGTGTTACCTCTGAAAAGATTAGGTTTAGGAGAAAGATATGGAGGTGAAGGGGGAGAGAGGGGCGGGTGTTACCTCTGAAAAGATGAGGTTTAGGAGAAAGATATGGAGGTGAAGGGGGGAGAGAGGGGGGGGTGTTACCTCTGAAAAGATGAGGTTTAGGAGAAAGATATGGAGGTGAAGGGGGGAGAGAGGGGGGGGGGTGTTACCTCTGAAAAGATGAGGTTTAGGAGAAAGATATGGAGGTGAAGGGGGGAGAGAGGGGGGGGGGTGTTACCTCTGAAAAGATGAGGTTTAGGAGAAAGATATGGAGGTGAAGGGGGGAGAGAGGGGGGGGGGTGTTACCTCTGAAAAGATGAGGTTTAGGAGAAAGATATGGAGGTGAAGGGGGGAGAGAGGGGGGGGGGTGTTACCTCTGAAAAGATGAGGTTTAGGAGAAAGATATGGAGGTGAAGGGGGGAGAGAGGGGGGGTGTTACCTCTGAAAAGATGAGGTTTAGGAGAAAGATATGGAGGTGAAGGGGGAGAGGGGGGGGGTTACCTCTGAAAAGATGAGGTTTAGGAGAAAGATATGGAGGTGAAGGGGGGAGAGAGGGGGGGGTGTTACCTCTGAAAAGATGAGGTTTAGGAGAAAGATATGGAGGTGAAAGGAGGAGGGGGAGAGGGGGGGGTGTTACCTCTGAAAAGATGAGGTTTAGGAGAAAGATATGGGGGTGAAAGGAGGAGGGGGAGAGGGGGGGGGTGTTACCTCTGAAAAGATGAGGTTTAGGAGAAAGATATGGGGGTGAAAGGAGGAGGGGGAGAGGGGGGGGTGTTACCTCTGAAAAGACTCAACTTCCTGCAGAAACTTCTCAGGCTCCAACCTGAAAGAAAGAGAATCACAAACCAAAGCAGGACCAAAATGAACAGTATGGATGTGTTTTTGGAGTGGAGGCTGCGAGATTTGCTGCATGCTACGTAAAGTCAGAAAGTGTGCATGCCTGGTGAGTACACACAATTTGGTGTGTGTGTGTGTGTGTGTGTGTGTGTGTGTGTGTGTGTGTACCAACCCTCGTCTGGTGCGGGCGGTGAGGACAAGCTGCAGAGCTTTGGCCTGCAGGCGGACGTGGTGGATGGTGGCGACCTGTCGGCTCTCCAAGCCACCGTACAGAAACTCCAGCTTGTAGGTCTCCTCCAAGATCTACACACAGGCAAACATTTACTGATATCATGTACGAGACGTAAAGAGAGTGAGTGCAATGAGTCTGTGCAAGCATGTTTCATAAGTGTGCATATGTACAATGTGTGTTTGTGTGTTTGTGTGTGTGTGTGTGTGTGTGTGTGTGTGTGTGTGTGTGTGTGTGTGTGTTTAGTTTATTTAGTTTAGTTTATTAGGATCCCCATTAGCTGCAGCAAATGCTACAGCTATTCCTACTGGGGTCTGACACATAAAATTATGCAGTACATAACACGTACAATATATACATACAACCAGTGTTGTAGTACTCGAGTCCGACTCCAGTCCAATTTTCTGGACTTGTGACTTGACTTGGACTTGAGGCACTGAGGACTTGGGCTTGGACTCGAGCGTTCATGCATTCGAACCCAGAAGTTGGAGACAAGGACTCGGACTTGCTAATTGATCGTTTTGTCCGTCTTGTGAAATAGTGCTCCTTTTTCTGACAAGTTTCTTTTCAGTTAGTGATTTGACAATATAAAAAAGGGCTGATTGACAGCTGTGACAGCCACTCTCAAACCTCCATCAGACGGTGGCACGGCTGAGGGGGCTCATCCTGACTCTACTGCGTATACTCGGGTCCCAAACGACGTCACACAAGCAAGATGGCAGCTCGCAGAAACATGGCATACCTGTCGAGCTGCAGCAGTTGCCGTGGCGTTCTGTTTGAGGCAGAGGGGGACGGCCATGTTCCACAGCTTCTCCTGCAGGGCCTGAGGAAGGACCATGACACAAAACAAAGGCTTCCGTTCATTCCAGAAACTTCCATTCTCTTTCGAAAACGCTGAAATGCTTGAGACTTCTGAGGACATTTCACAATCATACAGTTCCCAACTTCTAATGTCATCCCAACCCTTATCCTCCTCTCCCAAACCCCTAAAATATGCTTTTCTCTTTTTAAAGCCAGGGAAGTTTTTTTTTTGTCTGAGCCAGTCAGTGTCAACTCCCTCTGATATGATGGATGATTGATGACATATTTATTGTAAGTGATACTACGCTGGCCGTCTAGAACTCCTACCTTGATGAGCAGCAGCTGGCAGCGGAGGTATGTGGCGCAGAAGTCGGCAGCTCCAGCCAGTTCAGTCTGCAGCTGGCCGAGCCGCTGCAGGTCTCTGACACACACAAACACACATTTACAAATGGATGTAGTACGGATGACATCTCTTTATCAAAGCACACACAAAGGGTGGTCCGGTCGCTTATCAAAGTGGTTGGTAGTGTAGAAAAATCTACCAGCATGCATCTGGTAGCCAGTTCATAGTTCAACCTGCTCGTACAGTGTGCTGTGCGTTCAATATATCCACCCAATTACCTTTGATTGTGGACAGGCCAAGTCATTTATTGCCATTTCAACATCAATCAAAAATTACGGCTTGTAATTGTGCACAAAATAAATTCTAATATTACAAATTCTAATTGCATGCTGGGTTGTCAAAGGTTGGTCCATTAAGATTTATGTTGTCAGGTTGAAACTGTCTACATTTTTTTCTTATAAATGAATGTGCTTAAGTGGAAAAAATGTAGTTTCCATGCACAAAAAGAGAATAGAATAGAGAAAGCAGATAAATAACTCTTGAACCTGTAGTGTCTCTGGTGCAGCTAGAGCAGGGGTGGGCAACTATTTTTCATGGGGGGCCACATGAGAAACCCAGATTGTTGCCGGGGGCCGAACAAATATTGTCATGCCGTAACCGTAACCCATGGATGGGCAACTTTGATGATAGAGAGGGCCACAAAAAAATGTCCTCGCTACCAGATTTTGCTGAGGGCTGAACGGCGCCAGCACGAAGAATTTGGGGCATTTGAAGCCAGGTTTAGAGGACTAACTCATTTTAAATTAACAATTGTGATGTCATTATTCAGTCTTAACCACCAATATTTGATCCTTTTCCTCACTCACTCCTATGTCACCACCTGCTCTCCCTGCAGGGCTTGAAATTAACTTTTTTCACCACCTGCCAATATGGCTGCTAGATTTTAAAGTTACCAGCCAATTAGAATTTCCACTAGCCGAAATGTTTTTCTTGAAATAAACCAGAATATGAGTGGGTTAATTTAAGCATAAGTATCAGTAAGTGGCCCGGGATTCTCAAAGCCTGTGTTGAGGGTCACACAAGAACAAAAATGCACTTTTGAAGCTAAATAAATCCAAAACCAACAAGTTAATTATTTAAATTTCTACTTCAATGTAGAACAGTCATTTCTTACACATGAGATTACTTTTAGCCTTTTAGTCATAAATATTATTGAAAGATATTCTATATTTCAGACTGAAATGCTATAACAGAAGAGTATTTCCCAGAATGACATGAACATTTGGACACTTATTCAGCGGGTATATTGCATGTTGCGTTCAAGTGCACTGTAAAAAAAAAAAAAAAAAAATTTTTTTTTTTTTTTTGCAATTCCATCGCGGGCCACACAGGGGGCGCCCGCGGGCCGCATACGGCCCGCGGGCCGTATGTTGCCCATGTATGAGCTAGAGAGACAATGACTGTGGAAAATGGTCAAATGTGACGATCAATACCAGGGGGGAAAAAGCAGGTGTGTGTTTGAGGGGGGGGGTTACCGTATGGTGAAGTCCAGCAGGTCCTGGGCTCCCGGTGCTTCCAGGTTCTGGATGGTGCTCACTCTGTTCAGGCTCTGCTGTAGGAAGAGCCGAGCCGATTCTACAGAACCGGAAGCACAGCCAGAGTCCACCGAGTCCAACCCGTACAGCTGCTTCCTGCCCGGCAACTGCACAGGAGGGAGGACGACAGTGGTTACAGGTGTGTAGCCACAGTGTGTGTGTGTGTGTGTGTGTGATATGGGAAAATATGTGTCATCAATGTCAAACGGTCGCCCCAGTTAAGTCGACCTGGCAAATGACTGCAATCACAATCGCGGTTGAGAACCAGCCCAGATTCTGCTCCGCTTCGGGTCAACGGTTAAAGTCTAACCTGTGTCACTCTGTATCTGGAACCTCATGTTGTCCGCCAGTTAGAGTGAATATAAGACCAATTTTGCCATTGAAGTAATCACTATCAGCAAAGGCCTGCATCTTCAACATAAAAAGAACGCACACATTCTTTTTTGGGCATTTTATGATTTATTTGATAGAGAGATAGAGAGAGACAGGAAGGTATGGGAGGGAGGGAGGGAGAGAGAGAGAAGAGATGGGAGGACATGCAGCAAATGAGCGCGGGCCGCATTCAAACCTGGGTCAGTCACTGCGGGAAGGACTTACGGTAGCCATATAACTCTACTCGGTGAGCCACCAGGGTGCCCCCAAAACTTTTTTTTAAATCTATTTTATTAACTCATTCAGTGCCAGCCACTTTTGGAGAACGGATGCTCCCAGTGCCAGAGTTTTCAGAGCGTTTTCAGTGATTTCTCGAGGCCCACAGAATATTGTGTGATATTACTATGTAAACACCGAACACGCACAAGAACGAGCTGGCTCTATTGTATCATCAGCAAAAAAAAGTTTATTGATACCATTTTCCGTTCTTTAGTTATGAGCCGGAGAAGATAGGTTGTTTTCAGCGTTTTCAGGCTTTTCAAATTATTAGCTGAGATAATCCGCCTTTTGTGAAATGCAGCATTTCAAGCACATTCACTGAGTCTGAAGATAATATTTTCTGATGTAGTGACGTAGTTGTTGTGTGATGCCCTGCGTGCACCACCCCCCTCCCCCCCTCCCCCCGTAAACTCCTCCCCACACTGCACACAGCCTCACGCAACCATTATATTTTCGGATTGCTGCGTTTGTGTGCTGCTGTCGGCTCTCAGCGCCACAGCAGGGAAGAGCCAACCCGGATTGCTGAATGGTTTGGCGTCAGGGGCTGCTTTCCTGTCTGCTAATCGGGTGGAGAAACTATACAGACAGACAGACAGACAGACAGGGACAGAGGGGCTCAGTTGTGAGCGCGGATTGACTCCTGTTCGGAGCCAATGTCAGCTCCCGCGACAGAGCAAATGGCTCTGGGAGCATGCATCGGGTTGTCTTTGATCCACGGCTTTTAGGCTGTTTCTCGGACCTGTCTCTAATCTGGACTGCACCGAGCAAGCACTGTCGCCACCTAATGAGTCCGTAAAATAGGTTATACACCTCCAATAGCTACTATAGTTGTACAGGAGCTGCGGAAGGCTTTGATCGACGTCCCACCGTCAAAAAACGCATTGGACGTCGAAGGACGTCCGTGGCATTCTACGTCACTATTTAATTGGACGTCGAAGGACGTCCATGGCATTCAATGAGTTAATTTTAGTCAATTTTAAGTGACAATCTTAGACTTACTCACTTTAGACTGTATTGAAAACCTTCCAAGGCGTTGTGGTGATACAATATGATTTATGACATTCTGTCTATGAGGTAGGCATTGTGTCTGAAGGTGTGTGTTCTCCCCCTGAGTGGAGGGACAAGGTGGGACAGACTGTCTCTGATGTAGGCATAGTGTCTGAAGGTGTGTTTGTGTGTTCTCACCCTGAGTGGAGGGACAAGGTGGGACAGACTGTCTCTGAGGTAGGCATAGTGTCTGAAGGTGTGTGTGTGTTCTCACGCTGAGTGGAGGGACAAGGTGGGACAGACTGTCTCTGAGGTAGGCATAGTGTCTGAAGGTGTGTTCTCACCCTGAGTGGAGGGACAAGGTGGGACAGACTGTCTCGGAGGTAGGCATAGTGTCTGAAGGTGTGTGTGTGTGTGTGTGTGTGTTCTCACCCTGAGTGGAGGGACAAGGTGGGACAGACTGTCTTGGAGGTAGGCATAGTGTCTGAAGGTGTGTGTGTGTTCTCACCCTGAGTGGAGGGACAAGGTGGGACAGACTGTCTCTGATGTAGGCATAGTGTCTGAAGGTGTGTGTGTGTGTGTTCTCACCCTGAGTGGAGGGACAAGGTGGGACAGACTGTCTCTGATGTAGGCATAGTGTCTGAAGGTGTGTGTGTGTGTTCTCACCCTGAGTGGAGGGACAAGGTGGGACAGACTGTCTCGGAGGTAGGCATAGTGTCTCAAGTCAAGTCAAGTCAAGTTTATTTGTATAGCACATTTCATACACAGAGGCAATTCAAAGTGCTTCGAATTGAAGGTGTGTGTGTGTGTGTGTGTGTGTGTGTGTGTGTTCTCACCCTGAGTGGAGGAACAAGGTGGGACAGACTGTCTCGGAGGTAGGCATAGTGTCTGAAGGTGTGGTCGGAGAACAGGGCCGGCAGGGTTGGACAGGACTTGGCGGCGTTGAACACCAACACCAACACTGCGATGTCTGGGAGTAAGAGCCACGGTCAAGGACAACACACTGCCCACACGGTCCACAGCAGAGGATTATGGGATAGTATGACATTACAAGCAGTGTTAAACCTGCACTATGCAATTTCCGCACGTTGACGGCACCACATGACAGCAAGAGGAAACGGTTTGAATTTTGAGAAAAAGATTGCTGCGCTGCGTTGGAAGCCTCCTCACTCCCTCATCTGCCAGGATTAATGGAGCTAGTAGTGAGACTAGTTTGAACAATTGTGTACAGCAGCGAACTCACTTAAAGACCTTTTAGGGTGAATCCCTTTTATTTGGTGTTTTTCCATATAAAGTGATTTTGTAGGGCCTCTGCATTTCCCTTGAGGTGTTGGGGTGCTGCTCCTTTTCTTTTCCTTTGTATTGTATTGCTTGTTTGTCGTATTGCATTTGGTTTTTTTAGGACTTCTGTAGTTGAATATCACTGGTGTAGAGACTAAGTTGTTTTGTTGTCTGTTCATCTCTTTTTTTCTAATTTGTATTTCTGTTGCTGTTGAATTGAAATAAATAAACATCTGGTGGCAAAAAGAACAATTGAATTTTGAAGAGCTCAAAACTCAAATCGTGGAAGACGACGTCAGTAAACTGCACAGTACGCAAAAGACAAGGATTTCCACTAAAAAGCAGAACGGTTTTCTTTTGCGGTAACCCGATGCTTTGTAGTTTTCTTTTTTCTTTCAAAGGAGGTCAAGATGCATTTCACAGTTGCATTTCATCACCGCCTGTGGGTGTGGGTGAGGGGATTTCCTGACAGTGGTTGAGGTAAAACCTTGTTGTTGCACTCTGACAAGTAGAAATCTCATTATTACTGACTAAATGAAAGACACTGCAGAAGACAATTATCAGAAAGAGTTAGTATTCAGCTGCTGCAGCAGGGGGATTTTCAGTAAATGTAATGCGATTAGTTTTTGTTTTATACATACCCTAACCCTAACCCATACAATCACGTAGCATTTTAGTCTTCGTTTTTTATTGACTAAATTATACAATTATCCAAATCTAGGAGAAAGTGAACACTGCACACTAGCAGGGGACACACTTCTCCACCCTCAGATCTCCATCCAAACCACATAGTTTTTATGATTTGTCAGCTTGACGTGACAGACTGTAAAATGATAGGAATTGGAAACTTTGTGATGCTAAACAGGCCAAAAGAAAGAAACTCCTAACAAGCAGGTCGGCTACACTGCCTGTAATTGACTAGCGATACCCACATGTACATTTACTAAAGACTTCCATGTTTTGGCTACAGATTACAAACTATAGGGCCAAACAAAACGTGGAATGAATAAAAAGGCTAAAAGGTTTTGAATCCAAGTGATGGACATTGTGTGAACATACTGGACGGGTAATGATGACGCATTAGGGGACTTTCACACTTCAGTAGTTGTGAAACTGAACTCCAGACACAAAGGGGTTAATATGAGAGAGTATGATTGTCATGTGTGTGAGGATACAGGCTGGGTCGTCCATGTCGGGCTCTGGTGTGTCAAAGTATGGGTGGGTGCTGAGCAGCTCAGGAACCAGCGGCAGCACCAGAGTAGGGTGGCGGGAACCCAGGAACTTCAGACACCTGGGGGGGTGGGACAAATCGCCCATCAGTTAACAGCTAGTATTCAACACATTTTTATCAGCTGCCTTGAATTGAACTCAAAACATATTGCTGCTCTCATCAGGTTGGAGTAGTTTTGTAGTATCAAGTTTGAGTAGTTTTGTAGTAGCATTTGTTTGCTGGGTGTCAATTTGCTGTTTTAATTTAGCAGCCGCCACACACGCGCGCACGCACACACACACTTACTTCCAGACAGAGTTGCGGTCAGTAGGATACTTGTTGAGGTTCTTCAGCAGCTCCAGCAGAGCTAGCTGGATGCACTCCTTAGTGGAGACATTGGTGTAACACAGTAACTCATGGAGCGCTTCTCTGATGTCCCGAGACTTGTCCTGGAGAGACACACAAGACAGAGGCCGTGACCATGTCAGTGAGTCATTGAGTCTGTGTGTGTGGATACCATGTTTAATAGGGATAGAGTGGATTTTTTTTAAATGTGGGTTTGTATGAGATACTTGCATGGTCAGTCAGATTTCCGCTAAAAACAGGGTGTAAATTGCGTCTTTTCAAGTGAACTTGGCATCTCAGGGCTTGTGGAGACTTGTATTACGCCAGGTGAGCAGTATAGAAGCATTTTATGTTTTTGTATTTGTTTTTTATGTTTTTGCTTGTGACCCTGTTCACACTGAGCAGACAGCTCTACTTGTCTGACGCGGCCGGTCTTCATTTCTCCAAACTGGGACCGCGCCGGCTGCATTCTACTGCAAGGTAGTCCACTGACTGTCAACAAGTACCCCACATCAAAGAATTAGACCTATCCTGTAACTCTACTTGCAGGGTCCAGAGGTCCTCATAAGTGCCGTGTCAGTAACAGGATCTTCATTGACAAGACAAAAACACTTGGTCCTCTAAAGGGAAAATATTCGTTTTAGGATTTGGGATCAAGGTAAAGCTCAGGTAGAGATTACAGGTTAGGCATGTAGCTGTTAGTGTTAAGGTTAGGTGTTGTGCGTGCATGTGTGTACCTCCAACACAGCCAGCACAGTGTCCAACTGGTCCTCTCTGAGCGTGATGTTGGTGGAGATCTCCCTCAGCACGTGGATGGACTGCAGCCGCACCTCCTCGATCTCATCATTGAACATGTCAACCAGGAAGTCCAGACACTTCTCTGCGAAACTGGGGGACGAGCGAGCCAGCAGGCACAGCGCCTCCACCGCTGCGATACGCACCTCTGCATCACAGGAGGATTTTTTTTTTATTTGGGTGTGAACTGTCTCTTTAACATCTTAAAGAGTCATGCCTGTGTCCGGTTTGGTCACACGCAAAAAACGGTTCCGTTCAGGTTTGCACAGACATATTTCAACATTCCCGTACCGTACATCTCGTCCTCCAGGCCGTGGACGAAGGCCCCGCAGGCCCCCGAGGCAATCAGGTTGACAGCGTTTTTGTCCACTTTCTCCTTGGGGGCGTCGTCGGCCCACTTCCTGCCGGAGGAGAACTCTCCAGAAGCGTACAGCTCCTTGGCCCGCTCATGAGCCGTACGCTTCCTCTGGGGGGAGGAGAGGAGGAGGGGGAAAGGGGGGATACGTGTGTATGTTCATTAGCTTTGTTAGCATTTCTCATTAAAACCCTGAAGTGCTTTGAGTTTCCTTCACACCGAGAGTTAGCTGTATTTTGTATCATTTTGTGAGCTGAGGACGTATGTTTTTTTGTTTTGTTTTTAACTGAGGACGTATGTTATTCCTGATCCTGATATCAATTAAAAAACAATTTTAATCATCCGTGCATCCAATCATAGAATAGAATAGAATTTTAATTGCAACGCGACCAGGGTCTGTGGTATTTGGTTTCGGTACATACTGTATGTAAAAATACACTGCTTCATAGTTACATCACAATAAAGTGCACACACACATCACCCAGTAACATATTTCATAAGAGTAAATGTAATTTTGCTCATGATATCTCATTTCATTCAGTTCACTTCAGTTACTCACCCTGAGATCTGACATCAGCTTCTTATCCAGCGTCTGCTCCAGGAAGTGAGGACTGACCTGCAGCATCGAACCCTAAAATAATATGAACAAAAATGTATCGCTCATGTTTATATACAAACAAAAATAAAATTAGTGAAGCGAAATGTTCCAAATTGAGGCATTTTGTCAGTCCTTGCATAAAAGGAGGCATTTAGGGTTAGGGCAATGGATAGAATTGGGGTTAATGTGAAGAATTAGCTATTATGTGGATGGAGTGAAAGAAGGAGGACCAATGACTGCAAGTCGATGAAATGCACTGACTGTGTGTGTGTGTGTGTGTGTGTGTGTGTGTGTGTGTGTGTGTGTGTCCTACTGCCCCCTGACCAGTGTTTTGGCCGCCTGCACTCGGACCATCCAGGAGCCGTCGCTGACCATGTGACTGATCTTCCCGAACGAGTCATCAACCAGACGGATCTCCTCATTGGACGACGGGATGGGCACGATACTGATTGGAGAGAGGGAACAATTATGTCACAAAATCAACTGAGACAGGAACAAACTGGTGCAGCTATTCAGCTGTGTGACGTCGACATAATGACATACACTGTAAAAGCTACACAGCATTACTTATAACATGTTAATAATCCTCCAAATACACTCAAGTCTGATTCCAGCATTGCATGAGCTGAGATGCAGCACATGTGTGGTAGATGGTTACATAATATACACTTGAATGCAAACGTGCACTGTTGCCAACACCCTCTGCTAACATTCCCAAATATTATTAAAGCAATTGTTTACCCAAAAATGAAAATTCTATCATCTCCTCCCCCTCATGCCAGTTGAATTATTAAGTCGCTCTGGATATGAAAATCAAAGCCAAACGTCTTCTCACCTCTCTGGGTACAGCTGACTCAGCACCCACACCATCTGCACCGCTGCAGAGCGGACCTGCTCGTAGTCATCTGACAGCAGCCGACATGCCTGCAAGCACACACGCACAAACACAGATGTGTTAACCACAGGACAGTGATGGCTAACCAGATATTATGGTGAGTTATCCAGGATATTATCTAAATCTTATCTTATCTAAA
The DNA here is from genome assembly GCF_964638095.1 of Poromitra crassiceps. Taxonomy (NCBI): domain Eukaryota; kingdom Metazoa; phylum Chordata; class Actinopteri; order Beryciformes; family Melamphaidae; genus Poromitra; species Poromitra crassiceps. The sequence continues at coordinate 31,001,478 of NC_139642.1, forward strand.
CAAACAATCTATTAGATTAATGATGAGTGGCAAAATGATCGGAAACAGCACAGAAATTAACCATGTCTATTAAATTGTGCTGAGACAAGTTTATGTTAGAAACTCAAGCGGCTGTTCACAGCCACTGTATCACTGAACCTCTACTGTGGCTGCCAGAGGTTGCATTCACACCTTGACAGATGAATTTAAGTATTTTTATCGATGACATCACCTGAAAGCCCTGGATACACACTCATTTATATCCCTCATGAGTCATTTACTCAAGTGTTTTCTGTCATTTTGTCAGTGAGTAGATATGAACACAGAGGAAGCAGTTACCTGGTCATAGATGATCTGATAAATCTTCATTCCTCTCTCATGCAGCTGCAGCTGGAAGCCAGACAGCAGGACACAGAATGAGCCGACTTATAAGGAATAAAATATTACTGCGTATGGTTTAGACTGCACAGCCTACATCATTCAAGTTCTCTAAGCAAACCACAGAGGATGAGGCTCCCTGCCTATATGAATGTGATTTTGTGATGGGTGCAGAGGTGTCCTACCATGGCCTTGATGGCTGCGGTGCGAACTCTGGGGTCCTGGTCTCTAAAGTAGTCGCTGATGACATTCTGGACATCCCTCCCTCCTCCTGAGGCATCGGGCAACATGTAACAACACCACACATCAACATTACATTACATTGAATGATGTCATTTCGAACACGCTTTTGTCCAAAGCAACTTACACCAATACATTTTGTCAACAGTAGAGAAACCAAACAAATGTGCAATGCATCACATCACGTCTTCATCAGCTAAGACTTTTAATGGGAATAAGTAGCATTCATTGATTATTATTTCATTTTTTCAAGGTTTAAGAAGGGTAAGAACATAAAACATAAAGCAGCATATTAAGGATTGAGCAACAGCTGAAAGTACATTGATGCTCCATCAATATCAGAATGTTCTATAAATTAGACTAACTTCTTGCTTCAAAATGTTATTTCATAATTTGGTGAAGTGATTCAGCAGGTTCTATTTAAGACAGAGACCTTTTGATAAGACCAATTTGGTCACAAAATAAAGCAGGAAAGGCATAAAAAAACATCTATAACCGGGTTGTTTTGTCACTGGAGAAGAAGTACCCTAATAATTTTTTTTTAAGACCTGTTAAAAAAAGTATTTCTAGCTGTATTCAAAATATTTTAAAGGCCTTGAGTGCAGCCAGGTCGGAGCTACAGGGACGTGTAAAAATGATGCCACACACCTGTTGATGTGCTCGGTCCCTCGTTGTCTCTGGTCAGAGGAGTGTCCACAGTGCCCAGACACCCCAACAGCTGCAGACACTTGTTCCTCACACCAAAATATGTATCTGACAGATGCTGGAAGGAGAGAGAAAGAGAATGGTGGAGAGAGAGGTAAGTAGAATGATGAGACAGAGAGGTGAAGAGAATGATTGGAGAGAGAGAGAGGTAAAGAGAATGAAACATTTTTAAAAGCTCGGTCTCGTCCTTCCTCCCCCTGTTGTTGCACTGAAAGTGAAATCCTGTCTCCTTCATGTGTTGTCTGAAAACAATGCATGATGGGTAAAGTGCACAGTGCGTATGTGTCACCTTGCAGGCCATCTCTATGAGCCTCTGTCTGACTGCAGTACTCTCAGGCAGCTGTGTCCCAATGACCAGCAGAGTGTCCAGCAGCTGGGCGAGGACCTGGTGGGACTCTGTGGAGAGAGGCACACACAAAATGCACTTCATATCAGCTATTTAAGTTATCAT
>NC_139642.1:31008230-31153230 GCF_964638095.1 Poromitra crassiceps
TTCACATAACTTGAAAACCGTTCGTCTGATCGACTTCACACTTGGCGAGTGTGTTGCTGGGAACCTGAAGAAGTGCAGTGTTGAATTTTATGCAATTTGGACACGCGCATAGTCATAGTGCCACCTATAGGCAACACAGCAATGTAGTTCATCTCCACAACTGATTGACTGATTGACTTCACACTTGGTGAGTGTGTTGCTGGGAACCAACGGGCACTGCACTAGTAGCATAAAAAATAAAACCAACAGCATAAAAACATAAAACAAGGCAAAATGGCAAAAACATCATAAAAGCAACATAAAAAAGTTCAAATAAAACAAGGGAATAAATGGAGAACAGACTAAAAGCGCCTTCTTAAACAAGTATAGTAATTCTGCTTATCATTCGGATGTTACAAAAAAGTAGAAAAGACGACAGTTTAAGGCACAAGGAAACTCGAGTCACATGACTTGGACTCGAGTCAGAGCTTTAATTGCTTTAACACTGTCTTGACTTTAGTTCAGACATGACTTGGACTTGGGTTCTGGTGATGGTTGATTTTGACTTGTAGCCTACTTTGATGACTTGAGATGACTTGAACAGGTTTCTAAAGAAAGTGACGATTGACGATTGAAAGTGATTTGTTCCAGCAGACGACTAAATTAAAAATTTAAATGATCTTTTCTGAATTTGGAATGATTAAATCCATTGAAGTTAAAACTGATTATAGAAATCAACTCTGATGCTCTTACCAAGATTTGTATCATATTAAAACCATATTGGATTGAAAAGTCCTAGATATTTAATTTTCTAAGATAGGCCTATTAAATTGATATGACTCTTGACTCTTTGACTTCTACGTTTAGACTTGAACTCAAGCACCTTTGATAGAGACAGTCAGTTAATTTGTTTTAATTTGTTGAAGCTCGATGGCATTAGCGAAGGCCTTGGCCCTCATGCGGTTTCCCTTCCATGTGGAGAAAGCCACTGACAGCACCATCAGTGGCAGAACGGCACACATCACGATGTGGCTGATGGGCAGCTGGAGGGCCTCGGGTTTGGGGGTTGAGCAGACCGGAATCGGATCAGGGACGGGATTTTGAAGCACAAATGTAGATCTGAAGCCCAGGGAGAGTATGACATTGTTTCCTGTGTTGTTGCGCAGCTGACAGGTCCACTTCCTGTTGTTGTCCTCCTCCTGGAGCTCCATAACCAGGGTGATGCTACAGCGAGAGCTATCGGTGAGGTCATTCCTGCATGCATGGGTGGAGCAGAGAGCAGCAGAGGGATATCACACATGCATCATTCAGATGATCATATGGCCCTAATCCTATTATTTTCTCAAACATCATATAGGAAATAATGTTTTTACATTACATTGCCATTTAGCAGACACTTTTGTCCAAAGCGACAATAAGTAGCCTACTTTTAGTAGTTTCAGGAAAGAGGGAGGATCATGAATGACATCACCAATCAATAGGAAACTCCCCTGAGTCTTACGAACCATCACTGATCTTAATGCAACTTTGGATAAGTAGGTTACACAAAAACTTCTCTAAAACGACTAAAAGTACCATCACTTTTTATGATAAGTAACTAATTACCTAGTACATTTCCCCAAAACTGTTCAAATGTTGCAATTATTATTTAGGCATATGAAACAGCATGGTCACCAGAATAAAACGTCGACATTGGACGTTTCTGCAATCCACGGATACGTAAAATATCAATGTTTCTGAAGCAGAAATACGTGGCACATCACGTGTATCTGAGTATATCAACAGCATAGAGTCTGCTATTGAAATAGTGTGGGGGCGACTAAGGGCGTTGTGGTCAGGATGGATGGATGGTGTAAACTCTTGCCTTTCTCACTGGAGAGCTGTGTTCAAAGTCTATACTTTTTTTGTGTTCAATTCAATTTTAACCTAAACCATGATAGTTGTTTTCTTTATCTAAACATAATCAATGTTGTTAAAGTTGTTTTATTTGTGTTTATGTTGGAAAGGCAGCGAGGTTTCCAAATCAACCGCTGTTTTGTTTCAAATTTATGTTGAGATTCTGGTTTACAGACGTGTAAAATGCAGATGTTTTACTCTGGCAACTGGGTATATAAAAAGAGACACAAAGAGAGAACCTGCTGGACCCGTCCTCAGCCACCCAGCTGAGGTTGCCCCCGGTGTTGGTGTATGACTTGCAGGTCCCGGCGTCATAGTACGAGAACAGGATGCAGCTGAGAGAGAGCGTTCCCCCGGGCCTCAGGTCGGTGATGGTGCTGGGCGAGGTGATGGCGAGCAGCGACAGATAAATGTTGATGTTTCGGACCTGTGGCCCTCCCTCCGTCAGCCGCTGCTCACACGCGTATGCCCCCGCATCCTCTGCCTTCAGGTGGCGGATTCGGAGAGCGCAGTTGGGCGCCACGGACAGCCGGCTGGATTTATCCGACCCCTCCTGCACCTGCCCCCTGATGACCTCCTGGCTGTAGCGCACCTGGCCGCCCTTGTATAAGATCCAGGAGCTGCAGGAGCAGTTTGGGAGAAGCATGGGACCGGCACAGGGCAGCACCACCTCACCTCCAACGGTGGAATACATAAACACAGCGTCTTCTTTGCCCCTCACACCTGCACAGACAACAGTCAAGTTTAGTTGTGTAGCTCTTAAACACAGTTACATTTTCAAAGGGCTTCATACCCTCAGGAGAAAATACCAGGAAAACCTATACGTAAACTAGAGACCATCTTGCAATGGGATCACACCAGCCACGACCTCAAGTTGATGTGGGCCAGGGGCGTGAACTAATGGGCTGCTTCCTACCTACCCCCCTACTTCCGGACCCCTTGCTTGGACCACACTCATCTTTGAACTCAACCTTCATTGTGATCTCAACTACACCTGTAAAGTTCCGTGACTGCATCTTGCACGGTTGTGATACTATCGCGTAGACAAATACAGACAGACAGACAGACAGACAGACAGACAGACAGACAGACAGACAGACAGACAGACAGACAGACAGACAGACAGACAGCCTATGTCCGATGAATCAGGTCCGGACATTCCCCAGAGTACCATTTCAGACAAGAGGCATTTCTTGTTTTCACACGTGAGGAAATCTTCCACGTAGAATTTAGTGAAAGTGATTGAAATAGGAGCCAAGGCAAACAAAGATCACCGGTATCTATATGAGTCTTACTGTCCCACAGCACAAAATAACCATGATACGTAGACGATAAGAGCCACATCATGTGAAAAATTGTATTGAGTCCTGACTTTAATCTCAGAATTCTGACTCTAAACTCAATTCTGACTTTCCCCCCTCAGAATCCTGACGTTAATCTCAAAATGCATAGTTTAAATTAGAATTGTGAGAAACAATGGTGGTCTGACAGAATTCTGACTTTATTCTCAGAATTCTGACTTTTCTTATGTCAAGCAGCAACAGACACTGAATCTGTCACTGCAGCTCACCTGCCTATGTCAGTCAACTCAATGTTTAAATGTGATGATCAACTCTATTCCAAAGCCAGATAACAGAGAACCAAGACTCTCAAACTGCTAAATTTGTCACATGTAGGTGTGAAGTCTGGAGCTGAACCCAGACAGAATGGGGGAAATTAATTTGTGGAACCAGACATTTTGCTTGAGTTATGTCCATTAGGCATATTATCAAGTAATGCAGGATTAATGTCAACTGTCAACCAGAAAATCTATTTGGGGCGCTCTCTGTCACCTTTACCATTTTGACTTGAGAACTGGTGACATCGCAGGTTTAAGTCATAGCTCTGTGCTTCCCAACTGGGGAAGTACTGTTCAAGGCACATGTGAAAAGAGAAAAACAAGGGAAAAACTAAGCTAAGACTTTAAAAAAATAATTAAATTAAAGGTTTCTTAATATCAAAACATTTACTATTAAGAGTAGTTGTGCAGACAAATAAACATATACAGCAAAATGGATATTAAAAATCTAAGTCAATAATTTACCTTTTACTTGAGTAGGTCTTTACTGAAATATTGCAATTCCTTACCTTTTAAATCTCATACAGAGGGCAGATTTTGTGTCTCTCCATCAGCATTAAAAACTATTATGGAGCCATTCACAGTGAGAAGGGAAATCTGGCTTTACTTTGTTTGAGCTTGAGCACTTTACTTTGAAATTTCAAAATTTTCAATTTTAAAGAATAGTTTGAACTCATCGCCTCTCTCCTTTTAGAATTACATGGAAAATATCACATGTAAGTTATATATATTTTTAAGTAACTCAATAACTTTTATTCAGAGTACATTTTAAATTAGCTATCCTACTTCACACTTTATACTTTCAGTAATTTTTTATGCAGGTTTACTTCTACTTATAAATATCAGCAAAGTCAATAGGCTACTTCTTCTCAAGGAAATAAATTATATGCCTACTCTTTAAAGTTTTCACCACTGCTGGTATGTTTTCTGGGTTTGGGAGAGGCTTGATCATACTCACAAATACCAATCTGGGCCCCCAGAGTCTATCTCTGGGTCCCCAGATTGCACAAATACTGATTGGATTATTTGTAGAATAATACATAGTAAGACTAGACTGTATGATGAAGATGGAGAAATCCATAAATTGAGTGGTCTTGCGTACTAATATCTGTCCAGAATCAAATTGGGACCAAATAGATCTGGAACCAAAACCCAAATTACATCCAAGCCAGACTGCTACAAAACAATCCTGTAGAAAAACGGGCAGACAGCACCTGTAAGAAGCAGAGAGGTGACCAGCAGGCTCATCAGGTTTTCCACGGCCATCATGCGCCTGTATTCACATCTGTAGCTCTTGTCACTGTCTGTCTCTCTGATGCTCCTCTTTCTAGAAAGGCACATTTCCTGTGTTAATGGGACAGGGGTCCCCCCCCCCCACCCCACCCTTCCCCGACAAAAAAAGTTTTCTTGTAGAAAATAAATTGCACTATTGGGTTGCATTGAACTGAACAGGATACATACGAACATGTTTATTCTCAATCTGAGCCATGTGAAGTCATTTAGTCACATAGTTGATATTGGGTGCTACCAAGTACTGTGCATTGCTTTAATTAATAGTAAGTTATATATGTAGCGTACGTACACAAATACAATATAAAAACAACATACAGCTTGGGATTCAGGATTTAATGAAAGACAATTAGCAAGTTACCTTCCTATATTAATAGCTAGACCTCTGTCACTTTATGCTTCAAGTACAGGTGAATAGTATGCATCACATCCTATAATAATATATTACACAAGCTATTACCTAGGATTTAGAATGGAACATCTGAAATATTGCACGATAAAATATCACCCAAATTATATCGATATTTTGCCTTTTATTTATGTACTTTATGATAGCGGTAGCCTAATTGTAAGATACCCCATAATGTGTCCATGATGTGTTATTTAAATGACTGATTGTATGATTGTGCATATTTTATATTTTCATGTGATTTATTTTTTTAACACATAATGCACAATGTGTGATGTAATTTTTCTCTTTGTTTTCATAGACTGGTTTTATGCCACTGACTGACATTTTAAAATATAAACTGCCAGTCCTAATTTGAACATAAATATAAATAAATTACATATTACTGACATCTTCAAAAATAATCACATTAACAAAGTGTTTTATGACTCACTTCACTGCAAAGAAATACATACATACTGTACAGACACTCTACCTGTAAGTGAAACAAATTAAATCAATGAAAAATCATGGCCAACTTAACACACACACACACACACACACACACACACACACACACACACACACACACACACACACACACACACACACACACACACACACACACACACACACACACACCACCACCACCACAACAACAACAACAACAACAACAACAACAACAACAACAACAACAACAACAACAACAACAACAACAACCTATTAATTACTTTTTTTTTTTTTTATCTCACTTGATACTTGAGAATTGGTTAACCGCAAACCAAAATGTGAGATGTAAAGTGCAACATTGTTCATTTTGAGTGTTGAAAGGAAGTGCGACATTGTGGTTATAGCCTGCCTGCATATCAATGCGTTTCTCTGAACCAATTGCATGCAGGAAATACTATTCGGCCTAATTTTGCGCTGACTGGCAAGTACAATAGCACAATTCCCATTTGAAGACCCCATCGTTGTTAGCAGCCGCGACAGCGTTGGCTTGTTTTCAGCTAGCTTGTGAGTCTGTGAGTGTCACCAAGCAAAATGTGGTCCTTATTGTAGCGGGAACTACGACAGGAGCGATTATAGCCTAATGACTTTGCCAGGTGCTTATGTCTGTCTGTGGACAGATTTCGTGAACATGATAGCATCAAAAACATAAAAGATGCAGTCACAAAACTTTATGGATATGTAGGGGACATCAAAATTAAGGCAGAGTTCGAAAATGGCCGTGATCCGAGCAAGGGGGCCGGCCCCCACTTTACGCCCCTGGCCCACATTTGGTCGCGGACGTCGTGGCTGGTGTGATCCTATCGCAAGATTGTTTTGTATTATTTTAACAGGCAGTCCCATTAAAATAAAGATGTAAGCAACAAAACACTGAAAATCACATCAAAGGCAAGTGCAATGCTATTTCTCTACATGAGCGGCCAAAATGCAGAAGTTAAGTAGTCCAACAGAAAAACTGATGTATTAGAATTAAATGTAACCCACAAATAGTCTGTTACCTGCAAAAGTGTCACAGCAAAAAAAGCTTTACCAGCATCTCACTAGTTTTACAAGTAGGAAACTAAAGCAAATGACAAAAAGTAACATGATTGAGTAGGCCTACTGTAGCCTACATGGATTTTCCTTCTCAAGGGACCTCACATTTATGTTACATTTAGGCTACTGTACTACCTCCCTTTAGCAGACATTTAGATTCCTTGCAGTCAGCCACTATGTGAAAGGCTTGTGAGGAATATATACACATACTTTTGATAATTGATCATATTTAACAGTAATGGGGTAGACAGATATATCATTTTTTTTCATCATATTTGCCGATATACTGTATGCACTCGGCCAATCGTGTCGTCCACTGCCAATATGATGGATGTTCCACCCTGAAAACCTGTCTTTGCACATTCCTCATGAAGGCCTAACATCCCTGAGTTTCCTCTATCATTGTATGGTGGGTCACTGCGCTTTAAACAGCTGCTAACACTAAAATAATTTCATTAGTCTGGGTTTCAATGTAGTATTTTAATATATTTTAGTATCCCATGATGCTGCTGAGAAGAAATATTCTGAGGTTGTTGTTGTTTATATACACACAAATGATTATTTACATTGGACCAAGTAGCCTAATGCAGGGCACTTAACATTTACCTGCTGATCTCAGCTCATATTCAGACTGACTGGCAGTGGCAGGTTGGAGGTTCACTGCCTTGCTCAAGGACACTTCGACAGGACACATGGCTGTTAACATGCTGGTTTGTTACCATGGCTTACCAGGGCCGGGGCTGTCCTGCCACCCTCTGCAGATCTGACAGGAAGCGGTGTGACTGGGGCAGAGCTGCTCTGTGGTGAACACCTAGGCTGCTGCTCCGCTTTCTGTTATGTCACACTGTGTTCAGGTTAACATTCATCACATTTATGACCTTTTGTTTCCGTTCATCTGTGCTGTGTGTCCTGTTGTGTACAATATGCATGTGTACTGTATACATAAACATTTTCCACTACAGATTACTGAATACATGCCATAAAATGTAATTTGTAACATATTCCATTAGATTACTAATGGAATATCAACTGTCATTAACTGTCATTCTCATTAACTGTCAAACTAGATGAATGACTTCAAAACCGTCATCTAGTTTGACAGTTATTGAGAGTTGATTTGAGTTAATGAGTTATTAATTTGAGTTAGTGTGGACCAGTGATGTCACTGGTCCACACTTTAACAGTCAATAACTGTCAAATTAAATGACAGACTTCAAAACAGTTTACAGTTTTCTGATATACTACTGATGTTCTAATGATACAAAGCTGGTTGAAAATGGGCGGAGTGTTCCTTTAAGTAACATACTGTAATTATTCGTATTCTTATACTTTGGATTGCTTCTGGAATACTTCATAATCGTCTTGCTGAGCCCATTTGTCTGGGCCACTTTGAATGTAATTAACACAGTCAATGTCTCGTCATAGACACTGGAGTAGCTGGCTGGCCGGGGCTGTGGTCAGGGTGGGGTAAATCCCCCCGTTTCTCCCATTCAGCATAGTTAGCATTTAGCTACTAGCCCAGCCCAGGCAGACGGGATCAGTGATTCAACCACCGCAGTAAACGCACATCTGAACAGACGTCTATGTACAGGTAGGCTACCTGCTGTAGAATCCGCAATCCTGTAGTGTAGAGCTACAGCACTGTCCTTTGGTGAGTCAGCCCATTGAGATATGTTTTTTTTTTACCCCACTCGCGCGCCAGCTGTATAACATTTTGTGGGTGTTCCCACACAGACCGACTGTATCTGGCTGTGTGTCTCCTCCGACATTGCCATTCTCTTCTGATGTGTGGCAGGTGTGCACTGCGCATGCACATTTTTAAAAATCTGTTTATGGGAAATGTGTGCCTCATATGAGTTTTAGGGTGAATAAAACAAAACTAACAAATAAAGTAATCCCTTAAAGAAAATGAGTGCAGATGAGTGTTTCCAGAGAGCTTTGGGGAACAGAAATATTTTAGACCCCGATTTAAAACATCACAAAGTGGAGGAAATTAAAATAGAATATGACAAGTATGAAATGCAAAAGTAAAATAACATCTAAAGAAACAAACAAAAACAACAACGGGGTAGAGGGGGGGTGGGGTTGACCTAGCCAGTGGACTAGTTGTTGAGAAACCTGGGAAGACCTGGGTGCTGTGGCTACAGTTGTCATTGGAGCTATAGTAGCCTACCTTAGCAGTACAGTGCAGCCTGCATTGCATTTCTTGGTTGTGATGGAACATGCATAGCCTCCTTGTTCTCCCACACTTCTCTCCAGGTAGGCTACTATAGCCACTTTATTATTGGATTCATGGGGCCCATCACTCTGTTGGGGTTTATTTTCCAATAATGATCGCTGTACATTATCCCTTACAGTACAGACCTCTGCATTATGCGGCCCGGGGGCCAGAACCGGCCCTCATGATGGTTCTGCCTGGCCCGGGAGGTCTAAGAGTCTACAAACCACACCATTTCACTTAGTTATGAAGCTAGCAAATAGGCTAGAAAATAGTCTAAGTAGTATTTTTCTGCCTTTTACTGTACTTTGCTTTTAACCGGTGCTTTTACATCTCGGGACGGGCATTGCAAATTAGCCTATAAATGCTGGAATACATGTCATCAGACGTTGACAAAATGTTATATGTTGTGTATCTGTCCCTATATAAATAAATTAAATTAATGAATGAAAGATAGCCTACGTGTCCAAAACCAGAATCAAATGATGTTTTCAATGTATGCAATGGTTCCAAGGCCTAGGGATCTACAAGCATGGAAGTAGGGACTACAAGCCCCAGCAGCAACCTCAGTCTGGCATTCACCGGAAAGACACTTTTTTGTATAAATGCATTTCCGCATCATCTGCGGGTCCTTTCCTGTCTACGGCCCATTGGAAGATGGCGGTGCAAATCTCCAAGAAGAGGAAGGTTAGCGCTGTGTAACACAAATTTATCATTACAAAAAGTGGATTTCTGAAAAATGGTCTTCTATCGGTTTAGATATGAGAACTTTGTGTTCTCTCCGCGGTCCGTTGATCTTGTCGCCCGCCGTTTCAGAGAGGATTGATCCAGATGCTACCGGCTCCGTGCCCTCCTCAATGCGCTAACATGGCACTGACTAGCGTTACCGGGGCGGTAGATGGGTAGTAACAGCAGCCCGTTTTCTTAGAAAGAATTCGGGTGAGACCTCAAGGCAAGTGCAGGTCTCCAGGTCTCCATTTAATTTTTTCAGACGAGAAACCACGGACAAGTCGCATCTTAAACACGGTTAATGAGGTTAGCCTACGTATGCATGGAGTTGAACGGAAGGTTAGCTAACTAGCAAAACAAGCTAAAGCGATATAACGTATATAACGTTAAAGAGTTGTAACCTCGTTGCAAACAACACGTGTAAAGTGTCGGGTTCATTAAATAACGTTAGTGCATTACGAACGTGTTGATTTTAATGATTCATCCATGACCAGTAGACAGTCAGTTTCTACTGTGTAAGATTCTACGAACTGTCACTGATGCTAAACATGGTGGACTTGTTTGGCTCCAGTGTTGTAGTATTAATTTGGATTGTATTATTACTACTTTTGGGCCTCATACAGTATGTTCCAAATGTATACGTGCGTTATATACATGCATATAAATGTTTTATTGTCTCATATTCTGCTTGTGAGACTCAAACAAAACCTCAACTAACAGCATATCACCTTAATGAAGATCATTACCATGATACAGCCAGAGTAGACCAGAAAGCCTAGATTATTGTCCAAATTTAAGGTTAAGGCTGACATGGGACTCATTGAGACAAATGCCGAGTCCTATACATGTACTCTCCAGTTGATGCAGCTAATGAACAACATTAACGCTGACTGTTTCCTCTCCACAGTTCGTCTCAGACGGAATCTTCAAGGCCGAGCTGAATGAGTTCTTGACTCGTGAGCTTGCCGAGGATGGCTACTCCGGTGTGGAGGTGCGTGTGACCCCAACCAGGACCGAGATCATCATCCTGGCCACAAGGTGAGCGTGTAGACCTGGCTGTGAGAGACACAGTAGTGGAACCTGCATGAACAAATGTGTCTAGTTTGAGGAATCTGTACGGGGTAACAGCCAAGCCCTTTAAATATTTGCTGGGTTAGTATCAGTTTTAGTTTCTGGGTGTTCATCCATAAACATGTCGCAAATATCGCATGATCACCGCTCTATCACAATGTTCAGTGGGATTGCGGGGAAAAACGGAACCATGACTATAACAGAACAATTTGCTGATGCACATGATGCTGTAGCTTTATATAAATATATAAATATATAATCAAATCCTGTATTATATGGATAAATAAATGCCGGTCATGAGGCTATATTGAAGCCAGCTTTTCTTCCCTTCAGTGATGATACGATGACGAGGCAGAATGGGACAGTCTGGGTCTGCTGGTTACTGGTTCAAATCCACGTTCTGTGGTTCTGCTCCAGTTCCTCAGATCAAGGTGTCCCTTCAATTGAAGACACCGAGGCATTTGTCTGAGAAGGGTTGCAGCAGAATCATATACCGTAAATTCCGGACTATAAGACGCACCGGTGTATAAGCCGCGGGACCAAAATTGACTATTTTTTTCTTCTATAAGCCGCACCGGTCTATAAGCCGCGGGTGTTTTGATGTTTAATTACCATATGAAAGGGTTCGTGCACAGAGAGGAATGTCGGGAAAGCGATGGCTGTTTGGGGAAGCTCCCATTTATTAACATTTCAACAAAACAAAACAAAAGTCAGGTCACTAATCCCCAGACAAAATCACACAACAATAGGCTATATGTGCAGCAAACCTGTAACCAGAGAAGTCAAGTCACTAATGCTCGTCTTCCTCTTCTTCCTGCGTACTGAAACCACCAAAGTCCTCATCTTCAGTGTCGGAAACGAACAGGTTCAGGGTGGCTTCGTCAACCACTCTCCTCTCTCCTTCATTGTCACTCAAAACCAACGAACTCCTCTTCATCTATAGCTGTGTTTCCATTACAGTTTTTCGCAAAAGAATTGCGATATTTCTACAACTTCGACAATGTACAATTGCGACTTGTAGGCGTTTCCATTGAAGTTGCGTTTGAGTGATTCCCCGTTGCAGCAGCTGCCACAGTGATTACGCACGGGGATCTGCCCCATATCCCGTCCCCTGCATGCTCAAATCCAACCAATGGTCAATGGAAATCCCAACATGAAGTTACAATGCATATAAACGAGCCTGATTATCAATTCAAAAGAAAATGAGTCGCAAAATGTTGCTGGCTGCGTGAATGCAGTCAGCGCGACAGGCAGAGGAAAAAAGGTAGCCTAATAGCCTACAACTGGTCCGATTTAGAGATGGAGGGGGGAAAAGGCTGATTTGGTTCTATAATTGCACCTGAAACGTGTGCAATGTATTAGCCTACTCACAGTCACTGTATTCACTTCAGACAGCACCACCGCACCAGTGTGTGCTTTTCATCCTCTCATCTCGCCGCTGTGCCAAATGCGCGCACACAGGCAGCCTGCTGTCACCATGGACCGATTTCTGCCATTAAACATTATCTAATTTGCCCGGCTACGCTTTTGCACAACACTCGTCTTTCTGCTAGGTAGCGTTGCTTCAAAGTTTTCCACTTGCTGCGGAGGTTTTGACACGGCTATCGAACCTTACTTACCAAACTTATTTTCCGCTCCTTTTCCAAGGGATAATATGGGTCACATGACGTGCAAATGCGAAAAATGTGTTTCCATTACACTTTTGCGATAAACTGCTATATCGACACGTCTGAAAAACCACCTCATGATCATCTACTGCTCGTTCTCATGCTGTCGAGAACGAGCAAAGCTTTTTTTTGGTGAAAGAATCCTCCAGGGCGCTTCTTGTTAACAGTCCGAGTGAGTGGCAGGTCGAACGTCAAAGGCACTTCATCCATATTTATGATCTGCTCCGGTTCGATGGAATATTCCTTGATCTTCCTTTGTGTGAATTCGCCGAAGTTTGTGATTTTCTCCTGGTAGTCGGGGGAGGGAGTTGATGGGCTTGTGGCCGTTTGCTTACCGTAATTACCATATGTAAGTGGTCACGCACAGAGGGGATTGTCGGGAAAGAGATGGCTGTTTGAGGAAGCTCCCATTTACCGTATTACCATAACATTTCAACAAAACAACATAACACAACACCACCGTTGTTTATTTTTACAGTGCACACAGTGTCCGCGGTGTGGTGAAAAGAGGGCAAGAGAGGAAATTAAAACAGAAGTGGATTTATAGTTAGAAAGAGTGCTAAAAAAGAGAGATTTTTTTTTTTTTTTTTTTTTTTTCTGAAAAAATCCATAGATAAGACGCACCGTTATATAAGCCGCAGGGGCCAAAAAACGGGAAAAAAGCCGCGGCTTATAGTCCGGAATTTACGGTAGTATGTTCTCAATTCAAAACGGAGCCAACAAAGGTTAATGTTCCTCACGGACCCAAATTGAGTAAAGACATTTTCAGTGTTATGTCCCATTCTAATAAAAAAAAATATTCTCGTATTTCCGGCTCACCAGAAATGGGCTGGAGAGGCATTTTTGTTCCCAACCTATATTTTTAATAGAAGATAATATGCAGGATGTTTGACTGAATTGTCTCTCTCTGACAGTTGTATGCTGAGAAAGTGGCAACCCGCGGTCTGTGCGCAATCGCTCAGGCAGAGTATCCATACATTTCAATGTTCATTTAATGTTTTCCAGGACCCAGAATGTTCTGGGAGAGAAGGGCCGTCGTATCAGAGAGCTGACAGCTGTGGTCCAGAAGAGGTTCGGTTTCCCTGAGGGCAGCGTGGAGGTAAGACCCGAGAAGAAGCAATATTCAGAGGAATGGCCCAAACTGAAGGCCACCGCTCAGCCATAGTACTTTAAATCTTGCAGCACAGAACAAAAGTTACATCTAAATAATAGCTATAAAGTATTTTGTTCATTTGCATATTATAATGCTGAAGTAAAAGTGTATATATATATGTAGCCTTCTTGTTTTCTTTTTTGTTGAAATCCTATAAGAAGAGTCATGATGGGAACAATAGTACTATTTCATAATCACTTTTGTCAAACATTGAATTGGCATGGACATTTAAAGTTGAGAATTGATTTTTTTTTACCAAATTATTATTTTTCTAATCCATGTAAATGCTGTGGTTTATAATTCGGTTTTTTAATCTACTGATTGTTAAGAAATTGTGCTTCATATATTCATAGTTGATTATTAGGCTACAACGGCTATGTTGGAGTAATTATCAAAATTTAAGGCTTGACTGCGACTACATTACTGGAGTATTTCAATCAAGGCCTTGGCCGATCAAATCCTGTATTATATGGATAAATAAATGCCGGTCATGAGGCTATATTGAAGCCAGCTTTTCTTCCCTTCAGTGATGATACGATGACGAGGCAGAATGGGACAGTCTGGGTCTGCTGGTTACTGGTTCAAATCCACGTTCTGTGGTTCTGCTCCAGTTCCTCAGATCAAGGTGTCCCTTCAATTGAAGACACCGAGGCATTTGTCTGAGAAGGGTTGCAGCAGAATCATATAGTATGTTCTCAATTCAAAACGGAGCCAACAAAGGTTAATGTTCCTCACGGACCCAAATTGAGTAAAGGCATTTTCAGTGTTACGTTCCATTCTAACAAAAAAAATATTCTCGTACTTCCGGCTCACCAGAAATGGGCTGGAGAGGCATTTTTGTTCCCAACCTACATTATATTTTTAATAGAAGATAATATGCAGGATGTTTGACTGAATTGTCTCTTCCTCCTCTCTCTGACAGTTGTATGCTGAGAAAGTAGCAACCCGCGGTCTGTGCGCCATCGCTCAGGCAGAGTCTCTGCGCTACAAGCTGCTGGGAGGTCTGGCTGTGCGTAGGTACGTACCATGTCTCAACCACTGTGCTGCTAGCCTGGTAACCAGCCCCAATGAATCCTTCATTACGGTCTGGACGCAAGCCTGTCTGCCACTGATTTGGTGATATATTTTTTTAGCCCCAACTGGTTGGTTTCTCTCTATCGTCAACCTCTGACCAATCGCAGTAGCAAAGCAGGACAACTTTGACGATTCTGCACCAAAGAACTTAACATTGATAAGAACTGAAGGCTGATAGGTTGTTCCACTCCAACATTGAGGCGGGAGCGCTGTTGTAAAATAAACACAGGCTTTGTCTCTTGCCTTCAATACTTTGTCTGCTTCTACATCCAGGTACCTACCAACACCGGTTAACTTTAGCTGCTAGCCGTAGCTCAACAACCGGCCAACAGATTTCAAAGCTGATGGGTTACTGGAAAGAGCTTGAATGATCATAGTTACCCTACAATCCCCAGTTATATCCTGCTTGTTATCCTGTTTGGATTGGAGTCTTGGAGAAGCTACTTTTGTTATAGTTCTAAAAAAAAGGGGGGGAAACAACAAACAAGACAGTAGGCATTTTAATGCTAGTCAGTCCTGCAGAAATCTGATAAATGTGAATTTAATGCTTATTAAAACCAAATTATCCTTCCTTCGGTGATGATACGATGACGAGTCGGAACAGGGGACAGTCTGTTTCGGGGGTTTGCTGGTTCAGGGCCACGTTCTGTGGTTCTGCTCCGGTTCCTCCGTTCAGTGTGTCCTTCAGTTGAAGACATCGAGGCATTTGTCTGAGAAGGGCTAAGGATTACCAACTACCAAGAAAAGGATTTCGTTTTTTTTTAACCTGGACCCCTCTCCTCACATTAATTATGATCTGGCGACTCACCCAGTGATCTCCGCAGCGTTTCTGGCCGTCCTAGTGTTGTTTTGAGATCAATAGCGTCCAAGCCAGTCGTAAAATGGAGCTCTGAGGGGGCCAAGTGGCAGCCTGTCTTTCCTGCATCTAAATAGCCAGTTTTATTCCTGTTTTCGCCACATATCGTCATAATCTCATCCCTCAACAACCACCAGACTGATATTTCCCCCCGGGCTGTTCCCTGGAGTCTCCCAGGGATCAAATTACCTCATTTGTGATCTCGGTCACCAAGTCTCGTCAAGTCCCGCGATACTTTCCTGCCGGCTGGCCAACTACGGTAGTTGGCCAGCCTTTAAGTGAATGAATAACTCCCTGCCTCAATGGGTCTCTTGCCTTCAATACTCTGTCTGCTACATCCAGGTGCATACACCAGTTAACTTTAGCTGCTAGCCGTAGCTCAACAACTGGCCAACGGAATTCAAAGCTGATGGGTTACTGGAAAGAGCGTGACTTTAACTGGAGGTTAACAAGTGAAACGTTTGGTCACTCACACTGGTGTTATGAGTCCGTGACGGTGAAGTGGTTACATCCATGGATGTATTAAAAGAAGCAGCAGTACTGGGCTTAGCTAACGTAGCTAACAGCTAGCCATTTAACATACAGGTGTGTTGTTGCAGTGCTCTGTAATGAGTCATCGTTTATGTTAGACGCCGCCTACACCGACCAGCCAATCACGTGTCCCGGACAGTATCTGTCCTGAATAATCGCCAGTGGATGGGCTTGGGTCCAGACCCATGTGAAGAATGCTCACAAATGCCATTCATATGGGGGGTGGATACCAGGCTACTGTGCTGCAGCATTTAAACATCAAATCGTTACCAGTAACTTACACATACATTTGTGAAACATAATCACTGTAATCTCTTCTCCCAGGGCGTGTTATGGTGTTCTGAGGTTCATCATGGAGAGCGGCGCTAAGGGCTGTGAGGTTGTGGTGTCTGGCAAGCTGAGGGGTCAGAGGGCCAAGTCCATGAAGTTTGTGGATGGCCTGATGATTCACAGTGGAGACCCCGTCAACTACTACGTCGACACAGCCGTCCGCCACGTCCTGCTGAGGCAGGGTGAGTACAGACCAAACTGGGACAACACAGCATCTCAACGTCTGACTAACTTCTCTAAAGCCTGAAGTATGTTGGAGCAGAGTGAAAGCCCGGTGAATCCAGGGTTAGATGGTGTCATTCTTTGTGCTGAACCTCCTCTGGAGCAAGGCTAAAGGTCATCAGGGCTGATGGTTCTCCCACTTAACAAAGGTTCTCTGCTACACACTGATGGTCTTCTGGCCAATTTGGTGTCCGGCAGCAGTATGGTCGAGGGAGCAGGACTGTTCATGAACAGAGGACACACGTTTTCAAGCCTTTATATTATGGCCTGACCGTGATGAAGCCTGTAGGGAAAACACATGGTTTGCTCCAATCTATGTGCTGCTCATTAACCGAAATAACCGACAAGATTAAAATGGACTATTTATAGCCTAATGCATTGCCCTGGCTGGCGAAGTCGGAGCAACACTTATTCACGTTTCAACGCTCAGATGACAATTAAATGTGAAGATAGCCTACACAATACACAGCACGTCGCCTGCACGAGTTATTTAAGAAATGGATTGTATAGCTTATTTTTTGTTTACCATGCAGCAAATGTTTTTTTTTTACTACTTGGGGTAAACTAAACTTTTCTTTAAACTGATTAACTGATCGGTTAATGTTTAAATGGTCGGTTATCGGTTGACATCTATCAAGCATCTGAATTGATGATGGAAATGATTAGTTACCCTACAATCCCCAGTTATATCCTGCTTGTTATCCTGTTTGGATTGGAGTCTTGGAGAAGCTACTTTTGTTCTAGTTCTTAAAAAAAAAGAGGGAAAACAACAAACACAAGACAGTAGGCATTTGAATACTGGTCCTGCAGAAATCTGTACTAACGATAGATGTGAATTTAGTGCTTATTAAAACCAAATTATCCTTCCTTCGGTGATGATACGATGACGAGTCGGAACAGGACGCAGTCTGTTTCGGGGGTTTTCTGGTTCAGGGCCACGTTCTGTGGTTCTGCTCCGGTTCCTCCGATCAGTGTGTCCTTCAGGTGAAGACATCGAGGCATTTGTCTGAGAAGGGCTAAGGATTACCAACTACCAAGAATCAAAATCAGATGACTGTTCTGGTCCAGACTCGCACATTTAACAGCAGCTATACGTGTTAAGTGAATGAGTAACTCCCTGCCTCAATCGGTGCTACTAGTGCTACTTTACTGACAATTATAACAAATATATAATAATATAGGAATTAAAAGCTCCTACCATGGCCAATGCCAACATTCGTTTAGATATTTTCACTATTCCACCCAGAAGAGAGACATCTCTCAGCTGTGTGTGTGCTATGCGACACATTGTGACAGACTCATGTCTTGTCTTAAACTTATTGCAAATTCAAGCAGAGTTAAGTGTGGGAAGCATTGCAGTACCGGATGCACATGCACCAATGTGTGAATGCGACTGCATGTACACTCTAAAATAATGGTTGCAGTCTGGAGCCCTGGTTGCATGGGAGTACCTTGAAAATAAGTGCTATCCACCTTATTTTTGGTGGCCATTTTTGCCTGATCTGCATGATGGGTGCTTCTTCCGGTGTGATCCTCCCAGCCTTGTTGCTGACAGCTTGACACCCGTCTGGGCGAACGTAGCAAATCACTAATCAGGTCCAGCTTGGCAAAAATCTTGTCGATAAATATCCCTTAAGAGCGCAGTGCATTCATGGGTAATCGCCTGCTGTGGCTAATTAGCCGCTAGTTAGTTATGTTACATGGCAGTAAAACACCACTGAATGACCAAATTGATATAACTTTTAACCATTTCGAGTAACACTGTTTCCATACGGATCACCGGCGTTAGTTTGTTGTTTATAACGTGGCTATATTCATAACGTTTTCTATCTCGGATGCGTTATTTCGAATCGCACATAGGTTACGCCTGGCGCAACCTATGGGTTTTAGGACGAAACAGACTCGGGCCACTAACGTCATCGTAAGAGCACAATATTCCTGGAATGCAAGTGTAACTAAACAGTTACATGTCCTCTGCATTCTACATAGAATTAAGATATTACGGGTTGTTTTATTTTGTGTTACATACTTATTGACCAAGTTATGTTCAATTCAGCCAGGGTACAAGAGACTGAGTGTAGGTGGCCATCTTTTCAAATCAAGTAGAATACCATTTAGGAAATAGCAAGCTGCAACAATAAGTCACATTAAACCGGACCTTGTACGCACAATTATTTTTTACAGTGGGGCATTCAAAAATAAGGTGGATATAAATGCAATAAATTATTATTAAGCTACTGGTGAGGTGAAAAGTTTTGATTAAAATGTAAACCTAACAAAGGTATATCCAAAGTGTTGAATAGTTTGACCCATTTTTTTTGTAACCAATAATTTGTCTTTATCTTGTCTATCCGATATCAAACAGAAATCGATAAGAAAAAAAGAAGGTACCTCAAAATAGTTTAGTTTATTACGACAAACTACGGTTAACTCTAACGTAACTATATTGAGGTGATTTCTTGATTTCTAATGACTATTTTAAATAAAGCATTTCATCAACTAATTCTGAATGGAGCTATCCAGATAGTTTACTAATGTCTATTGGTGTGTGTCCTCAGGTGTGCTGGGCATCAAGGTGAAGATCATGCTGCCCTGGGACCCCAGCGGCAAGATCGGTCCCAAGAAGCCCCTGCCCGACCACGTCAGCATTGTGGAGCCCAAGGAGGAGCATCTGCCCTCCACACCCGTCTCTGAGCAGAAGGGAGCCAAGCCCGAGGCGCCCGTCATGCCCCAGGGAGCCCCCGTTCCCACCGTATAAGAGGGTGAGAGGATGCACTCTGGCTCCTGTCTCGGGTTAATTTTCTGTGTTCACTAGGTGAACTGCCAGTCCGTTTTTGTTCTCTTCAACCAAAGAATAAGATGCCATGAAACTGTAGGACCAACCCTTGTTTTACTCCAAGGGTGAAGCCAGTATATGTTCAGTGGGTGAATGACGTTGCCCTTCAGTGATGATACGATGACGAGTCGGAACAGGACCCGCTCTGCTTCTGCAGGTTGCTGGTTCAGACCACGTTCTGTGGTTCTGCTCCAGTTCCTCAGAGGCAGCGTGTCTTTTTCAGTTGAAGACACAAGAGGCATTTGTCTGAGAAGGGTTATAGCGATATGAACATACTGTCTCCCACTTAAAATACGTCACAAATTGTTTGACTCGCTAAGAATGATACACAATTAAAATGACAGAATTCCTACTCTGGATGATAGGAATTTATTTTATCTTTTGATAAAATACAGAAAACTCAAACCACGGGGGGGGGGCGGTCCTGTTTAGATTTGATCTGACCTACAAAGTGTATTGGTGTCCTTTTTATTAATAAATGAGTCCTGAGCTGACATGAACGTTGCTCAGCTGTTGGTGTCAGAAAAATACACACCTTGAAATGTGAAATTTAGTAAAGTTATTCATACTGTTTTGTCTGTTGCAGGTTTTCACCATTCCCCCAGATGGAAAGACCCTCTGTTTTTTGTGTACAAAAACAATAAAATCTGGAAAATATGCCAATGTGTTGTGGTCCGCCTGTTGTCTATTGAGTTTTCCCATGTCACATGCATTTCCTACCAATATGGTGCTTTATCATATACATAGCTCATTGGCTGTGGCTTTCAGATAATAGGCATACACATGCGTCTGCAAGAGTTATGTAAGAATATTCTATTGCCATATTATTTACACAAGGTATAAATGACTCAGACCACTGCATAATTGCTCTGATAATAAGATTACTTTACTGAATGGGACAGCAGACAAACATGACACCTACCAGAGACGGGGAAGGAGTAAGAGGTCTCACTCTGTTGCTACAAATGCAAATTTGTGCAAGTGTTAATGATTGAAATTAACACTGGTTAAAAGTTTATGAAACTGCAGCTTTGTGTTCAGCAAAATAATGTTCAGAAATGACCACTTTTGTGTTTTTGAAGCATAATACATGCTATTCTTAAAAATAGTGATTTTCATAAAAAGTTTCAAAAATCACAAAAATGGTGCAATCTTGCCGAACACAGCAACACTGGACCATGATCTTGTTCAGCCTACTGCGGTTCTTTAAAAATAGTACATAGCACCTTTATGGGGCGGGGGGGGGGGGGGGGGGGACACTATAGACCAAATCACCGTGACGTCACCATGTAAACAAATTTACTTCCGGGTGCCACTTGGGAAAGGCGGCAGGTTTAAATGTGCGTGTTGTCATATAAATGCTGTCAAACCCTCTCGTTGTTTTCGGCCGACTACTTTCAATTTAAATGGTTAAACGGTTGGTAAACATGCTTGTCCGACGTATCTAGCCTTTCTTCTGTGTTTGTTTTATGTAGTGTTAGCTAGCTAATAAAGTTTGTTTGTCTGTCAAACTCGCTGTTTTTTTACGTTACAGACAGAGTAACCTCGCGTCACCAGGCTCTTCTCGGCGAGAAAGAGCCTGGTACAGACAGAGCTACTGACGCCAGGTCAATTTAATTTAGCTTCAAGTCTACTCTAGTCTGGTCCAACAGGTAAATTAGCTAGTCTGGTCTCCACTAACGTTAGTGAAAGTGTTGTTATGAATGATATTAAACAACAACACAACATGGACGAACCATTTTTGTCTTCTTTGTCTGTTTTTGTCTTCAACATGTCAGTTTGTGCCGTCCACCGCCATTATAATGTGTGGACCTCAGGGGTACCCGGAAGTAAAAGTAAACATCCCGGTGATTTGGTCTATTGACAATACAGTCAATGGTGTGTAGGCTAGGCAGGAGCCGGACCAAGTTTTTACTATTGAGTGATTCACCCAATCCATATACAATCTTTGACAACACCGTTCCCAGCAAGCACCACGTCCGGGTTAGGCCACGCCCCCTGGCTCATTCCCCCATGGATGTATTAAAGCCTACTCCTGGGACTTCGGTGTGCTGCTGCAGACCATCCATGCTGCAGACAGACAGACGATTCATCTCACCTGAACACACACTGGAGGCAAGATGAGTCTGCCGGACTACAAGACACCTGGCAAACAGTCTTCACCCGCCCTGCCGGTAAGGAAAACAGTCGATCAGCACGATATATATGCTAACTTCACTTTTCAGGGCAGCAGGTGGATGGAATTGGAAGCGCAGACTAGACTAGACTCTACTCCAGTGAGGAAGACTAGCCTACCGGTATATTTCACACCAACATTTTGTACTTGCCCGTGGAGATGTGAAGCGTGACGTTTGTTTTCCAGTTTAAACTGGTTTTACAGGTGACTTGTTTCACACGAAATTGAAATCCAGCTTCCAGGAAACTCCCCAGAGTTGTGTCTACTGAAAGATTGCAGCAGAGGTTTGAGTCGACCTCCTAAACTGCAGAAATGTTTTGTTTGTGAATTAATTATCAGGCGGTAAAGATGACCGCACGCACGCAGGCACGCACACACACGCACGCACACACGCACGCACGTCGCGCACACACACACACACACACACACACACACACACACACACACACACACACACACACACACACACACACACACACACACACACACACACACACACACACACACACACACACACACAGAGGCTTAGATAGGCTATGTTTACCATACCAGCACCACTATCACTATGTAGCCTAGCAATTTATTATTCATTAGCCTATGTAGCCTACATCCACACTCTCAAAACGTGTGTCGTCGTCAACAACAACAACAACAACAACAACAGCAAAACAATTACAAAACACTATCATTATGTTAGAAAGTAATGACATGTTAATTTAACAGTGTGTAAAAGTGAGCATTTCATGACCTGAAGAGAGGCGTGCTGCTGTAAGCTGGGTGGGCGGTGTACAGGAATGAAGCAGGCATGACTGATTCTGAGATTGACAGCTGGAGCCTGTGCTCGTCTTATCAGCCTGAGTAAACTGGTGTGTAGGAGCCTGGCTGACGCTCACACCCTTCCTGCTGCTGGGGAATACTGTGAGCTGAGGGAGGGTAGATCATGAGGTAGAGACACAGTGGCTTATTGTTTTTGGGCTGGGCAATATATCAATATATTGTGATATGAGACTAGATATTGTCTTCGATTTTGGATATCGTAATATCGTGATATGGCATAAGTACTCTCTTTTCCTTATTTTAAATGCTGCATTAAAGTAAAGTGATGTAATTTTCTGAACTGACCATACTGTTCTAGCTCTTCTATTATTTGCACCCTCATTCATTTCCTGTTGCAGTGTTTGTTAATAGAATAGCTGAGGAGGGTCTAAACTTCCCTAGCAACAGAATTGAGCAATTATCACAAACTTTGACTTCACTCACCCTCTTGTGCAATTTCAACTAACATTTTACTTTTCTACATTCTTGTATTTGTCCGGCCTGTAACGTTTCTGTTTGTCAGATTCAGAGAAAGCTTTAGTGGCATGAGTCAGGTAGTACTGAGTGCTGCCAAAGCATAGTACAGGATAAAATAAGCTACACTACAGATATGATCAAATATACTAGGAGGCAACTTGAGTAATTATAGGAACTCTGTCTGTTGTCTTGATGCTGCTGCTGCCTTGTCCGGCTCTGAAAAAAGATTCATTTCATAATCTCAGTAGGTGATCTCATTCAGTGAAGTTGAAATAAATGACTATTTCATCCTCCTCAGCATTCCCCTATTGTGCAGCTGAACATCGGTGGTCACCTGTTCAGCACGTCTCTGAGCACGCTCAGAAAACACCCCGACTCTAAGCTGGCCGATCTGTTCTGCGGCCAGCCCAAGCTTCGCACCGACGCAGAGGGACGCTACTTCATCGACCGGGATGGCTCGCACTTCGGAGCTGTCCTGGAGTTCCTGCGCACAGACCGCCTGCCCACCGAGAACATCCAGGAGGTTTGTGTCGAGTTTCAACTGCTCCCCGCAAAGACGCTCCAGTCAGGGGTTCAAACTCTTTCAGACAGGAACCCAAACGAGAAGCAGACCGGAGGATTACTGGTTTGTTTCCCAGCTGAGAAAACCTGTGAGGGGGAAGTGAATGAGTAATGCTCTTTCCTCCATCAATGGCTGTGGATGTGCCCTTGAGCAAGGCACTGAACCCCAGCTGCTCATTAGAACTGAACAGTGGCCAAGAGTAAAAGACTCTGGTTGCTGGGCACCTCGAGCTGTGAATTAGCATTCGATTGATTTTGAAGGTGCTAATAAAAATTATTTTGTGCTGATTATTTTCCATTTTCACGAAGAAGAAAAAAATCCTCAAAGATCACTCTTGTCAGAGTGATATGTGAAGCACTTTGAGTGTCTTGAAAGGCGCTATATAAATCCAAACAATTATTAATTATACAACCAATGTAATAATGATCAATTACACAAGAAATCTGTGAACAACTTTGTTATAGTAATGTGCGTGTGTGTTGCAGGTTCACAGGGAGGCAGTCCACTATAACATCAGGCCTCTGGTCAAACAGCTGGAGGAAACCCCTCAGTTTTTTGGGGAGTCGGTGGGACGGCAGCAGTTCCTCTCCAGAGTTCCTCACTACAAAGAAAACATTGAGGTGGGTGACGATAAAACACAAAAGCACAGACATGCAGTCACAGAAATCGGCTACATTTCAGAAAAGCAATGCATGCATTTCTGTTTGTTTGTTTTTGTTTTGCTATTGCCTCCATGCCCTAAGATTGGCTGTACAGCTACACAGTAGCTGTATGCTACAGTTGTTGCAAATGTCAATTGACCAGATTCCTGTGGTAATACTGCAGCCTGAATGCCACTGCCATGTCAGCAGTGAAGGGTACTTTTGTCATTTAAACAACAAAGTAAGTAACAAAAAAAGCAGACAAACAGTGATTCAGTGGGCACTGTCAGTGCCATGTTGACCCCTTCAAAATAACTGTGTAGGGTTATAGAAGAGGCTTGAGAGACTAACAGGAAATGTAAACACAATCGGAACCAATTGTGTTTACACTTCCTGTGGCAGAGCTTATCCCCACAGTCTGCTTCCAGTGAGTCACGAGCTTTGACCAGAGAGATGATCTCTGGTTTGAGCAGGTAAAACAGCCAGCGTTTTGAACAGGAAATCGTAACACAAACAGGTCAAGTGGACGGGGCTACATAAGGTGAATAGGGCGGATTTTGTGGCTCTGGTGTTGACATAAATGACTAAGCCCTTTGAGTGCCTGGCAGTAAATGTAAAGTTATTGACAGCATCAGTATGCTGAGCCAGTATGTATCAGGCTCTGGCTTAGGGGCTGAGCTCAAGGGCCATGGGCCTGTGCCCGATTGGCCTGTTCAGGAATCCATCCATGCCTACCGACACCCTAGCAACCACTACTATTGTTCATGAAACTAAATCACATTGGTTGAGGAAAGAAATCTGATTGGTCGATGACTGCCATTCTCAGCCAATATGCTTGTTGAGCATCCGTACATGGGCTGAGTTTCCCTGGTTGCTCAGCTCTGTAGGAAACTAAGTGACTTCCTGTGGCTTGTTAATGGAGTTTCTCTGTGTAGGCCTATCGGTGTGTCGGACGGAGCCTGCTCACTCCACCTCACCTGTATACTTAAAGACCACATGAAACCGGTCTCAAAGAGGGTCGGTCAGTGGTTCCCAACCATTTTTGTCTTATGTACCCCTTGAGCTGTTTCTCCATGACAATAGTACCCCTCACTCATGCGTGTTGATGATTACATACAAGTAAATCTATACAAAATATATGTTTCACTGAACTGCCAGTGTTTGGGCTTTTTAGTTTTTGTTTTGCCATTATCAGTAGCAGAACAGTGTAGCAGTTGACACTTGCCAGCAGAACTAGTTACGGCACACACATCACATTTTAACAATGGGCTTATGAAATGACTTGGAATATATATATATATTTATTTATCATTTTGGAAGTAAATTGTATTCCCCAATCATTCCAAGTACCCCCTGCAAGCTGCTCAAGTACCCCTAGGGGTACACGTAACCCTGGTTGGGAATCACTGATGTATCAGACTGAAAACAAATATTGCCTGAGATGAAAGAGGGTTGAGAGGCGGGCCATAGCGTGCTGATGATTTGATTTGACAGTTCTGTGGACTGGAGTTGGCGTTTGCCAATCCTGGCTCTTGTATGGGGTGTTCTGCCTCCAAATCCAGTGGGATACAACGTGTTCTGCCGCTACGTGAGTGGGATGCGCAGAGGACTGAGGAACTGGCTGCCTCCGCGTGTACTGCTGTTTCAAAGCCGAGGCAAATGTGCCTCCTTCCGGCTTCCGACTCGCGGACATTAACATTATTCCTGGAATACGAGTTTAACAAGCCAGTTACATGTCTTTGCATTCTACATTAAATGAAGACATTACCCCTTGTTTTATTTTGTATGTTACATACGTATTGGCCAAATATTAACATTTATGGTCTAGAAAAGTCTGCTTATATAGGCACTAGGCAGCCATTTTGCCTGCTCAGAAATTTCTTATCGCAATGAAGATTGATTGACAGCCGTCATGTTGTGATATGATTGGTTGAAATGGGGTAGAAATTTGACAGTTCTTTGTTATGTCTGTATACTGTAGATTACAGTTATGAATGAAATCCTGAAAAATGAAAAATTAACTTTTGATGTGAAAAAGTGTGAAACACCAAAGAAATTTGATTTTGTGATTTTTTTTTTGGCCATACATTATTAAATAGGTGCACTGAATACCGAGGGGTGCGATCTAAAATCGGAAAAAAATATTTCAGCCCGACTTTAAGCTCAACCAATCATTTCCAGGTGCTGATTCGCATCGCCAGAGCGGAGGCCATCGCTGCCCGCCACTCCACCATCATGATCTGCGTGCTGCGGACGGAGGAGGACCTACGCCTGTATGACGACGCCATCAGCAGCCTGGAGGCGGACAAGGAGTCAGTGGTGATGTTCGGGCCCTGGAAGGCCGTCCCCTCTGTCAAAGACCTGCTGGACTGCATCAGGATGGACATCGAGAGGCAGGGCTACAGGGTGAACATCCAGCCACACAGCACCGACAAGGGCTTCCTCTCCAAGAGCTACAACTTCTTCTACAAACTCATATTCTCCTGGTGGTGATGGAGGAATATAAGTAGGCCTACTAGTACTTTAATTTTTTTTTTACTAAAGTAGAAGGTGGTTACTGGTATCAAAATGTACTTAAGTGAAAGTAAAAAGTAGCTCATGTTAGAGAGTAAAAGTTAAGGAGTTACTTTTCTTTTCTTTCTTTTTATAACAAAGGAAACTATTTGTATATAGGATTGTTGTGTTTAATTAAAAGGCATTTGCAAAATAAAATATATAACGACCAATTACCCTTCTTTATCTGCCGACTGACCCTTCACTGGTGTAAAAAATATCTCATTTATAACTTACTCAGCAAACTTAACTTACTGCAAATGTTATAAAATTACTTGATTTTGAGCTTTTTTGAACTTTTTGACATTGACCTTAAGCTCCTCAATTATAGTAATGAGTAAATAAAGTAAAGTAACTGATAAAGTAATAAATATAATTTGTTACTTCCAGTCTTGTTTTCAAAGTGATAATTCTCTATTGTATAGCATTTTTATTTTTAAGGACAAATGCCTGATAGGAGTTTGATGAATGGTCGGCCAACAATTTCAGCTATTCACCCAATCTTTTGTATTTTATTGTAATTCCATTTGGAAATCACAGCCATTATTACAAATACATAAACAAAAGTGATTAAAGTGATATTTGAGTTTGGCACTATTTTTAGGTTTTAGCATTTACCTGGTTCTCTGACTTAATCCCATCTTGATTTTTTTTTTAATGTTTAAAAATTAGCCCAGTAAATTTACAAAAAGATGTTCCAGACTAGCGTAGTAAAGGCTTACTGGAGGTTGACTGCTGCTGAACCTCTTGAGAATCAGAATCATTTTTATTGCCACAGTATGCAAAATTACATACAAGGAATTTGTCTTTGTGTCATTATGCAGCGTAGCGGTCATGTCAATATTCAGAGATAAAGAAAAAGGAAAAACAAGAAAAAGACAATCACAACATTGCAGGTGCAGTCCAATACAATACAATACAATACATGAGTGGAGGAGTGTTCAGTAGGCATAAAATATGAATTTACAGTCTGAGTTAAATAGGCAGTGAATTTCCATGAATTTACAGTCTAAGTTAAATAGGCATTAAATTAAATATGAGTTACAGTCTAAGCGGTGCACGATGTAGTTAGCAAGAGTAATCTAATGTTAGAGTTCTGGTAGAAGCAGCTGTAGCTACTTTAAGTGACGAGTGAAGCCTGGCGGTAAAGTGACAGTGGTGAGGGGCTCAATGCTTATTGATTGAGTGAGTAATAAGTGAAATGCTGTAATAAGAATGAGTGTGTGTGTGTGTGTGTGTGTGTGTGTGAGAGAGAGAGCGAGAGTCAGTGAGTGAGCAGAATGTTCGGTCACAGCTATGCCATTTAATTTGATGTGCGATCATGCTGAATCTTTCAGCAATTGTAAAGAGCACCTAACCGAGCATTTACGGCTGACTACATGAGCAAAAAACGCTAGTGGCCGAAATTCCTCAACAGAAGTTAAGCACCATGGAGAGTTCTAGAGGAGCGGCACACGGGTGAGCAGAGTTTGAATCAGCCAGTGAAGTGGGCTACGAAAAACCTCTGGGGAGAGAGAGCAGAGGCTTCATGCCAGCTCTGTGAGCGAGACTCAGGCCCGGCTCCAGGATGAAGTGACCAGTGGTCCCGGCAGAATCCTATGCCCCCATTAGCCCCCCTCCCCCCATGGCACCCGGCCTAGGGCCTGACTAAATGGCCAGTCATGCAGGGACGGGTATTTAGCTAGTATTCTACAAAACAGATATGTAAAATGCACACAAAGTTATGCAAAGAATGAAAAATTTATGAAACATGCATGTGTGTGACAGAGATACACACACACACACACACACACACACACAGAGGAACAGTATGAGTGTGTATGAATTCCATGCACATCGAACAACTGGCCCGGACCATAACCGACCACGAGGTTCAGCGCCCCCTGGTGGCATAGACAGATTACCGCGTGCGAAAGTGTCCAGGGCATGGTCCAGGGCCCTGAGCGAATGAGGGCCCTATGCTCTGGGCGTCCCCCCCAGTAAATGTGATTTTGAAAATGTATTGTGTGATTATGAAATTGTTCTAATGTTTTGTAAATAGACCCCTTTCACAGCTGCCATTTTGTGTCTAAAATGCAGGATAAACACAGGTGCAACCAACCAATAGAATATCTATGAACCAACTCACTAATTAGGGCCCCAGCACTGGAACACCAAAATGGACCTGAAGTTGGAAACCCTACTTAATGTTTTGGTACACCTGTGTTTATCCTGCCTTTGGGACACAAAATGGCCACCGTGAAAGGGGTCTATTAGCTGATTAAATCATGGATCTATCATATTATCGGATTGGATTAAACAGCATTATGTTGATTAAATTGTGTACTGTCGTAAATACTGTTGTGTTACGTTAATGTCGTAATGACCGTAATGACAGGTCAAGCGCATGTCAAACGTCACATGACGTTCATTAAAAACGAGACAACATGAAGAAAGCACTGAGCGGAGGCGCAAAGTTAAGCTACGGAAGGAAAATGAGGCTAAAGATTCGGCGTTGGTACAGCAAATACCATGTATTTCAAAAATGTTCACGAAAAAACCTGTCGAAGGTGATGGCGTAGTTTCTACCGGTGCTACAGCGCTGCTTCGTCGAGATGAATTGGGTGCTACAGCTACTGCTAGCACCAGCGGCACCGCTGCTAATGTTAGCACTAGCATCCAAGAAGACAGCGCCTCTACTGATGCCACGTGAGGAGAGGGCCCGGCTCGAGACGACATGCTGCTGGATGATAATACCCGCACTGCTAACGTTAGCCTAATTAGCCAGGTTGACAGCACTTCCATACCAGCAGACAAAGAGCTACCAGGCTGGCGGCACCCTGTCACATCATCGCCTGTGGAGGGAAACGTGGTGGTCGTGGTCCGACCGTCCGTGTGGACACCTGGCTGTCTGTCGGTGGATTAACATTATTTATACCAAAGGTGAACAAGTGAACACACATTTTGGTAAGTTATTTTACTAACGAGTAACGACACAAGAGCACTGCTTAACGTTTATAACATAATTATTGTCAGTTACTGTTTTATTAGCCTCGTGCTGTGTTAGCTAGCTCCCATCTCTTAACAAGTGGAACCGAAACAATTGATATCCCCCTCCCAAAATATATAACGCTATATAAATCAAATCCACTGGAGTCAAAATAAAGATAAGAAGACTAATAGCACCAATTAGAACTGAAGAAGTCTCTCCCTCTCAGATGAGTGGTAAAACGTTCGTTTTAACTGGTTTTTAATTCTATTGTTTTATTCTTCATCTTACTACCTGGATGACTGTAATGATGAATCTAGACAGACACTAAAACGCTTGCTATTTTCATTGGGGTGGCAGAGAAAGATAACTCATAACAATAGGCTTGATCTTTTTTTCATGGAGTTTGTTGTAGACCGTGAAGTAACGTTATGCATGTTTCTGTCCAATTGTAGGCTACATTTCTTCGTGCAAGCTCACTGTTTACAATGTTACTTTTACTAAAAGTTTTAGTGAGAGCAAAGACGATGGGATATCAAAGCAAGACACCCCAACTTCTAGTCACTTCCTGTATCTGTGCCACGGAGGTATTGTCACTGCCACGCCCACTTAGGAGACTGGTCAGCCAATGAAGTTTCATACCGTTGACAACCAGCTAACCTCGCGTCACCAGGCTCTTCTCGGCGAGAAAGAGCCTGGCTCCCGCCCACAATTGATTTTGTCACCCTACTGGTTCCCGCCTAGAGCCCGCCCTAGACCGGATGGCAGCGTTTCTAGCTCGTCAACTTTCACGTTAACTTGACAATTTGACCCAAGTATCAGAATCCTCTTTCACCGTTTTGACCGGTGTGTCAGGCGGTGGTGGCGGAGATGCCATATTGCATAAACGTTTTGTTTTATGTAACGCTAGCTTTGTTTTGATCAGACTCTAGTTTAGGTAACATCACCGCGTCAAGCTAACGGCAACAAAGACGTTGTTAGGCGCATTGCCATCCGGTGTTAATTCTGGGTCCGGGGTTTACGCCCCCATGACAAAAAGCGGGGTGGAAGGTGCCCAGACTACAACCAGCCATTCACAAGCTGATGACCACGCCCATTTAGGAGACCGGAAGAATACAATTTCTTATTATCGGTGAAGCCTGCAGTGGAGTGTCTCTCTCTGGTGAGAGCACGTTCCTGCAGTTACATTGATTGGACTAGAACGAACCACGTGACCAGGAAGAGCATAGAAGCTGCATTCCCGAGCCCCTCGTTTCTTATAAATAACATGTTTTCCTGAAGTTAGATGGCATTGACACATTTAAGGTTAGCATACTTTTGTTTGTTGTTTCTGGAATGGTCTTAAAGTTATAATGTCGGTCCAAACCCGTAAGTCAGAGTGATATCGCTGTGAATGACCCCCTTACCTCGGCCACTTCACTGGCATCGCTTCTCGGCCTTTTGGCTAAGATCAAGTGTAGTATCTGTTCTTATCAGTTTAATATCTGATACGTCCCCTACCCGGGGACCATATATTAAATTGATTTTTGGAACTGGGAGATGGAATAGGGGCTTGCTCCGTCCACTCCACGCATCGACCTGGTATTGCAGTACCTCCAGGAACGGTGCACCCCCTCTCATGTTAAAAAGAATACCCCAGTTGTTGCGGTGATAGCATTTAGCTGTCATGCCGATCAGATCACATACAACAGCACCAGCTGTTTGTGAAACTGAGTCTACATCACATGGCTGAAGCACACTGGAATGTCACATACTGTACGTCCGTTATTAGTATTTAGTAATTCATTCTATATTAATGTAGTTAAATGCTTAGAATCACATGTAATTCAGAAATATCCAATAGACTTGAAATTGTTACCTTTTTCGAGAAATTTGTACCTAACAATTGGGGTAATGCAAGCTTCTCGCAGTAACTAGGATATAATAAATCCAACAGCTTTTAGAACGTCATGAAGCAGCACTCCTTAGCCAATTTATTGGCATTTCTCCTCTGTACTGAAGCTTTTAGAACGTGTTGGATTATGCACACAGAAAGGACTTTGGATGGTGAATAATATATGTGACATTTGTTGACGTAGAAGGCTAAGTCAGGATGGCCGAGCGGTCTAAGGCGCTGCGTTCAGGTCGCAGTCTCCTCTGGAGGCGTGGGTTCGAATCCCACTTCTGACAGCAACATTTTTGCACTATATCTATGTGATGTGCTAACCTTGCAAGGTTTTGCGCCAGATCAGCGTCAGGTTAGTGATGTGTAGCTGTGCAGAATTATTATTTAGTGATGAACTGTGGGTAAATGGGTGCCTTTATTTTCACTGAAATGTTTTGTTTAAATGGATAAAACTACAACTGTGTCACTATGTATTAACTCATATACGAATACTATTGACGGCCTCCAACATTACCGAGAGGGAGAGTGAGAGAGCAACTAAGGACATGTTGAGTTAGCCAACTGCTAACGTTACTAGCTCACTACTACTTACTAGCACTGTCTCATGTTAAGTCACAGTGGGTTCATGGTCTAGCTGCACAAGCTATGGAATGGAATCTGGAACTGTACATGGATCGGCAACATCAACCGATATCCCATGAGTGAATTACGTCAGTGTCGGCACCCGATACTGGATCGATCCCATTTCTAGTTGTTGTTTTTATTAAATTAGAAATTGTTGTACTTAACACGTGGGGTAATGTTCACCCCTGGCAGTAAATTATATATATAATGTGTGTGTGTGTGTGTGTGTGTATAATACATAATAATAATAATAATACATTTTATTTGGAGGCGCCTTTCAAAACACCCAAGGTCACCTTACAGTGCATGTAAAACAGTTATCATTTAAAAGCATACAATATATATAAAAAACAGTCCACAAAAACCAGCGACAAACAAAATAAAAATTAAAGACCAGTAAGGGAGGGGGTTAGTGATTACAGTGAATAGGCCAGTTTGAACAGGTGGGTTTTGAGGTGGGATTTGAATGTTGTTATGGTTTGTGTTATGGTTGTATATATATATATATGTGTGTGTGTGTGTGTGTGTGTGTGTGTGTGTGTGTGTGTGTGTGTGTG
This sequence comes from Poromitra crassiceps, assembly GCF_964638095.1. NCBI lineage: Eukaryota > Metazoa > Chordata > Actinopteri > Beryciformes > Melamphaidae > Poromitra > Poromitra crassiceps. The sequence continues at coordinate 31,040,890 of NC_139642.1, forward strand.
TGTGTGTGCGCGTGTTTGTGTGTGTGTGTGTGTGTGTGTGTGTGTGTAAAAATATTAATATAGGGATGCACAATATAACTTCAATAGGGCTGCCACTAACGATTATTTTCATAATCGATTAATCTGTAGATTATTTTCTCGATTAATCGATTAGTTGTTTGGTCTATAAAATGTCAGAAAATGGTAGCAAATAATGATCAGTGTTTCCCAAAGTCCAAGATGAAGCCATCTTGGACTACCACCATTGACAACCAGCCAATCACAAGCTGATGACCACGCCCATTTAGGAGACCGGAAGAATACCATTTCTTATTATCGGTGAAGCCTGCAGTGGAGTGTCTCTCTCTGGTGAGAGCACGTTCCTGCAGTTACATTGATTGGACTAGAACGAACCACGTGACCAGGAAGAGCATAGAAGCTGCATTCCCGAGCCCCTCGTTTCTTATAAATAACATGTTTTCCTGAAGTTAGATGGCATTGACACATTTAAGGTTAGCATACTTTTGTTTGTTGTTTCTGGAATGGTCTTAAAGTTATAATGTCGGTCCAAACCCGTAAGTCAGAGTGATATCGCTGAGAATGACCCCCTTACCTCGGCCACTTCACTGGCATCGCTTCTCGGCCTTTTGGCTAAGATCAAGTGTAGTATCTGTTCTTATCAGTTTAATATCTGATACGTCCCCTACCCGGGGACCATATATTAAATTGATTTTTGGAACTGGGAGATGGAATAGGGGCTTGCTCCGTCCACTCCACGCATCGACCTGGTATTGCAGTACCTCCAGGAACGGTGCACCCCCTCTCATGTTAAAAAGAATACCCCAGTTGTTGCGGTGATAGCATTTAGCTGTCATGCCGATCAGATCACATACAACAGCACCAGCTGTTTGTGAAACTGAGTCTACATCACATGGCTGAAGCACACTGGATTGTCACGTACTGTACGTCAGTTATTAGTATTTAGTAATTCATTCTATATTAATGTAGTTAAATGCTTAGAATCACATGTAATTCAGAAATATCCAATAGACTTGAAATTGTTACCTTTTTTGAGAAATCTGTACCTAACAATTGGGGTAATGCAAGCTTCTCGCAGTAACTAGGATATAATAAATCCAACAGCTTTTAGAACGTCATGAAGCAGCACTCCTTAGCCAATTTATTGGCATTTCTCCTCTGTACTGAAGCTTTTAGAACGTGTTGGATTATGCACTCAGAAAGGACTTTGGATGGTGAATAATATATGTGACATTTGTTGACGTAGAAGGCTAAAGGTCCTTACACATCAAGAGCGATGCGAATATACGGCACGAAATTGCGATGCGAGTTTTGACCCACCTGTCAATCACAGCCACAGACATGTACACGTCGGAAGCGAATTTCTGAAAAATCGACCATGGTTCGAAAAAATAAACACCGCAATAACGCTGGGCGAAACTTCGCCGTTGGTATGCACGGTTGCATTGACTGATATAGGTTCGGAAAATATTATTGATGTGCGAATTAATCGCACGAAAAAAACGTGCTCGGTGTGTAAGGACCTTAAGTCAGGATGGCCGAGCGGTCTAAGGCGCTGCGTTCAGGTCGCAGTCTCCTCTGGAGGCGTGGGTTCGAATCCCACTTCTGACAGCAACATTTTTGCACTATATCTATGTGATGTGCTAACCTTGCAAGGTTTTGCGCCAGATCAGCGTCAGGTTAGTGATGTGTAGCTGTGCAGAATTATTATTTAGTGATGAACTGTGGGTAAATGGGTGCCTTTATTTTCACTGAAATGTTTTGTTTAAATGGATAAAACTACAACTGTGTCACTATGTATTAACTCATATACGAATACTATTGACGGCCTCCAACATTACCGAGAGGGAGAGTGAGAGAGCAACTAGGGGCATGTTGAGTTAGCCAACTGCTAACGTTACTAGCTCACTACTACTTACTAGCACTGTCTCATGTTAAGTCACGGTGGGTTCATGGTCTAGCTGCACAAGCTATGGAATGGAATCTGGAACTGTACATGGATCGGCAACATCAACCGATATCCCATGAGTGAATTACGTCAGTGTCGGCACCCGATACTGGATCGATCCCATTTCTAGTTGTTGTTTTTATTAAATTAGAAATTGTTGTACTTAACACGTGGGGTAATGTTCACCCCTGGCAGTAAATTATATATATACTGTGTGTGTGTGTGTGTGTGTGTGTGTGTATAATACATAATAATAATAATAATACATTTTATTTGGAGGCGCCTTTCAAAACACCCAAGGTCACCTTACAGTGCATGTAAAACAGTTATCATTTAAAAGCATACAATATACCGTAAATTCCGGACTATAAGGCGCACCGGTGTATAAGCCGCACCTGCAAAGTTGACTATTTTTTTCTTATATAAGCCGCACCGGACTATAAGCCGCGGGTGTTTTAATGTTTTTTTTTTTTTTTTTTTTTTTTTTTATTGTGTTTTAATGTTTAATTACCATATGTAATGCTCCCATTTATTAACATTTCAACAAAACAACATAACACAACACCACCTGTGTTGTTATTTACAGTGCACTGCACACAGTGTCATACAGTGTCATACAGTGTCATACAGTGTGGTGAAAAGAGGGCAAGAGAGGAAATTAAAACAGAAGTGGATTTATAGTTAGAAAGAGTGCTATAAAAGAGAGATTTTTTTTTTTTTTTTTTTTTTGAAAAAATCCATAGATAAGCCGCACCGTTATATAAGCCGCAGGGGCCAAAAAAGGCCAAAAAACGGGAAAAAAGGTGCGGCTTATAGTCCGGAATTTACGGTATATATAAAAAACAGTCCACAAAAACCAGCGACAAACAACAAAATTTAAATTAAAGACCAGTAAGGGAGGGGGTTAGTGATTACAGTGAATAGGCCAGTTTGAACAGGTGGGTTTTGAGGTGGGATTTGAATGTTGTTATGGTTTGTGTTATGGTTGTATATATATATATGTGTGTGTGTGTGTGTGTGTGTGTGTGTGTGTGTGTGTGTGTGTGTGTAAAAATATTAATATAGGGATGCACAATATAACTTCAATAAGGCTGCCACTAACGATTATTTTCATAATCGATTAATCTGTAGATTATTTTCTCGATTAATCGATTAGTTGTTTGGTCTATAAAATGTCAGAAAATGGTAGCAAATAATGATCAGTGTTTCCCAAAGTCCAAGATGAAGCCATCTTGGACTACCACCATTGACAACCAGCCAATCACAAGCTGATGACCACGCCCATTTAGGAGACCGGAAGAATACCATTTGTTATTATCGGCAAAGCCTGCAGTGGAGTGTCTCTCTGGTGAGAGCACGTTCCTGCAGTTACATTGATTGGACTAGAACGAACCACGTGACCAGGAAGAGCATAGAAGCTGCATTCCCGAGCCCCTCGTTTCTTATAAATAACATGTTTTCCTGAAGTTAGATGGCATTGACACGTTTAAGGTTAGCATACTTTTGTTTGTTGTTTCTTGAATGGTCTTAAAGTTATAATGTCGGTCCAAACCCGTCAGTCAGAGTGATATCGCTGAGAATGACCCCCTTACCTCGGCCAGTTCACTGGCATCGCTTCTCGGCCTTTTGGCTAAGATCAAGTGTAGTATCTGTTCTTATCAGTTTAATATCTGATACGTCCCCTATCCGGGGACCATATATTAAATTGATTTTTGGAACTGGGAGATGGAATAGGGGCTTGCTCCGTCCACTCCACGCATCGACCTGGTATTGCAGTACCTCCAGGAACGGTGCACCCCCTCTCATGTTAAAAAGAATACCCCAGTTGTTGCGGTGATAGCATTTAGCTGTCATGCCGATCAGATCACATACAACAGCACCAGCTGTTTGTGAAACTGAGTCTACATCACATGGCTGAAGCACACTGGATTGTCACGTACTGTACGTCAGTTATTAGTATTTAGTAATTCATTCTATATTAATGTAGTTAAATGCTTAGAATCACATGTAATTCAGAAATATCCAATAGACTTGAAATTGTTACCTTTTTCGAGAAATCTGTACCTAACAATTGGGGTAATGCAAGCTTCTCGCAGTAACTAGGATATAATAAATCCAACAGCTTTTAGAACGTCATGAAGCAGCACTCCTTAGCCAATTTATTGGCATTTCTCCTCTGTACTGAAGCTTTTAGAACGTGTTGGATTATGCACTCAGAAAGGACTTTGGATGGTGAATAATATATGTGACATTTGTTGACGTAGAAGGCTAAAGGTCCTTACACATCAAGAGCGATGCGAATATACGGCACGAAATTGCGATGCGAGTTTTGACCCACCTGTCAATCACAGCCACAGACATGTACACGTCGGAAGCGAATTTCTGAAAAATCGACCATGGTTCGAAAAAATAAACACCGCAATAACGCTGGGCGAAACTTCGCCGTTGGTATGCACGGTTGCATTGACTGATATAGGTTCGGAAAATATTATTGATGTGCGAATTAATCGCACGAAAAAAACGTGCTCAGTGTGTAAGGACCTTAAGTCAGGATGGCCGAGCGGTCTAAGGCGCTGCGTTCAGGTCGCAGTCTCCTCTGGAGGCGTGGGTTCGAATCCCACTTCTGACAGCAACATTTTTGCACTATATCTATGTGATGTGCTAACCTTGCAAGGTTTTGCGCCAGATCAGCGTCAGGTTAGTGATGTGTAGCTGTGCAGAATTATTATTTAGTGATGAACTGTGGGTAAATGGGTGCCTTTATTTTCACTGAAATGTTTTGTTTAAATGGATAAAACTACAACTGTGTCACTATGTATTAACTCATATACGAATACTATTGACGGCCTCCAACATTACCGAGAGGGAGAGTGAGAGAGCAACTAGGGGCATGTTGAGTTAGCCAACTGCTAACGTTACTAGCTCACTACTACTTACTAGCACTGTCTCATGTTAAGTCACGGTGGGTTCATGGTCTAGCTGCACAAGCTATGGAATGGAATCTGGAACTGTACATGGATCGGCAACATCAATCGATATCCCATGAGTGAATTACGTCAGTGTCGGCACCCGATACTGGATCGATCCCATTTCTAGTTGTTGTTTTTATTAAATTAGAAATTGTTGTACTTAACACGTGGGGTAATGTTCACCCCTGGCAGTAAATTATATATATACTGTGTGTGTGTGTGTGTGTGTGTGTGTATAATACATAATAATAATAATAATACATTTTATTTGGAGGCGCCTTTCAAAACACCCAAGGTCACCTTACAGTGCATGTAAAACAGTTATCATTTAAAAGCATACAATATACCGTAAATTCCGGACTATAAGGCGCACCGGTGTATAAGCCGCACCTGCAAAGTTGACTATTTTTTTCTTATATAAGCCGCACCGGACTATAAGCCGCGGGTGTTTTAATGTTTTTTTTTTTTTTTTTTTTGTGTTTTAATGTTTAATTACCATATGTAATGCTCCCATTTATTAACATTTCAACAAAACAACATAACACAACACCACCTGTGTTGTTATTTACAGTGCACTGCACACAGTGTCATACAGTGTCATACAGTGTCATACAGTGTCATACAGTGTGGTGAAAAGAGGGCAAGAGAGGAAATTAAAACAGAAGTGGATTTATAGTTAGAAAGAGTGCTATAAAAGAGAGATTTTTTTTTTTTTTTTTTTTTTTTTTTTGAAAAAATCCATAGATAAGCCGCACCGTTATATAAGCCGCAGGGGCCAAAAAAGGCCAAAAAACGGGAAAAAAGGTGCGGCTTATAGTCCGGAATTTACGGTATATATAAAAAACAGTCCACAAAAACCAGCGACAAACAACAAAATTTAAATTAAAGACCAGTAAGGGAGGGGGTTAGTGATTACAGTGAATAGGCCAGTTTGAACAGGTGGGTTTTGAGGTGGGATTTGAATGTTGTTATGGTTTGTGTTATGGTTGTATATATATATATATGTGTGTGTGTGTGTGTGTGTGTGTGTGTGTGTGTGTGTGTGTGTGTGTGTGTGTGTGTAAAAATATTAATATAGGGATGCACAATATAACTTCAATAAGGCTGCCACTAACGATTATTTTCATAATCGATTAATCTGTAGATTATTTTCTCGATTAATCGATTAGTTGTTTGGTCTATAAAATGTCAGAAAATGGTAGCAAATAATGATCAGTGTTTCCCAAAGTCCAAGATGAAGCCATCTTGGACTACCACCATTGACAACCAGCCAATCACAAGCTGATGACCACGCCCATTTAGGAGACCGGAAGAATACCATTTGTTATTATCGGCAAAGCCTGCAGTGGAGTGTCTCTCTGGTGAGAGCACGTTCCTGCAGTTACATTGATTGGACTAGAACAAACCACGTGACCAGGAAGAGCATAGAAGCTGCATTCCCGAGCCCCTCGTTTCTTATAAATAACATGTTTTCCTGAAGTTAGATGGCATTGACACGTTTAAGGTTAGCATACTTTTGTTTGTTGTTTCTTGAATGGTCTTAAAGTTATAATGTCGGTCCAAACCCGTCAGTCAGAGTGATATCGCTGAGAATGACCCCCTTACCTCGGCCAGTTCACTGGCATCGCTTCTCGGCCTTTTGGCTAAGATCAAGTGTAGTATCTGTTCTTATCAGTTTAATATCTGATACGTCCCCTATCCGGGGACCATATATTAAATTGATTTTTGGAACTGGGAGATGGAATAGGGGCTTGCTCCGTCCACTCCACGCATCGACCTGGTATTGCAGTTCCTCCAGGAACGGTGCACCCCCTCTCATGTTAAAAAGAATACCCCATTTGTTGTCGTGATAGCATTTAGCTGTCATGCCGATCAGATCACATACAACAGCACCAGCTGTTTGTGAAACTGAGTCTACATCACATGGCTGAAGCACACTGGATTGTCACGTACTGTACGTCAGTTATTAGTATTTAGTAATTCATTCTATATTAATGTAGTTAAATGCTTAGAATCACATGTAATTCAGAAATATCCAATAGACTTGAAATTGTTACCTTTTTTGAGAAATTTGTACCTAACAATTGGGGTAATACAAGCTTCTCGCAGTAACTAGGATATAATAAATCCAACAGCTTTCAGAACGTCATGAAGCAGCACTCCTTAGCCAATTTATTGGCATTTCTCCTCTGTACTGAAGCTTTTAGAACGTGTTGGATTATGCACTCAGAAAGGACTTTGGATGGTGAATAATATATGTGACATTTGTTGACGTAGAAGGCTAAAGGTCCTTACACATCAAGAGCGATGCGAATATACGGCACGAAATTGCGATGCGAGTTTTGACCCACCTGTCAATCACAGCCACAGACATGTACACGTCGGAAGCGAATTCCTGAGAAATCGACCATGGTTCGAAAAAATAAACACCGCAATAACGGGGGGGCGAAACTTCGCCGTTGGTATGCACGGTTGCATTGACTGATATAGGTTCGGAAAATATTATTGATGTGCGAATTAATCGCACGAAAAAAACGTGCTCGGTGTGTAAGGACCTTAAGTCAGGATGGCCGAGCGGTCTAAGGCGCTGCGTTCAGGTCGCAGTCTCCTCTGGAGGCGTGGGTTCGAATCCCACTTCTGACAGCAACATTTTTGCACTATATCTATGTGATGTGCTAACCTTGCAAGGTTTTGCGCCAGATCAGCGTCAGGTTAGTGATGTGTAGCTGTGCAGAATTATTATTTAGTGATGAACTGTGGGTAAATGGGTGCCTTTATTTTCACTGAAATGTTTTGTTTAAATGGATAAAACTACAACTGTGTCACTATGTATTAACTCATATACGAATACTATTGACGGCCTCCAACATTACCGAGAGGGAGAGTGAGAGAGCAACTAGGGGCATGTTGAGTTAGCCAACTGCTAACGTTACTAGCTCACTACTACTTACTAGCACTGTCTCATGTTAAGTCACGGTGGGTTCATGGTCTAGCTGCACAAGCTATGGAATGGAATCTGGAACTGTACATGGATCGGCAACATCAATCCGATATCCCATGAGTGAATTACGTCAGTGTCGGCACCCAATACTGGATAGATCACCATTTCTAGTTGTTGTTTTTATTAAATTAGAAATTGTTGTACTTAACACGTGGGGTAATGTTCACCCCTGGCAGTAAATTATATATATACTGTGTGTGTGTGTGTGTGTGTGTGTGTGTGTGTGTATAATACATAATAATAATAATAATACATTTTATTTGGAGGCGCCTTTCAAAACACCCAAGGTCACCTTACAGTGCATGTAAAACAGTTATCATTTAAAAGCATACAATATATATATAAAAAACAGTCCACAAAAACCAGCGACAAACAACAAAATTTAAATTAAAGACCAGTAAGGGAGGGGGTTAGTGATTACAGTGAATAGGCCAGTTTGAACAGGTGGGTTTTGAGGTGGGATTTGAATGTTGTTATGGTTTGTGTTATGGTTGTATATATATATATATATATATATATATATATATATATATATATATATATATATATATATATATGTGTGTGTGTGTGTGTGCGTGTGTGTGTGTGTGTGTGTGTGTGTGTGTGTAAAATTAATATAGGGATGCACAATATAACTTCAATAGGGCTGCCACTAACGATTATTTTCATAATCGATTAATCTGTAGATTATTTTCTCGATTAATCGATTAGTTGTTTGGTCTATAAAATGTCAGAAAATGGTAGCAAATAATGATCAGTGTTTCCCAAAGTCCAAGATGAAGCCATCTTGGGCTACCACCATTGACAACCAGCCAATCACAAGCTGATGACCACGCCCATTTAGGAGACCGGAAGAATACCATTTGTTATTATCGGCAAAGCCTGCAGTGGAGTGTCTCTCTGGTGAGAGCACGTTCCTGCAGTTACATTGATTGGACTAGAACGAACCACGTGACCAGGAAGAGCATAGAAGCTGCATTCCCGAGCCCCTCGTTTCTTATAAATAACATTTTCCTGAAGTTAGATGGCATTGACACGTTTAAGGTTAGCATACTTTTGTTTGTTGTTTCTTGAATGGTCTTAAAGTTATAATGTCGGTCCAAACCCGTAAGTCAGAGTGATATCGCTGAGAATGACCCCCTTACCTCGGCCACTTCACTGGCATCGCTTCTCGGCCTTTTGGCTAAGATCAAGTGTAGTATCTGTTCTTATCAGTTTAATATCTGATACGTCCCCTACCCGGGGACCATATATTAAATTGATTTTTGGAACTGGGAGATGGAATAGGGGCTTGCTCCGTCCACTCCACGCATCGACCTGGTATTGCAGTACCTCCAGGAACGGTGCACCCCCTCTCATGTTAAAAAGAATACCCCATTTGTTGTGGTGATAGCATTTAGCTGTCATGCCGATCAGATCACATACAACAGCACCAGCTGTTTGTGAAACTGAGTCTACATCACATGGCTGAAGCACACTGGATTGTCACGTACTGTACGTCAGTTATTAGTATTTAGTAATTCATTCTATATTAATGTAGTTAAATGCTTAGAATCACATGTAATTCAGAAATATCCAATAGACTTGAAATTGTTACCTTTTTGGAGAAATTTGTACCTAACAATTGGGGTAATACAAGCTTCTCGCAGTAACTAGGATATAATAAATCCAACAGCTTTTAGAACGTCATGAAGCAGCACTCCTTAGCCAATTTATTGGCATTTCTCCTCTGTACTGAAGCTTTTAGAACGTGTTGGATTATGCACTCAGAAAGGACTTTGGATGGTGAATAATATGTGTGACATGTGTTGACGGTAGAAGGCTAAGTCAGGATGGCCGAGCGGTCTAAGGCGCTGCGTTCAGGTCGCAGTCTCCTCTGGAGGCGTGGGTTCGAATCCCACTTCTGACAGCAACATTTTTGCACTATATCTATGTGATGTGCTAACCTTGCAAGGTTTTGCGCCAGATCAGCGTCAGGTTAGTGATGTGTAGCTGTGCAGAATTATTATTTAGTGATGAACTGTGGGTAAATGGGTGCCTTTATTTTCACTGAAATGTTTTGTTTAAATGGATAAAACTACAACTGTGTGTCACTATGTATTAACTCATATACGAATACTATTGACGGCCTCCAACATCACAGAGAGGGAGAGTGAGAGAGCAACTAAGGGCATGTTGAGTTAGCCAACTGCTAACGTTACTAGCTCACTACTACTTACTAGCACTGTCTCATGTTAAGTCACGGTGGGTTCATGCTCTAGCTGCACAAGCTATGGAATGGAATCTGGAACTGTACATGGATCGGCAACATCAATCGATATCCCATGAGTGAATTACTCCGGTCCCATTTCTAGTTGTTGTTTTTATTAAATTAGAAATTGTTGTACTTAACACGTGGGGTAATGTTCACCCCTGGCAGTAAATTATATATATACTGTGTGTGTGTGTGTGTGTGTGTGTGTGTGTGTGTGTGTGTGTATGTATATATATATATATATATACATGTATATATATATATATATATATATATATATATATGTGTGTGTGTGTGTGTGTGTGTGTAAAAATATTAATATAGGGATGCACAATATAACTTCAATAGGGCTGCCACTAACGATTATTTTCATAATCGATTAATCTGTCGATTATTTTCTTGATTAATCGATTAGTTGTTTGGTCTATAAAATGTCAGAAAATGGTAGCAAATAATGATCAGTGTTTCCCAAAGTCCAAGATGAAGCCCTCAAATGTCTTGTTTTGTCCACAACTCAAAGATAATAATATCAGTTTACTGTCATACATGAGTAAAGAAACTATTCACATTTAAGAAGCTGGAATCAGAGAATTGAGACCTTTTCTCTTAACACATTGGGTGCCAGCCATGTTTTCATTCCTGTAGGTAAGTTGTGCCAGGGGTGTTTTTGACGATTCTGGCTCATTTTAAAATAGCCGAGGATTCTTTTCTGTTATGACTTCGTGAACACCAATCATCTAAAAAGAACTAATAGAATGTGTGCTTTCTCTGTCTAAAAGAGTTAGTTTGTAGAGTTAGTAGTTATGTAGATATTAGCCGTTGAGTACAGCATGGTTTTGGCCTCTGAGAAGGAAAGCTGAGAAAAATGTAGTTTTGTGAAATTCAATCAAACAGGCAGAACAGTCACTTTTCACCATTTATTTTTGGCATCAGTGAGACATCAGACATCTGAACAATAGTTGTTTTCAATAATGGAGGAATAATACAAATAATAAAATAAATAAATGTCAAAATAAATACAAAACAAGAGCAGACTCAGCTTTTTTTTTTTTTTATATAGTTTTTTTTTTTTATAGTTTTTTTCGGTTAGTGATCAAACCGGTTTGGGCTCGTACACCGAATCCAGAACTGCTCCAAAATGTAATGGGTACTTCCTTGGCCCATGTTACACCCATCCACAAAGTTACATGAAAATCGGCAGGTACTTTTTTATGTATTCCTGCTAGCTAGCAAACAATCAAACAAAGAGCAAAAACAATCCCTGGCTGGTTTTATTTTTATTTTTATGACCCATACCTACTCAGCGCCAGCGCCGCTGAGGAAGGTTCTTGTCTGAGTGGTACTCCTCATAGCATCTACCCCTGTGTAATGAGACCCCACATTTGACACACATGTAGCGTGTCTCTTTTCTAACCTTTTTCTTTGCACACATGCTACACCTCCTCGTTGGGCAATCTTTTTTGGGTGTGGCTGGTATGAGGACCATTACATGGCCCGCTAGCTTGACCTCCAGCCTGCATTGAGGGTCCAGGTATGGTCGCCGGGGCATGGTTGCAGGTTGGTCACTGCCCCCCGCCCCCGCCCCCACCTCCTCCCCGCCACCCCCCACCTCCTCCTCGCCAGCCCCCACCTCCTCCCCGCCACCCCCCACCTCCTCCTCGCCAGCCCCCACCTCCTCCCCGCCAGCCCCCACCTCCTCCCCGCCACCCCCCACCACAGGTCTGGTCCATACACCGATAACACTCAGGATGAAATCCAGCAATGTTTCACACTTTCTCTGGCGTTTAGCTGGGTGTTTAGCTTTGTACAGAACAAAGGCGTTATAAAAAGAGATCTGAAACATGTACATGACAAATTTGAAGGGCCACCTGGATGTCTTCCTGGCAAACGGATAGTATGCAATGTTCTGATCCAATCTGTCGACCCCATTCATGTACTTGTTGTAGTCTGCCACACACTTGGGTTTTGTGTGTGCGACCCTCTCTGTGCTGCCTTTCTGCCTGACCTGCACCGTCTCCATCGTGTCGTCGTGCAGCGTGGAGACCATTTTCACGATTCTTTTATCTCGCCAGGCGAGAACCATGGTGCCACCGTTGTGGCGCATGACCGTTTCCCCCAGCTTCACGGTGTGGTTGGTGACTATGGTAGCAGGTGGCTCACCCCTGTTCTTCCTCAGAGTGCCACAGACATGTGTCTGACACTCCAGCAGCTGTGCACACATTCCAACAGAGTTGTAGTAATTGTCCATGTACAAATGGTACCCCTGCCCTGCCAAGTCCCCGAGGAGGAACTCCACCGTCTCGCCTAGGGTGGCCCGCTCACCACAGTACGGCTTCATGTTGTGGCAGTAACCTGTCTGGGAGTCACAGAGGATGTAGGACTTGATCCCATACTTTATGGGTTTTTGTGGGTTGTAGACTTTGAAGGCCAACCGCCCACGCCACAGGAGCATCCCCTCATCAATGCTAATGTTTTGACTCGGTGTGAACATGTCTCTGAACTTTGCTAACAGGTCGTTCAGAACTGGCCGGACCTTGAACAACTTGTCTGCACCATCAACATCAAAATTGTTACTGAAATGGAGGAATCTTGTGAGCAGTTGAAAGCGGTTGCGAGACATGGTTTTGTTGAAGTGGGGGGTAGCAGTCAGTTCATTTGTGGTCCAGTACATGGCCAGTTTAGGCTTCTGGACGATCCCAGTGAGGAAGTATAGTCCCAAGAAGCTCTTGAGTTCTGCCACATCAGTGTCCTTCCACCTCCCAAGCCTCGAATGTGGCAGAGCCTCGCTCACCTGACTGATGCACTGGTGTGCATACAGGTTAGTTTGGACAACAATAGCCTGCAGCAGCTCATCGTCCAGGAAGAGCTGGAAAAAGTCAACTGGTTCAGCAGCACCACCACTATGATGACCCGGTTCAGCTGTGAAGGGGATGTGGGTTGGCTCCCAGTCAACTCCACTCCAGCCTGGACCTGCAGGCCGTTTCCCTCTTCCAGCTCCACTGCCACAATCTGCAAATTATAGAAATACATAATTACCATAAAATAGTGTTTTTTATATGTGTGGTACTGAATGCTGGCTGGAACCTGTGATGTGAAAATAAACCTGATTCTGAGGTGTGCTCTTACCCATTTTCCTGGCACCAGAGGCTGCAGCACCAGTACCGCTACAGCTGGCTGCCTCAGGCTCATCTTCAGACTGTTCAGAGTCTGAAATAAAAGTAAAATGAATTGACTGACTGCTGGCTTTTGTATAGTCATAGTAATTACATTTTCACAAGTTACACAAGTCATCTCAAACATCGTCTTACCACTGCTCTCTGGAGCTTCGCTCCTCGACGGGGCCCACTCCTCCTCAGAATCCTCCGCGTCTGGAGAAGACTGGAGGTCACTCGACTCGGACTCAGTCGTGAGCCCTGCAGCCGCAGCCGCGACATGCAGAGGCTCACCCCGTTCATCATCCGAGACCTCGGAATCGGTCTCCGGCACAAGCTCGTTTCGGACGGAAAAGAAATCAAGCAGTGATCTCTGATCGGCCGATCGCTTGCGTGCAGCCGCCGAAGACCGCTTGCGTTTGGCCGGCATGGCACAAACACGCCACCCGCTCCCAACTAAACTGAAATAAAACTACTGCTACGACTAACTCAAACTGAACTGAAATAAAACTACTGCTACGACTAGCTCAAACTGAACTGAAATAAGGCTAATCTACCGGCTACCAACTCGATCAAACTGAACTAGAATAAACTGAACTAGAATAAAGGCTAAATACTAAAATGAACTGACGCTAACGCTAAATGTGCTAAGCTAACTACAATGAACACTAACTGTAACTACCGCTAACTATCTATCTAAACAAAGTCTTTATAAAGACTATACTAAACACTACGACTGTACTAACAACTAAATCAACTACGCTAACCAACTCGCTCTAAATCTGACTCTAAATTGCTAAATTGCTGAAATTCTCTATATATAAATCGCTATGTAATTCTGTCTCTGTCTTACTCGCTCAATCTTACCTACACAACCCGCTGATCAAAGAGCCCGCCTTCCCTATATAGAAATCTTTGTTAGAGTACTTCCGGGGCAGCGGGAGAGGTCGGATCCACATTCACATATTGCCCAAGGGCGCCAGCTAGTGGAAACCACTGAAAACGATGTAAGACGAGTTAGGTCGTCCTTGGCACTTAAGCGCTGGATTATGTAAGACGAGTTAGGTCGTCTCTGGCACTTAATGTGTTAAAATTGTACTCAAAACGATTAATCGATTATCAAAATAGTTGATCTGTCGATCGACTAATCGATTAATCGTGGCAGCTCTAATCTTCAATCATACCGGTATCGTCCGTTTTTTATTTAATTTTTTTTAATATATCGGTCCGATGAGCAAAATCACAGCAATGTTATTTTGAGAGGAAACAATGCAGTAAATCTATGATTTAATAAGGGAATCTTGTTGGCTGGATAGTAGATTTTCTGACAGATCGGTCACAATGTGTGAGAGTCAATGGTGCGTTATCTTCCAAGTTATTCTCCTCTACGGGTTCCCCACAGGGCTGTGTTCTTTCCTCACTGTTCTTCATTCTTTACACAAACTTCTGCAGGAGCATCTATGAGAACAGGCACATCCTGAAGTTTGCTGACGACTCCGTCATAGTGAGTCTTTTGAACGACAGTGGAACTGAACACGGCACTGTGGTTGATGATTTCATAACTTGGTGCAATGACTTCTTCCTGTCAATCAATGTGTCAAAGACCAAAGACATGGTTATTGATTTTCGGAAATCTCGACCTAGCAGCACTCCTTATACCATCATCCAAGATAAGGAAGTCGAGATTGTCCCACAATAGAAATACCTGGGAACTGTCATTGACAATAAGTTGAGCTTTGAATCAAACACTGATGCTGTATGCAAAAAGGTCCAGAAGCGCCTCTTCTTTTTAAGAAAACTGAGTTCATTTAAAGTTTGCAATGTTCTAATGACTTTGTTTTATCAGTTTTATTGAGTCTGTTCTTTCTTATTGCTGTGTTGGCTTGGTTTGGTTTCCTCTCCCTGTCCAATACGAACAGGCTGGCAAGGCTTATCAAAGTGGCAAGTAAAGTGATGGGGGTGCAGCAAGCCCAGCTCCAGGATATATACCTCAAGCGGGTAAGGAGAAAGGCTAAGCTTATTCTCGACTGTTCTGAGCACCCACTGTTTCAGGAGTTTGACCTCCTCCCATCCGGCCGCCGTTTTAGGATGCCAAAGACCAGGACGCGGCGTGCCAGGGTCTCCTTTATTCTTGATGCCATAGACAGGCTTAATCTCCTGGGCTAGGCTCGTCTGCACACCCCATACTACTTCTTATGCATTTGCACTTCAATGCCTTGTTTTTTATTATGTTTTTTATTATCAATATTGTTTCGGTATTATGCACTTTAATGCAGTGGTTACATTATTACCATGCACTTTAATGCATCACACTTTATTAGTAGTATTTTTATTGGTAGTTTTTTTTATCTACCTTGATTCTCTGCTCATGCACTTTATTGCATTATCAGTGCATTATTGCACAATGTTGTCAGTGTCTTGTAGGGGCAATGTACTTTTCCCTTTTTTTGCTCAAACCTGTTCGCTCCCGTAGCTATTGCAGCTGTCATGTTATTATAATCTGTGATGTCGTCTGATGTTTTGTGTTTACTGTGTTGTTGATGCCTGCTGCAACTCTAATTTCCCTCGGGATATCAATAAAACTGAACTGAACTGAACTTTTCCAAATGTTTTAGAAATAAAGAAAAACTTTACTTTTGCATTAATTATTTTTCTGGGGAAATGCTTTTGTGGTGACCGTGACTCAAAGTGCAGAGCACTAAGTCTGTGGTCTTTATCAACTCCACTACTCAATTGGATGGAAGCCATGATGAGATGAAAGAGACTCCAATATGGAAATCAAGTTTCTCTAAAGTCAGACGCAGACACAGTCAAACTCATCAACAACACTGCTCTGGTATTTTTAATCCATTTTATTTCCAGTATGTTTTTTTTTTTTTACAATTCAAAAAACAAAACATGAAGGGAGCATGATGAGCAACATGGTCACAAACAGAGAAACAGTTGAACATTCACAAGAGTGTTGATCCAGGAAACCTGGGATTGCGGTTTTGTCGTGCCTGTGTGTGTGTGTGTGTGTGTGTGTGTGTGTGTGTGTGTGTGTGTGTGTACTATCAATGGTGTGCGTGTGTGTGTGTGTGATGATGACATTAGCAAATGATGATACTTTGCGTGTTTTTTAGGCTACTTCTAAGATTTACACTTCATACAGTTTGACTATAAAATACTATTATTTTCTATATTGCCAATGGCCTTGGATAGTGGAAGATAAAATGTGTAAATATGAATTTGTTGTCTAGATTTGTGATAGGATTAGGTTACTTTACACCAGCTACATGTGTAGAAAAAACGGTTCAAAGTGTTTTAAAATGCAGGACTGCAGAGAGAGGAGGTGGAAAGGTCAGTGTCAGCCCGTGCTTATAATTCAAATCTCTTGAAGGCAATCCCGCTAAGCCTTGGTGTGTGAGATATTCTCCTCTGTCAAAGGTTCAACACCTATATTACACCTAGCTGTTTGCTATGTGTGTAATATATCATCACACAGTGTATTGCGATATAAAGCCACGATACAGATCGTGGGGCTGAACAGTGTTTTCTGATAGCAGTTATCGCCATATTTTGGCAGAGCGAACAACACGTCTAACAAAGATAACTACCACGAAATTCAATAACACAATTTTGTGCCATTTTGTTCCTCGTTACTCAGTATATTAAGGAAGAAACAAAGAAGAGAGTCTAAACTTGTTTCATATAGGCAGCTTTAATTTCAGATTGACTCCTGAAATTGACAGTATCATATGTTGATTCATCTTGTGAGCTGAACATAAAGTTCTACCTTTATAGGTGACTGAACCATACCGCGCCATCTACAGCGGCATCTCCTCGGGTCAGGTTTGTAAGGGGCAGTTTACTGAACTAAACTGACCAGAGATCAGTGGTTTGATCTGATCTGTGTGGAATGTGGGAAGCAGAGAGCAGACGTCAGACTCTTGGCGTGGCAGTGTGAGTTTCAGCTGCTAGAAATATAGAAGTAGTATAGAACAGTATACAATTTAGTATTGTAATGCCACCACTGTAGCAGTAGTATATCATGTTTTAGTAGTGTGAGTGTACCACATGAGTTGTATGCTTAACAGACATCAGACTCTTGGATTGGCAGTGAGTATCAGCCGCTCTGGCAGTAAGAGCAATAATAACTCTTATTCTTAATTGTTACTTTTGTGAATAATTTGAACACTATCGCTATCTGTTACTATATAACCGTCACCTGGGAGCAATTTGATAAAGGGTCTTTGTTGGCACATACTTTTGCGTGCACCCTTTTGTTAACAATAGACTTAATGTAAACTTCAATACTCACCACCCCCCTTGTTAAATTGGAATAAATTGCCCACTGGCTACAGGGAGTAACTCTAGATGGAATCATAACACTCTATCAATTGAAATAGTATTTGTAGTAATAAGGAACAATTTCAACACTATTTGTTGTTATGTATCACTTTCTAACTATAGGGGTAATTATCACTCTTAGCCGCCTTCGTGGCCACTGGCTTTACATTTGACTCTTTTAACATGCACCAGATTCTCATCATCTGCCACTAGGGGGAAGCATTATTCTAGATGTTATGCTATGTTAAACCATTGGGTGGCAGTCCATTCTGTATGTGTTCTGCTGTATTATACCACTGCAGGCATCACTGCAGACAGAGGCGGCCCACCTCAAGGCTCATGCATCACATCAGATATCCCTTGTAGAAAGACAGGACAGGTCAGACTTCACAGGTGGGGCTGATGTGGAAAAAAAAAGAATAATGTAAAAAAATCAAACCAGCCAACACCATGGCTGGTTTAATACCCCACTGCTGCTGTTTCATGGGTGTATGAAGACAACTGTTCTACATCTAAATCTAGTTTGCATTCATACATCAAATGAGTTAGCATTGTGTTATCTGGCATGCATATACCTGGGCCTCATCAGTACAGTGCAGCACCCCCACAACCTGCTCAGCTTCCCACAGCAACTGCTGTTTTAGTACAGCTGTGGTTTGTTTGATAAATATTGTTATGAATGGAGCTCCTCAGTCCATATTACAGGACCTATCACCTTCACCTTTTCAATAGTTCTGTTTCAGGGAGAGATTTGTGGTACAATTCAAGCAGCAGAACAAGATTTAGAGGAGAAAGAATGAACTTGTAGGGAATCCAGGTTGGTGCTGCAGCTATAGAGCAGGGGTGATGGACTTCACCTCCTGGAAAAGTTGAGATCCAGCAAAAGGATGGGGACAAACAGTGGGGATTGTGACAATAAATAGATAGGCTTTGCTAGTGAAAGTTATACATCACAATCCCTACATGAAACCACCTGTTTTGTTATGCTAGGTCAGAGGTCAAGGAAACGCACGCTGACACATCAACTCAACAATATTGCTTTTCCCTTCAGGAAGACTTTGGATCTGCCCTCTTTACAGAGGGATCTGTACTCACCTGGTTAGGCAAGGAAGCGTGTGTGTGTGTGTGTGTGTATGTGTGTGTGTGTGTGTGTGTGTGTGTGTGTGTGTGTGTGTGTGTGTGCGTGCGTGCTTCCTTACATCCAGAACATTCACAGGTTTGCAACACAACAGAATATTCATACATCACTGTGAACACTGCATGGCTACAGTGTTAGTAGTTAGTTACTTTTTTACAGTACTCTCAATGCAGTGGTAGTACAGTACATAGCAGATGTATCAGTACCTCACTCCAATGAAGGTAGATCAGTCCTGATCCCATCTATACCTGGCCATACAATTGCATTGCAAATGAAATATAAAGCTAAATTGTGCACCAAGCCAACCCAGTCTCACAAATTTCTTTTTTACATACCGGTAGTAACATTGGTCCACAGCCCAAATCATTTCACAAAAATAGCTTTAAAACTGCAGTAGCGTCCTCGCTTTGCAACTTCCTAGTCATAAGAGAGGATGGGCACAACTCCCACGTGTGCCGATTTGAACCCCGACCCAAACATAACGCTAACCTTAACCAAGTTGCTTAAACACAACCAAGTTGTTTTAGTTGCCTAAACTTAACCTCCACCGTGACTCGGCCCGGCTCCGGTAGCGAGTCGAGCCACCACCACCAGCCCTGTAACCAGGAAGCAGCAGTGGATTGAGCTGTCTACACGCTGGACTAGGGATGTTCATCAATTATCGAAAATCGATAATCGATCGTTAAGGATTGGAATCGATCCTGTGGCATTTGGATCGATTTTTTAATTATTAAAAAAAAAAAAAAAAAAATTTTTTTTTTTTTTTTTTTTTTTTTTTTGGACTAGGTTTGAGTGGAATTCGTTACTCCTCGCCCCACTCCATTGCACAGCCGACTAACGTGAGGTGGAGCTTCATATACCGTAAATTCCGGACTATAAGCCGCGGCTTTTTTCCCGTTTTTTGGCCTTTTTTGCCCCCTGCGGCTTATATAACGGTGCGTCTTATCTATGGATTTTTTCCAAAAAAAAAAAAAAATCTCTCTTTTTTAGCACTCTTTCTAACTATAAATCCACTTCTGTTTTAATTTCCTCTCTTGCCCTCTTTTAACAACATAACATAACACAACACAGGTAAGCAGAAAGAAAAAGACGAAGCAATCACGCCATGAATGAGGAAATGACTCACCTGCTGGAGGCTGGAGATACACGCTTGGGCTAAACTTTTACTCCGTGAAACACTATCGATTAAGTCCGACATCGCTCAGAGGTTTTGAGCAGCTTGAAAACAAGTTTGAAAACGTGCAGAAGTCCATCCACTCACTCACTAAAGAAACTAAGGCAACCGTGAACAGAGTTTATAATGCGGAAAAGCGCATCCGCGCACTGGAGGACAAAAACAACACAGTGAGTCCGAAAATGGATAAAATGCAAAATCGAAACCCTGCACACGCAGGTTGATGACTTAATCAGCAGGAGTAAAAGAAATAACATTCGCCTGATCAATGTAAAAGAGGAGCTGAGATTGGTGACATGGACGCTTTTGTGGCAAAATCCTGTGTTACATCCTGGACCTGAAGGAAGGCGAGAAACCACCAGAGGTGGACAGGGCACACCGGGCGCCTCGGCCACGTCCAGACCCCGGCCTGCCACCGAGGGCCATCTTCATCTGCCTACTCCGCTGGCCCGACCGTCAACTCATCCTCCAGGCTGCGGGGAAGAAGCCCCTCACCTGGGAGGGTACGCGCTTTTTCGTCCGGCAGGACCTCTCCGCGTTGGTGCAACAGAAACGCGCAACATACAACAGCATCATCGAGTCAATGGATATCGCTTTGGCGTACTGTACCCAGCGAGACTCGTCATAACCAGACCGGACTATCTTTAGCACTCTTTCTAACTATAAATCCACTTCTGTTTTAATTTCCTCTCTTGCCCTCTTTTCACCACACCGCGGACACTGTGTGCCCAGCGGCGGAACAAGAGCTCAAAGTGAAACTGCCGAATATCTTTTGAGTTGGACTGGTCAATAGTACTGTGAGTAACTAAAATAAAAAAATAAAAAACGGAATTCTCTCTTCTTTAGCACTCTTTCTAACTATAAATCCACTTCTGTTTTAATTTCCTCTCTTGCCCTCTTTTCACCACACCGCGGACACTGTGTGCACTGTAAAAAAAACAAAAAATACCACAATGTGTGATTTTGTCTGGGGATTAGTGACCTGACTTTTGTTTTGTTGAAATGTTAATAAATGGGAGCTTCCCCAAACAGCCATCTCTTTCCCGACAATCCCCTCTGTGCACGAAGCCTTACATATGGTAATTAAACATCAAAACACCCGCGGCTTATAGACCGGTGCGGCTTATAGAAGAAAAAAATAGTCACCTTTGAAGGTGCGGCTTATAGACCGGTGCGTCTTATAGTCCGGAATTTACGGTAGTCTCTAGTTTTCTGGCTGGGCACGGGCCTTTGTGCCAACAAAACTGTTTTAAACATGGGAAATTCACACCGGCATGCGCCGGGGACAGCAGTGTTGGAGAGGAGACACATTGAAATAAAGAGTTCATTGAGGAGAACACGTTGTCTTTCGTATTTTCTGCCATAGGCATTCATTTTGTAAAAAAAAAAAAAAAAAAAAAAATTGAAAAAATTGAAAATTTTCTAAGTATTAATAAAATCGATAATCGATAATTGATCGTTAATTCTCACCGATTATCGATTTTGGAAATTTTTCAAAATGAACATCCCTACGCTGGACTGAGGCAAAAACATTGACGTCGACCTTCAACAATCTTAGAGCCGTTATTGTGAAAATAAATCACTTTGCGCTGTGGAGTGCAGTGGACCAACGTTGCTATTTCACATTTACTTGTGAGATCGTGTTGACCAAGCCCAAAAATATAAACACCAAAGGCCAAGCCAAATACCAATACCAATACCAATACCAATACCAATACCAATACCAATACCAATAGAAGATTAGTAGGAGTATTGTTTTTTTCCCTAAACCACCTACTATGGAGGAGTATCATCCTTAGGTGAGAAATAAATATTGAGTTTTAGATATTGTTTGGAGGTGTTTACTGTTTGCTGGGATTTTGATGCCCGGTGTAAATGGGACCTAATATGGATTGAGCCAATGTACTGTAGATAGATACATCTGTCTGATCAGATACAAGTCTAATGTTAAAACATTAGTACAATGTAGATACATACATTAGTACAGTGATCAGTGCATAGGACAGACAGTGTGCCATCACAGCCATTCCACACAGCTATAAAGTGCCATAACAGGATTATTGCATATTCTGATGTCTGACTCTGTCCCATTACTTACAGTGAAAGCAAGAAGGGTGCACTCTAGTAGAGCAGCAGGCTGACAGAAATGAATTAAAAAGTAAAAATAAAATCTTGCCAGAGGCAAATTCCAGTGGAACATTTAGTCAGACAAAAATGCTTTTGACAGACACAACCTTTGTCAGGTACTCAGTCAAACTTGATAAATACAATGTGACAATTTTGGTTTTCATAAAGTCGGATTATATTACAACAGAATCATGATGAGAAATTCACTTCCATCATGTCTTCTTATTTTGTACAGCCACTCTGATTTTCCCATTGGTAACAGGCTATTGCTAGTCCTCAAGACTAGAACCACACTGTGTGTTATTGCTAGTCCTCAGACTAGAACCACACTGTGTGTGTGTGTGTGTGTGTGTGTGTGTGTGTGTGTGTGTGTGTGTGTGTGTGTGTGTGTGTGTGTGTGTGTGTGTGTGTGTGTGCCCCACCTATTCCAGCTATGTGTGTGAGCGGGGCAGCTCATGTCTGGCAGCCTCAGAGAAGTGACTGTGAATGAACCCACAGAGAGCAGGTCCTGCTTTCAAATGGGCATCTTAGCACAACGTTCATCACTGGGCTTTGACTGAAAAAGTAGATAGGATGGATCACACAATGTAGAGCTGCAATGATTAGATCGACATCAAATTAATCTGCAACTATTTTTTTGTATAATTGATTAACTCATTGAATGCCATGGACGTCCTTCGACGTCCAATTAAATAGTGACGTAGAATGCCACGGACGTCCTTAGACGTCCAATGCGTTTTTTGACGGTGGGACGTCGATCAAAGCCTTCCGCAGCTCCTGTACAACTATAGTAGCTATTGGAGGTGTATAACCTATTTTACGGACTCATTAGGTGGCGACAGTGCTTGCTCGGTGCAGTCCAGATTAGAGACAGGTCCGAGAAACAGCCTAAAAGCCGTGGATCAAAGACAACCCGATGCATGCTCCCAGAGCCATTTGCTCTGTCGCGGGAGCTGACATTGGCTCCGAACAGGAGTCAATCCGCGCTCACAACTGAGCCCCTCTGTCCCTGTCTGTCTGTCTGTCTGTCTGTATAGTTTCTCCACCCGATTAGCAGACAGGAAAGCAGCCCCTGACGCCAAACCATTCAGCAATCCGGGTTGGCTCTTCCCTGCTGTGGCGCTGAGAGCCGACAGCAGCACACAAACGCAGCTCTCCGAAAATATAATGGTTGCGTGAGGCTGTGTGCAGTGTGGGGAGGAGTTTACGGGGGGAGGGGGGGAGGGGGGTGGTGCACGCAGGGCATCACACAACAACTACGTCACTACATCAGAAAATATTATCTTCAGACTCAGTGAATGTGCTTGAAATGCTGCATTTCACAAAAGGCGGATTATCTCAGCTAATAATTTGAAAAGCCTGAAAACGCTGAAAACAACCTATCTTCTCCGGCTCATAACTAAAGAACGGAAAATGGTATCAATAAACTTTTTTTTGCTGATGATACAATAGAGCCAGCTCGTTCTTGTGCGTGTTCGGTGTTTACATAGTAATATCACACAATATTCTGTGGGCCTCGAGAAATCACTGAAAACGCTCTGAAAACTCTGGCACTGGGAGCATCCGTTCTCCAAAAGTGGCTGGCACTGAATGAGTTAATCACCTAGATTAATTTTTAAATTAATTATTATTTTTTCATTTAAAATACAATTAATGTACTGTAGCTGTAGGCTAATCTGAACCTTGAACATGAAGAAAAACAAACAAATAAATAAATAAAATCCTGAAAGTAGTGGCAGGTTGAGTAGGAGAGTTGGCAAGGAGACATGAGCCACTGGCCTGTTGTCGGGCATTCTAACATTAATTCAGTAATATCATCCATGTCATCAGTTACAAAGTAAGTATTGGACAATGTCCATATTTGAATTTGGTTGATTATATGTACTCCCTAGTCCTTACATTCTTTTGCAATGATCCGTCCCAGTGCTGTGCTATTTCTATCACTGAGGCAGCATTGAAGCGACCTGTGTGGACTACCTCAGTACAAGAATGTGTGTTGTAAAGTGTGTGTTTAGGTTAGTGGAGAAGGTTTTGGATTGGAAGTTGAGAGTCCAGATACTGATGGGGAAAGGTGGTATCATGGGAATTGTTGTTAAGGGAGAGTTGCTTACATTGCTCTCCCCAATTATATACCACTGTTGTGCCTTTGAGCAAAGTACTTAACCCCAAAACTTCTCTGTGGAGCTGTTCAGTGGCCTACAGTCTATCACTTTGTAGGTATAAGAGGTTCCCCCTTTTGAATATGTGTAAATATGTCTTTACTCTTTCTCCCTCCTGTAGGCCACTACTCTAAAAGAAGAGTCACTTCTCAATCAACCTGACCTGGCTATGGGTAAGAACATGTGAAGGAGTATTGCTAGATGTCAGATGAGGTTGATAGGTTAGATGATGCCAGAGACTAACAGAAGTCTTTCTGTATTGTGGTGCTAGACGACATATATTTATGTGAAGATATATCAAAATGCGCACATGCTAAAAATGCATTGGTTATTAGTTTGAAGTAGCATGATTAAAGTTCATTCATTTCTACAGGGAGCTGGGTTGTCTGGGGATTGTCTTTGATGAGGGGTAGGGATGGTTGTTTTTATTTATTTTTTCTGTGTTTTTATCCTCCCACCAGCAGGGGGAGTAGAAGCAGAACAGGCACCTGTGTTTCATCTAAAAGCAAAACAATAAAACGTGTGCAGAACTGGATCCATCAGTCGCCTTAGCAGGCCCATCTGTCAGCCAGTCTGTACCAGAGCCAACAAAGCTTCAACCTGTCTGTCGGCTGATGAACCAGACACCTCCTCCACTGGCCTGTTTGGCTAAACTCAGCCCCTCCTAGAGAATGTCAAACCTGGACCCAGCAGTAAACATGTAAGGTAAAGTTCTGTTTGCCATGGCAGTGGTTAAGTTCAAAGGTCGGATCAGGGTCAGGTTTAAAGGTCATAGGTGCATTACAAGCTGTGGTTAGGTCACTCATAAAGTGTGCCAACATTTATATAGAAACATAGAAAAGAGATATTGCACATAATGACATGTACAACTCATTATAGCATCTGATGTTCTATGTGCACTAACTCCCATTGTGTCTTTTTTCAATTATTATTATTATTATTGATGTGTTCTTGGCTAACATAAATGTTTGTATTAGGCTACACTAGGAAAATTGCAGCTTGTGTTGGTGAACAAAATGTCTTGTTGAATGCTCCTCTGGCTGGGGTTAACTGTTGGATCAAAGTGTCAGGGTGAGGCTTAGAGAGATGGTTGGTAGGGGTTTTGTGCTGTTCTTCAGTTGACATTCATGGCAGTTGATAGATTATGGCAGTCCCATTGTGGCAGATTAATGGTGCTTGTTGCTATTGGTCTGGTTTGTTTGGTCCAAGTTTGATCTACAAGGGTTAGAGTCGTGGATTACAATAGAGCCCCATCCGTTCCAAACCATGTGTGTGCCTTTGAAAGACTTCAGATTGTTAGATTATGAGTGAGATGAGGTATATTTAGTTTTCTGCATTTCTCTGAAGAGTATGACATTTTTTTTAAACAACAACAGATGGAACAGTTGGATTTAGTAATTGCTTATTTCAGAAAATAAATTCTTAAAGTTGTGCACAATTATGAATGTTTTTTCTTATTTTTGTATTGTCACACTGGCAGGTATCATACTTGTTTGTTGGGATGACCTGAGGCACCCTATTGTAAAAAGGGTCAGGGTTAGGGCTAGGGCTGTTGACTGTTTCTCACAGTGGCTGTGGACTATTGAAATTCCACCTATAGAGAAATAATTTCTACTATGGAATTTTGAGGTTCTACTCTGTGCAAAGCTTTTTTTCAACCAGTATAGTTTGAACGAAACACTGTGATCTGAAGGCTTGAAAATCTAAAAATAGTGAACCTTTGTTATAAATAACAGCCTGCGTAAAAACTGTGGGCCAAAGACAAAGCTATGGAAAGGACTAACATGATGGAGAGGAAGTGTTGAGGCTCTACTGCAGAGGACGTGAGAGGCTCTAGTCACGTAGAGCAGGTTGTGTTGAGGCTCTACTGCAGAGGACGTGAGAGGCTCTAATCACGTAGTGCAGGTTGGGAACAGACCAGGCGAGTGCGATCCAGGCTTCTGCAAATTTCACACTTTCCAAATCTCAAGCACGATTTAAAATATACATGTTCTATTAGCTTAGCCACTAGTAAGATAAAACAGTCCATTGATAACAGCGTTTTCTCTGAACGTGTACATTTGTCTGACACATATATACAAACATACAGACATACTTGACATTTTGCTCATGCCTTTGGTGTGGCTTTGTTGTCAGCTTTGGCTCCTGAAAGTCCATTTTCTGTGTTGTCATTCCCCGAAGAGCTCACCAGGCACTCTTTACTGCAGGGGGAAGAGAAGCCACAGGTGAAGATATTCTCAAGCAATCATAGGGACAAAAACAAACAATCAAAACAAATAAACAAGGTTAGAGAATTTCTCAAATCCAACCACATCATTAAAGGATAATTTCAGTCTTTTCAACCTGGATCCTATTTTCCTAACCTTTTGTGTCTAAGTGACTAATCTGAATAACAATTTCTGAATTTGGTCCAGTATTGAGCGATAAAAAAACATCTCCAGATGTGTTACTTAATCAATGATTGTCCAGGTTGAAAAATACAGAAATTCTCCCCGAAAACAGGTTTTCAAATTATGGTTTTGTGTTAGAATTAATTGGAAATACGTAGGGCTGGGCGATATGGCTTCTAAAGAATATCGCGATGTTTTTCGGCTATATCGCGATACACGATATATATCTCGATATTTTTGAAATCTCTCATAAATGCTCAATTGAACCCTTAAGGGTTCATACACATTTTGACCAATGGATTTCCATGACTTTTCCATGACTTTAAACCAAATTTCCATGACCAAACATTTTGTAAAGTCTCGTGTATACATGAAAAAGTCAGTGAGTAAAAATATTCTATGTAATGTAACTACTAACAGATTACAATAATTGCATTTTTTTGCATTGGGGCCAGTTCTATAGTGAGGCATGGAAAGCCTCACTATACGCCATCATATCTGTGTCGTTTCACTTTTGACTGAAAAATGATGCCTCTAGATTAAAGAAAAGACACGTATGTGATGTTGACTTTTATGTAGGCTAAATGTGCGCATTCGTTTTCCTTATAGATCATGACTGCCCCGCAGCTAGCTACGTTAGCTTCACGTTACCTTGCATGTAACGTTAGCGTTGGTTGCTTTTGGAGACACAAACCCTGGACGTTTCATTTTGAGTAATGCATGAGGTTCTCTATGCTCTATGGTTTACGCCAGCTCTGGGAGTATGAAGTGCTTTAAATGCGGGGATTTTGGTCACAACAAGCGTGTGGACCGCTGCCTGCTGAACTAGGTAGCCACAACCAGCTAGCTACCGTTAGCCACTACAACAGCTAACGTTAACACCAAACAAATCCGCTGCCTCCTCCCCACGTTTGGTTTAGCGTAAAGCCAGCTCAGACTTTCCCCTAATCTCAGAAACCTTGCGGGACATGTATTGCAAATTGCAATAGTGGTTGTTTGTTTTGTTATAATTTGAAACGGTCAACAGCCACATTGGAGGCGGCCATGTTTCGCCAGCTGCTTGGGTTGGTTGCTGCCGGGGATGGGTGTGTCTGACGCGGTTTGACGCGTTTGACGTATCCATGTGATTCCCCATCCCTTCCTGAGTGTGACAGAGCTCTCCCTTGAGAGGGAGAGCTGACAAGAGGAAACGTGAAGCGAGTCATGCCGGCGGCTTAAGTTATAAACAATGCGTGACAATTATACTCGAATGTTCGCGATATAGTGATTTCTACATCTCACGTGGCACAAGCCGCGATACATCGAGTATATTCGATATATCGCCCAGCCCTAGAAATACGCATACTGTATGTCATTAAGAATTTACTCAAATGCATGTAAATGAGGTTATTTGAAAGCCTAGAACCTGATGTGAATTACTGTGCTCTTTCATTCCGAACTAAGACACCCATTCTTACTATGGACTTGTTGCCATCTAAATCAGTAAATCTTAAAAACACTTATAACACTTTTGTCTTCAAATAACATTTTTGGGGTTGGGGGGCGGTGTTGATTTTCCCTGAACCAATTACTAGTGATGGTCTGAAGTTATTTTCAGTTACACATGCTGGGCATATTTTACTTTAGTCCACCAATAAAGCAGCAGAAACAGCAACATGTTTTTTTTTGTGAGTATCCTAATCAGTAGCAATATAAGTAGAAGTTATGATGAATCATATTCATATTTATTTTGAGCAGGGAGCCCATCCTGCCTCTAAACATTCCAGTACATTTTATATTTTTTATTTGTCTCGTCGGTGTCAGTGGTCTGCTTACTTCTTCTCCTCATCCGGCTTCAGCAGGAAGTGAACAACCAGGGCCTTTATCACCATGATGAGGATAGTTAAGCCGATGACTCCGCCCACTGCCGAGACAATGATGGTTGTCAAAGTATTGTCAACCTCCTTCACTGGAGAGAGGGAGAGGAGGGAGGAAGAGAGGGATAGATAGAGAGATAGAGAAAGTGGTGTGAAGAATGCAGAGAGAAGGAGAGAGACATTGGCAGTAATAGATCAGAGGGAGATAAGATAAGATAAGACATCTGTAGAGCTAACGCCACAGACGGATTATCACATGCATACTTAAAATAAAATAAATAAAAAACTTGGGGAAGCTGTGTGGCGGACATATTGGGAGAAAAATAACGATAGGCAGGTCTGACATGTCCGTTAATAGAGTACTGGAGGAATGAGTCCGGAAGACCTAGGACGCTAGCACTTCTGGCTCGTACGTGTAAATTGCAATGGGGGTTTTGTATGGGGATTTCGGTTAAATGCATGAAATAAGGTCTGCGTTTAACAAATGTTTATCAAACAGCGGTGTTGTGTGTGCCAACATGCAATTGATCATTATCTCGTCATCACAATATGTATCTTAATTATTGTTAATATGAATAGGAATCATACTTTATATGGCACTTGTGATCGGCTATTTCAAATAGTAAATATCCATGTGTTTGGAAGAGTCAAATTGATTTGAGCCAAAAATAATCTGGCCACCATGAGGTCTCATTTAGACAAATCTGGACCACTATCTAATATGAGTCAGACCCTTGGCTGGTTTCCACTGAAGGTTCAAAATCGTGTTTGTATGAATACAGTCAATAGGCTTGAGTTACATAAAGTCAGGTACGTGTGTGTCCATGTAAACACGTGTGTGTGTGTGTGTGTGTGTGTGTGTGTGTGTGTGTGTGTGTGTGTGTGTGTGTGTGTGTGTGTGTGTGTGTGTGTGTGTGTGTGTGTGTGTGTGTGTGTGTGTGTGACGTGTGTGTTACATACGTTGGTCCACCACAATAAGAGTGTAAATGGCGGTGTGGTTGCGGTTCTTCTCTTTGGGATTCTTGGCGAAGCAGTGGTACTCTCCCTCGTCCTCAAAGGTGATGTTATACAGCAGGATGGAGATGTTGTTTTTCTTAGAAGTGCCCACAAACTCCACGCGCTCAGTAAAGAGCAGCACCCTGGGCTCCACCCCCTCGATGGGGATCAATCCCTCGCACATCTACACACACACACACACACACACACACACACACACACACACACACACACACACAAAACGTGTACATCAGCATGTGTGTAGTCAGAAGTTACACTTGTCACTTGTCATATTTCCAGTATCAAACATACGCAACACACAAAGAGAATTAATGCAATTTTGTGTTTGTGCATGAGTGTGTGTGTGCGTGTGTGTGTGTGTGTGTGTGTGTGTGTGTGCGCGGCACCTTCAACATGGTTCCGTTGTCGTTGTATGCCCAGCTGAAGTAGAGGTTTTTGATGCCGATACAGGAAGAATAGGTACAGGGCAGCAGAACTGTGGAGCCATTCATCGCGTAAAGAGTCGAAATTTTACCTGTGGACACCTCCAGCCCACTAACACACCATGCTCCTGGAGGGAGGGAGGGAGGGAGGGAAAGGAAAGGAGTACAAACATCATAAAAAATGCCTTTGGTGCACCAAATAAATCGTCAGGCCATTGAAACTTTGACAGACATTCCAGATGGCGGTCATGGGTCACTTTTACTTCGAGGTTACTGCCTACATTGCTATACCAACAAAATGCGTTGGTGAGGGCAAAAAATGATGTATGGGTTGGTTATGGGTTCATACTTGATTCATTGATTGACTTGGCTGACTGATTGATTGGTTTATTTCAGTTTATTGCATATTTAATGGTGCCAAGCTCTCATGAGTAAGACACTATTATGAAGTCACTGAGAGCAGATATGTGCACAAACAGATCAGGTACAAGCACAGGGTTTCCATTATCCGGTAATTGCCGGCCTTTTACCAGTAAAATCAGTTAGTCCGACACATTTAAATCTCTTCAGTCGCAAAGTCCGGTGAATATATTTCCCTCTAAGCACAATTGTATTAAAATAGGCTAAAATTAAATTTCCGGGCCATTATTGGTCATTTCGGCCAAGAAATTACAGCGAGAGAGAATGAGAATGACTTTTATTGCCTCAGTAGGTAATCAGATATGAGGAATGTGAGGAATTGAGGAAGGAGGTGAGGTGAGTCAACAGCAGCCACAAGCCCTGGCTGTGATGACAGCGCTCCACGGTTATGGAGGCTTGAATTTCTTTTTTTTCTTAATGTCCATCCGGTTTAATCTTAATCTTAAAATATGTATTAACAAAATAATTCAGGAATTCATTTGGAAACTTTGTAAAATTACTACATCAAAGCCCCTTTAAAGTTTAAACCAGACAGGTCACAAAATACTCTCATACATTTTTGTATCGTTTTAGGCTATATTAACAATAATGTATGGTTGTCATAAAATCCCAAGGCACACCTGGACTTGCCTCAAGGCACAGTATGCCCTAGGTACACCATTTGAGAACCACTGTTCCAGGACATGTTGACCGGCACCACGGAAGCACTGTACAAACGTCAAATTATCAATGAATGTAGGTCCTATATTAGGTAAATAATTCATCTTGTCTTCTAATCTATGGCCGCAGCAACAAAACCTGAAGTGATGTGCATGGTTTCTTAGTGCTATTTAGGTTTTCCTCCATTATCAATATGGTGGTGATATCAGCAGAAAGGTACCAAAATACACGTAGAAATGATTGTAAACTCAAAAACCCACAGTTTTACACATCCATATATCTTAATTTAGAGGTAAATCAAGCTATTCATCCATGCCTTATAGCCACAGAATTTTCAGTCCTACACATATCATTTCAAAATAGCCATTATACAATTTATGAGTATAGATACAGTCGGTCTGTGTGGGAACGCCCCCAAAATGTTACTCCGGCTGGGGTGAAACCCCCATATATCTCAATGGGCTGACTCACCAAAGGACAGTGCTGC
This sequence comes from Poromitra crassiceps, assembly GCF_964638095.1. Taxonomy (NCBI): domain Eukaryota; kingdom Metazoa; phylum Chordata; class Actinopteri; order Beryciformes; family Melamphaidae; genus Poromitra; species Poromitra crassiceps. The sequence goes on from NC_139642.1 coordinate 31,072,411, forward strand.
GGCTCTCTATACAGGATTGGTGATTCTAGAGCAGGTATATAAGACGTCTGTTCAGATGTGTGTTTACTGCGGTGGTTGAATCACCGATCCTGTCTGCCTGGGCTGGGCTAGCAGCTAAATGCTAACTATGCTGAATGGGGAGGATTTACCCCACCCTGACCACGCACCCAGGCAGCTACCCCATCGTCTATGACGAGACATTGACTGTATCATTCATATCATGTATAATTAATGAATACAGACGTATTTTGTTATGTCTCAGATGTTTTTGTGGAAAGTGATCAATTAGAGTAGATTAGATTCCTCACAGATACAGTGAGGGATGGAGGGAGAGCAAGAATTATGAAGAGAGTGAGGGAGAGAAATGAGGAGGGAGGGGCGGAAGAAGAGAAGGTCAGAAATGCCAGGAAGAAGGGAAGTGAAAGCATGGGGAAAAGTAATAAGATAAGAAGAGAGTGAGAGAAGAGGTAGATTGGGTCATCCACTAATCGCATCATCCTTCCTTTATTTATATAAATAAAAGGGAGCAAGTGGGCAATTGTTTGTTTGTTTACATTTTTGTCCCACATTTTGTCCGGCCACAGCTATGCCGTTTTACGTACGATCTGGCTGAAACTTTCAGGAAGTGTAAAGAGCACCCGTGCGGGTGACCTGACGGAGCCGGATTTCTTAATTGGGTAATTGCCCTAATTACCTAATGATGTGATGTCAGTCAAGTGATGTTGTCATGAGCAGATTGGGTGATGCGAAGTTGAGCAATTGTTGTGCGCTGCGCATGCCAATACAGCAGGCGAGGCCACGCTGCAGCCGAGCTGTGGGTGAGGCCGAAATTTAGCAATTGTGCGATGAACGCTATATTAATGCAGTCCATTTGGAAGAGAGGAGGGAGATGGAAGTTAGACAAAATGAAAGTCACTCATAGAGAGGTAGACAGAAAGACGGACATAAAACGTTTGATGGTGTTGTCAGTGTTGTGCAAAGCCAGTGATAGGCTACAGACTCAGCACAGCTGACTAATCGGAGTGTTAGTGAGGGGGTGATGGTGGCCGGCCGTGCACGGCCTGCAGTGACAGCTGGTGTCATTCTCAGATTGTTGTTTTGATGTCACTCACACTCACTTGGGGCCTATTTATAAACCCTCTCCTCCACTCTGACCTGTTCAGGATCACATTACACATCGACTGTGTGTGTGTGTGTGTGTGTGTGTGTGTGTGTGTGTGTGTGTGTGTGCGCGCGTGCGTGCGTGTGTGTGTGTGCGCGTGTGTGTATGTGTATGTATGTGCGTGTGTGTCTGTGCGGGCGCCGTGCATGCGTGTAGGGGTTATATCAATATAGGAATATTATACCATCTCCTTGCTGTACGGTGGAGAGACATCAATATTAGCGAAACACCATAATAAAAACCTCTGGTATTATTTCTATATGGAGAAAAAAAGTTTACTTCCCTATTCAGCTTCTCCTTTGACTCTTTTTGGTGTGCTCTTAAGCTTCTTTATGCAGCACTGGGCACCTTCTCTTTCGCTCTGTCTTTCTCGCTCTCGGGGTGGGCGGGGCCTGTTCCTCAGGGACGCTATCACTACATAAGCGGAGGAAAGACGTGGAGATCTGGGCAGGTTATAACTAATACATGGATATTTTGCGGGAGTTTGTTTTGTTTTTGTTTTTAGAAGTTCCTTGAAACTGAATGTCGGTTTGTCCCGGCTAGGAAAATCTGGGTTAAGTAAGTATTCCTCTGCACTCCTTCAACAATTTCTGGCACAGTGCCCTTGAGCAAGGCAATTAATTAGGCACTTTAATGGCTCTTTCCATAAATGTCAACATGGGCTAACCTGTTATTCTCAGTGGGGATAATGATGCTAAGGAGAACAAGGGAGAGCTTCCCCTTAAAATAGCACACACAGTCTCTTTATCCACACTGGAAGCATGGTGATCTTTCACATATCTGGTAGGGAGGAGTGGTGTTCCCCCTCGCACCTACAAATAGATTTTACACCTCTCTCATTTTACACCTCTCCTCTCTGCTCTGCTCTCCTCTCCTCCTATCATTACAATGTGTCCTCACTCACTACACGCACAGATTCACATAGTAATGCATGTGTTAATGTGTGCATTTGTGTGCGTGTGAGAGAGAGAATACAATGTGCTTGTGAATATACAAAGGTACAGTATGTGTAGTAGTATGGTAGTACCTGTATATGTGTGCGCTTAGTCGCTTACAAGCGTGTGAACACATGTATGTATGTGTATGTAATATACATGTATGTATATGCATGTCCTTGTCTGTACAAGAGTAATAGGCTGAGGTGTGCGTGTGGTATTTTTAGCTCCACTATCAGATATCTCTTTGCCCCAGTTGGACAACATCAATATCTGAATCACTGAATCCCTCATGGGAGGGAAATAAGCTGACTTTGTGCGAGCATGTGTGTGTGTGTGCGTGTGTGTGTGTGTGTGTGTGTGTGTGTGTGTGTGTGTGTGTGTGTGTGTGCGTGCGCTTGGTGTGCGTGTCCTTGGCTGACTGTCAGGGAAGGAACCGTTTGTAAAGTAGGCCAGGGATTGAACGGTTAATGTATTTCTGACTGAACCTATAGAGAATTGACCGAAGACAGACAGACAGAGAGAGAGAGAGAGAGAGAGAGAGAGAGAGAGAGAGTTTCTTCCTTCCTCGGCAGGATGGGTCCTTCCATGGTCCTTCCATGGTGGACTCTTGCCTGCCCTCTCACTCACAGAGAGAGGTGGAGAGAGGAGGGAGAGAGAGGGGGGGATAGAGAGAGGGAGGGGGAGAGAGAGAGGGAGGAGAGAGGTGGAGACAGAGTGGGGAGAGAGAGAGAGGGGAGAGAGAGATGTGATGAGAGTAGGGACAAGGTGGAGAGATGAATGGAGAGAGCAGGGTTAATGGAGGTGAAAGAGATGGAGGGAGGGAGAGGAAGATGTCCCGTCCAAGGTGAGTGAATGACAGCAGGACAGAGAATTACAGCAGGGCTAGTGTGTGTGTGTGTGTGTGTGTGTGTGTGTATGTGTGTGTGTGTGTGTGTGTGTGGGGGTGGGGAGACACAGTTAACCCTACACGTTGCAATCACTCACACACACATGCAGACAAGCATCAATGTACAGTTACTCTCCAGGTTGCCTGGTTGGCCTGAGTGTATGAAGAGGGCAAACTCACTACCGGAATGGAGGTTAGGCTCACTCTGTAATGACCATGAAACCTCTGAAAAACATTGTGGCTTATTTGGTCATATGACCAATATTAGCAAATATTAATAATATATTATTTGGTAATATTAGCAAATATTAATAATATATGATTTGGTAATATGATATGTGTGATAGCCTGGTTTGTTCACAGTGACAGAGAAACATGTACTACACTCTCTATTATAGTAACACACAGTTATGCTACACCACAGACTGTGGCTTGTGAGCACCATGCAAATCAAGATGCAGCCTCAGCATCATGTAACTGTTACACTACACGTTCTGTCTACTCGTTTACTTGATGTGAGGCTGCTGGCATTTTGAAAGTCCATTTGATTCCTTTCTGCATCATGGTGTTCTGTCTCTTCTCCTGGTTGAGATTTCCAATTGCCTCACGTAGCTCTCCTTTGGACGTATGATTGTAACCTGTCCTCTTCTGCCTATGAAGCGCCGTAGGTCATTGATACATGATTGTCCTAAGGCTGAGGCTATAGTTCAGTATTATTATTTGTTTGTTACTTGCTGCTGAGTTCGAGCATCATTTCACTGCTTTGCTTCTTGTGTACGTTGTACCTTGGCATGTCACAAATAAAACTGAGTTTGGACTGCTAGTGGCAGGCAGCATCGTGGGGCTTTAATTTGGAAGAGAAAATACACTTCAGCACGGAAGCTGGGAAGTGTTGCTTCCCAACTGTTGATGTGTTGCTGCAAAGGGAGAAGTAGAAGAAGAAATAATGGAAGAGAATAGCATATCAACCTTTAAGTCCTTTATATATTCATACTACTCCTAATCATAATTATGTAATGTATCCCTGAAACACAAAATACAATAATATAATTATAAAAAAAAAAAGTAAAATGCAATAGGCTAATACATATATATAAATATAACAATGATATTGTATATCGCAATATTTGGGTGGGACTACATCGGAATGTAAAATGTTGGATATCGCCCAAGTCTAGTAATATGAGCTCTGTTTCAGCTTTGTCCAAGTATTCCAGAGAGAGTAGGCTTGGCTCCCTTTTCAATTTGTATTTGATGATGTGCTGTGTGGCAATCTTCTGTGGATCTGGATTGTCCTCAGACTGACTGATTATAGCCTGAAGTTCTTTCCTCTTGTTACTCAAGTGCAGTAGCATCCCTCTGAGCCTGAGAAGCCATGCAACTGCTCTCTCCAGCCGTCGTTCTCAGGAATTAGTGATGAGCTTGTTCACTGGGTCAGTTTTCTCCTCTGACTGTAGCAACAGATTGTAATATTGATAAGGATGTTCTGATGTTGATGTACCAAGAAGACGCACAACAAGAATGATTGACGCTTACTGATGACAACGTAGATGATGATGATGATGAGGCGATGATGATGATGCTGACAGTAACGATATGTAACGGAACACAACACAGCTCAAGAAGTTCACACGTGTGTACTTGTACATCGAGTGACAACAAACATCTTGTATCTTGTAGCACATTTCTTGACTTCATCGTCCGTAATAAGGAAGTAGACTTAGGTCGCTTGTTTTGGCCATTCACTCTCTGGTTTCAGCAGACAACTTGGGCCTTGAATCCAAGTCTCACTTTGGATGAAGGTTTCATTTTTCAATTGAGTTGAGTTGATGTATTGCCATTGTGAAGGCTGAGAGTGCTCACTTCACTGTGATTCTGTTGGCTACCAAGGTCTTGAAGCGAGTGCTCTCATTTGAGATGTACGGTACTTCTTGAGCACCGTAGTGCCATCAGTCCAGAAGACATACTCATGGAGAGGGTTCAAGGTCACGGTAATGAGCATCTTGTTACATTTAATGTAATCAGGATTGGAAGACAATCTTTTGCATGCTTATGCTGTAGTTCACTTCTCACTCCATCCTGCCTCTCACATTGCTCATGCCTGCTTACTCATAAATTCCTTGCTGTCATTTTCCTGGTGCGTCAATTGAGACATCAGCTGTTCACATGAGCTGGTCACTTCTATCCAATAGCATAGCGACACACCTCCACGGTAGCCAATAATCTCGCTGCTGTCTTTTTAAATATGTGTCTCTCTAGCCACTCTAGTCTGCTCAACTGCCGCTGTCGACACGCACCCCTCCACCTCCCCGTGTCACCCCTCCACCTCCCCGTCTCCGCCCAGTCTTCACAGATTCATCAGCTTCATCAGTCTCAGGAGAGTGGGGGGATCTATCTTGCTGCTGCTCAGGGCTGGTGCCCTTCGATTAGAAAATGTCCCTGCAGAGTCTGAGCGCCAAAGGCTTTACTTCCATTATATCATCTGTATTTCATTATATCATCTGTATAATACATCATTATTTTTACTTGATTCACCGTCGCTCCTGATTGAAGTGCAGTTAAGCCCATTGTTCTTTGTTTCCAAGGGAGATTCTTTGGTCCATGAAGCAGTCTGCCCCCCAACTCCTGTCTGCAGTCCTGATAATGAATGCTTGCAGCACTGCCTGCATCTAGTGTATGTATGTATGGTGAATGATCCAGCCACTTTTATGCTGTGCAATGTTGTCCCAAGGAATAATCTTGAACTCCACCTCTGAGGAGACAGAGGTGACAGTGATTCATCATATAGTTAATTTAATATATTATGTCTTTGCGGATTGTATGTTGTTTTAAAGATTGAGATTATTTTAATATGAAGTGGGTTAAAAAGGCGGGACTGTTGTTGGAATGTGAATGAATTCCTGTAATATTTTTGTTTTATCCGTCATGTTAAGTCTAGACATAATTTAAATCAGGAAGATTAGCCCTTGCTTCATTCATACCTCTTCCTATCCAATCCTACTACTATAATTGGAGAGCTGGTGTCCGCAGTTGCAAGGCGCACCTCCAAAATTTGCCAAAACACTTTTCAGCGGTCTGGAATGAATCTGATGGCATTGATGATGATGTCACCGATGATGTCACTATTGACATGACTGTCAACAGTCATTGCTCGAGTGACATCACTGATGACATCACAATTGCTCGAGTGACATCACCCTATCAGCGTAATCTTATTCCTGACGTCCTCCCCTCATCATCGCATCATGGAGCCAACCTTTAATCTTGTTTGTTGTATATCAATAAATGTTATTTTGAACCTTTATACTATAGTCTCTCCTGATTGAAATATCTTCTGGACTTGTCTCACTTTCCTTAATGTTTTCTGGCCTCTTCTCTTGGTGACTCAATATCTGTCTACAGAGATTGTTTTTGAGAGTTTTTGGCAAAAATACATTGTCCGGATGTGGGTGGGTGTTTTGAACTGCCTTGGGCATATAGAGACAAGAAACATGTTGTTAGCCTTCTCAGACAAAATGGGTCAATGAATTCCAGGCCTAACAAAGGATTGAGAATTTCCATTCACCCAACTGGCTCTTCTGCTCCTTCCATCCATGCACTTATCCTGACTCTTAAGACATCATTTGATGGAATGGAGATATGCAATATTGCCACAAATGGGATGGAGATTGACAGCAGGGCATAAAGATAATGTATAATATAATGGGCTATAAGGAATTCATCATGACATATACATCACATCATTGGTCATAGGTAATGGCTAAACTATGCCTTAATGCTTCAACGCCACTATACCCATTAGAACTGACCACAACTCAAAATCAATTAAGAACAGAGCAAAACAAGGTGCCCTAGAATAGCAACCACCCTAAAGGCCCAATTGCTCCATTTTCATCTGAAAATAAATGGATCCGTTTCAAACGATGTAACGGTCACTGCCACATACTGCTCCGTTTCATCCGTATCCGTAAGCTTTCAGAAGACATGCAGAATTACGTGCGAAATGAACAGAGTACTGACAGAAAGCTCTGTCCGTATGCATATCCACATTCCCCCTAGGAGTGCTCTCCAGATGGGGCACTTAAGAGACGTCTTAGAGAGACAGAACCATAGATCATTATTGAACAGAGTCAATAATGATCAACAACCAATCAATAAGCAATCATTCAATCAATTTTCACTCACAAAGCTCTGTCCATATGCGTATCCACATTTAACCTTGAGCATAACTGGGCCATAAGGGTGAAATAGAGACACAGACTTACATGAAACTCCTCTGTATAGTAACCCGATATAACCAACCAAAGCCAACATAAAGTGTCCAACCTAAAGAAATACACAAAGGCCAATTTGGTGTTCTGATAAGAATTAAGTGTAAAAGATAACTATAGAGGGTGCTACAGAACATTGCTGAAGTTAGAGTACTTGTGTTTTTGTTGCATGTCTTGGATTGTTGGGTGTTTTGTCGCTTTTGCGGGTTCTTTAATGATCTTGTTGATCAGTTCCTGTTTTATTGGATTGGTGTGTTTTTATGGTGTTGTGTTGTATTGCATGCGGTGGTGTCTTTTCCCCGACTGCCCCTGAAGTATACAGGCAGAGACAAAGCCCAGAGTAACAACAAGTGTGGCGCGCTGGTGGGAGATTGAGAACAGCAGGGATGCCGACATGAGGCAGGGCCAGAGAGGAAGGCACGACTAACAAAGAAGCAGACGGAACTGAAGGTATCATCGACTGAACCCACAGACCGGGAGACCAGCCACCACAGCAGCCTGAAGATCAGCAGGCCGTGTCTGTTCACCGTGATGGATACTCCAGCCTGGGACTGTAGCATGTGACGTCCTATCCACCCAGGAAAACTGTGAGTATTTATTAGTGTTAATCGAGACCGGTCTCTGGATTTTATTTCAAGACCAGTCGAGACCACAAGGCCCATTCTGAGCCAGGAAAAACCCTGTTTTCTATCGTGTGAAATTATTTTCTACTGCAGACCAAACAAGTTCACATTTCAAATAAATGTTGGTTTCAACATCACCACTATAGACTAATGGCCTGTGTCCACCTAGTGTCTTTTTCCAACGTTAAACGCTGGGAGTGCGCTGGGGAGCGCTGATCCCAGCGCACAATATACAAGGAAGCAACGTTAGTTCAGTGCGGTAGGAGCTTGATAGCTGACAGCTAGCAAGCTAACAACACAGGTAGGCTACGCTATTAAAAGCAGTAAGCACAACACTCATCAGAAATATTAAGTGTCTAGCCAATCTGCTCCCACAATTGAGCCTTTCTGTCTCTGTTGCAATAGTTTCTCCATATGATTAGTTGCCAGAAAAGGAGCACCAGCGTCTTTCTGAAAAGTTAAATTATTCTCAGCTGGGAGCGCTGGGAGCCGGCGCATAAAAACGCCAGAGTGCTCTGAAAATAGACGCTGGGCGCAGCGCACTTTCTCTAGACGTCCGTGTGCGCCCGCATACGCTCTCCCCCCATTGGAAACAACTGAAAAAAGACGCTGGACCTGAGGAAAAGACACTAGGTGGACACAGGCCCTAATGCTACACACAGAACATACTGTATCATACAGATTTGACTGTTTTCTTTTATATCAGACACAGGTTTGTGTTCCTACCTGACATGTTTCGACGGTAATACTTCTGTCTTCTTCAGAGGTGTCACTAGATGGTGTGTGACGTGCCTTAAACAGCTGATGTTGTTTACAGAGGCGTGGTCGTCCTGTCAAATCTGACAGGACGACCACGCCCCCCAGGACGTCACACACCATCTAGTGACACCTCTGAAGAAGACGGAAGTATTACCGTCGAAACATGTCAGGTAGGAACACAAACCTGTGTCTGATATAAAAGAAAACAGTCAATCTAAGTAAAGTATAGACACTATGAACCTTTTTGGATTATTACGTGAAAGTTTTGTATCATACAGGTTATTCCATAATTTAGCAGGGTTTTTACACTTCATTCTGCTCACTGTGTTGAGCCTTTCTGAAGGTCAGTGATGTGATATTGCAGTGTATCTGATCACAGGATTGCCTTCTGTCATTGAGTCTATACTGTACAACCATTTATATTTGACTAAAATTCCCACAATGATTTGTTTCGTTGTTAAGAGACAACGGTCTGGTCTTGGTCTTGACTTGGTCTCGGTTTAGGTGGTCTTGACCCCAACACTAGTCGTTATTATCATTATTTTGCGGCGGACACTGGGAGGCCGGCTGCGGGGCCGGGCCAGCAGGTGGTAAATGTAAACTGGTGTTTATCTGTAGGATACTGTCGGGGGTTGGCTGTTTGCCCAGAACGAGTGGAGCACCGGAGAGAGGACCATGGCATCCACACAGCTGTCTGTGTGGAAAGGGGAACGGACCGCCGGGTTGGACTGGTGGTTTGTGATAGCAAATTATTGATATGAAATAGGTAAATAATCATGTTTGATTTGATATTTAACATCCCTAAGAGTTTAATTTGAGCAGCGATACATTGTAATACAAGTGATAGTGAAATCTGAGTTCCAGTGGTTTTATTTAGCCATAAGCCAAAACACAGTTAACACTTTGAGTGCCACGGCCCTTGGGCAAAAGGTGCTGTACTGTGCCACATAGGCCGCAATGCATTTTAATATAGCCATATCATTTTTTGTGTTCCTCTTATATGGACAACCAATAGCCTCAATGAAACTTTGAACCCTTCTGTTTCATTTTAAAAAAAAACTGTGTTTATAAACCGTTCCATTTTGGAAATACACCCCTCTGTAAAAGAGTGTTTTCGACCGAAAAGAGCATGCTGAAATTAGTTTCTGAGATAATCACATCTTTATGTTAGAAAGGCGACAGAATGAATTCTGCTTTGAGTTGAACAAAATGCTATAGCTGAAATGAAAGGTTAGAATGTAGAATGCAGGGGAACGTGCGATGAAACCATTCTCATACTGTAAAATGGATTGGCGAAAACGCTTTCGTTTTCGCGCTGGTTGCTGGCGGTGGGGGATTGCAAATTTGCATAATAGATTATGGGTGCAACACACTTTGAAACACGCAGCATAAATAAGACCAGAATCGCAAAAGCTTCATCAAAGCTCTCAACCGAAACCCCAAGAAACGAGCGAGCCCATCCAGACTTGCCCAGCGGCCGCCAGCAGACAGGAGCAGCAGCAGCAGCAGCAGAAACTCGCTTGTGACACGCCCGCTGCAGCCAAGAAGAACACACACGGAGGGAGGAGTTTGAAGGAGAGGGGGGTTTCCTGCTGTTATGGAGGAAATTACTGTTCAAAACTATTGTTTAGATGTCTGATGTCTTACTGATGCCAAAAATGAATGGTTAAAGTGACTGTTCTATCGAATTTCACAAAAAGCTATTTATCTCAGCTTAAATTTTCAGACGCTGAAACCATGCTGTATTCAAGTGCTAATGCCTACATAACTACTAACTCTACAAACTAACTCTTTTAGACAGAGAAAGCACACATTCTATTAGTTCTTTTGAGATATTTTGTGTTCACAAAATCTTAGCAGAAAAGAATCCTCGGGTCTTGAAAGATGAGCCAGAATCCTCAAAAAAACCCTTTGGCAGAAGCTACCTACAGTAAAAAAAAAACGGCTGGCAGTGAATGTGTTAACTCTGCAGACATTCTATTCTATTCTAGCGGGAACTTCCACAGAAGCGGTTTTGAGTACTTTTGCCCGGTGTTTATGTCTGTCTGTGGACAGATCTTGTGATCACGGTTGCATCACAACCGTGCAAGATGCAGTCATGACACTTTACAGGGGTGTAGTGGAGATCACAATGAACGCCAAGTTTGAAAATGGGTGTAGCCCGAGCAAGGGGGCCAGAAGTAGCCCCCCCTCACATGCACACTTTATGCCCCTAGCCCACAAGATGGCCTCTAGTTATTTTATCATTTGGTCAGTACAGTGTGTGTGTGTGTGTCTGTGTGTGTGTGTGTGTGTGTGTGTGTGGCCGCCAAGGTCCTCCTTCCGGTGGTCCACTCGTTTGTTTGCCTGTGCAGTAATGACGCACTACCGACCCAGGCAGGAGTATTCACGGTGAACAGACACGGGCTGTTGCTCTTCAGGCTCCTGTGGTGGCTCGTGTTCCGCTCTGTGGGTTCAGCTGATGATGCCTTCAGCTCCGTCTGGTTGTTTGTACCCTGCCGGTCCTCCGTCGGTCCTGCCTTCCTCTGCCTTGCCCTGCCTCGTGTCCACGTCCCTGCTGGTTCCAATCTCCCATCAGCGCTCCACACCTGCTACCTATTGGCTGATTACTCTGGGCTTTGTCAGTGCCTGTATCCTTCAGGGGGAAGAGGGGAACAGACTGCCGAGGACGTCACAGCTGCTGACATTCAGGTGTTGGACCGGTGGTTTCACCGACTGAGAGGCGCTAACAGTAATGAAATGGGCCCTATTCCATTAGGGGGGTGTCTTACACATTTGAGGACTTTTAGACATTTCTTACTTGCCCTTTTCATTCATTGTTGTGGTAATAAACCTTTTAAAAACCTCTGCTCACCCTTGATTTCTAAAAAAGAGCATTTGAATGGAGTCCTAGGGCTCTTTTAAACTCCTAGGTGGCCTTGTTGACATTGACTTGGCCCAGCCACAGCACAGTTACCTGCACACCAGCTTTCCTGCATCACCTTGTTTGCTCAACTTGTCTTCACAGCTAATCCCACAACATGATGGACTGATCAGCTTTATTTAAGCTGTAAGAGTTAGAAATGGGAAAATGCTGCATATTGTTATGTATTAAATGTTTCCCACTCTAAAGGAAGTTTGGCTCCAAAATGTTAGTCATACAAATGAGAGGCGGACATGTCATATAGCAGTCGTATTTAATGCTAAAACAACTAAGTCATATTTGATAATCAAGTCAGTGAGCAACATGTGTGTATGTGAAAGTTTGTGCACTCCTTAAAGTGAAAATAATGTCAAGGTCTAAAACTGAAATGGAGTATTGTTTCATTGGTCTGTGTGACTGTCACTCACAAATATTTATTCATTAACATGTTATTACTTTACTAGTTGCTCACACTTCATATTGGTTTTGCAGTTAATGGCTTTGAACAATATTGTAATTGTACTGATGTTGTTGTTGTTGTTATTTTAGGGTAAAGGGGTTTATTTTCTATTTTTGTGTGTAGGATGGAGCAGTCATCTGAGAACATGTAAATCCAAGTTAGCGCCTGGCTGGCTCACTGCGCCTAGCTCAAGAGTAGGCAACTGGCCAGCCATCATGAGCCGCGAGCAGGACATTGTGAGTAATGAAATTGCTGAAATGTGAGTTATGACGAACCAATTCCATAGCCTTTGCTCTACATTAACCCAAGAGATTTGCATTTTTGCACAGATATGAACATTTCTGGTAGGCTGAGAATTGCATATGCCTCTGTCGACTTCCGTGCTGTTTGATGCATCAGGCACGTGACATCACGCATACACGTACCCGCCCCCTCTCCATATGCATAGGCTGCTCCTGATTGGTCTATCCTCTCATGCTACAAACCAGCATCTCATGAGACAGACACGTCTCACTTAGAAGCAGCTGCACCGCTCACAAATTGGCATAATATGGCATGTAGTTCACCAAGGGATGGCATTGGAATCGACTCCTGTACCCCCCCCCCCCCCCCCCACACACACACACACACACACACACAACAAGACATCTATATAGCCTGAGAATCAAAATCTTAAATTACGTTTACACAAATGTTATCATATTCTGCTCCATATTTAGCATTCCTCAATATTCGCATTTCACATTTTGTACATTGCTGCATGGTTTCAATTAGACAGTCCTGCATGCAGCTCTGCCCCCTCCCCTCCCCTCCCCTAAAAAATACACTTTTTGAACTACATGTTTAATTTGTCACGCATGGACGGCTTTGCAGACTTTATGGTGAGTGAGTGCTCGATCGGTTTACTGGAATCCAAATCCTTCCCACCCCCACCGAAAAGACAAGCATCCAGCCAGTTGACCGGCCAATGAGTCGGTCTGCCTGCCAGCCACCCATCCTGTGTGTCAAGCAGCTTCAGGCCAGCTTAGGGGGGGGGGGGGGTGTTATTGACCATGATGGTATCAGTACAGCAACAAGTAACCCACACCTGTGACATCACACATTTTAGACGGTGGGTGGGGGGCAGAGAGTGAGTGGGTGAGGGAGGGAGGGAGGGAGGGAGAGAGCACAGGGTAAGCTAGATGAGATAGGAGAGGTAACAAATGACAGCACATGTTGGTATGGAGCAATACATATGTAGGATGGGTGGTGGAGGTGTGTGTGTGTGTGTGTGTGTGTGTGTGTGTGTGTGTGGGGGGGGGGGGTAACAGCAGACACCCAGACTGGCATAAAGCACAGAAACAAAGGGATGGAGCAAAAGAAGAGGAGGGGATAGAAGCGAGTGTCATGTTATAGATAGACAGTATGGTATAGAGAGATGGTATAGATATAGGTAACAGTGGTATAGAAGTAGAAGAGTGAAGAATGACGAGTGGACAGTTAATTAAGGTCTATAGAGAGAGAAGTATAACTCACCCAGCAGCAGTGCAACTAGCAGACCAGTATGAAGCTGACCCCCCGATCTCCCATTGGAGACACTCAAACTGGTGCTGTCCACCGACGCCATGACACCTGTCTGTCCGTATCTGTCTGTGTTCTCGTCTGTCGCTCTGTATGCGTGTCTCCCAATATCAATCTGCCTGCTCTCTCTGTCCAGTCTGCAGTCAGTCCAATCCGTGTCAGTGAGTTAGTGTCTCTGGAACGACGTGGGTGCGAAGTCCTGCTCTCCGTCCCTCCCTCTTCTCTCCTCCTCTGCACTCTGTCCCAGGAATGAACAGATGAGGGAAGCACAGAGAGAGAGAGAGAGAGAGGAGGATAAATTCCTTCAGGGAGCCTCTCTTCCTGCCCGGGAAGACCGAGGGAATTAAGGAAGGACAGACAGATAGATGGAAGAACGCAGCACTTGAATGAAGCGTGCAGGTCTTCTCCCTCCCTCTCTCTCCCTCTGTCTCTGTTGGAGTCGACGGTGATTATCCAGCGAGGCGATGGAGAGAGCGGCGCTGGTGGCAGCAGTATGGCAGTATAGCGTCAGAAATGCTCCACAGCTCCAGCAGCAGCGGCCAGGGAAGCAGGCTGGCCGGCAAGCCCCACAGGGGGAGACAGCTGGGGGCAGAGCAAGAGTGTCACGGGGGGGGAGGACTGGAGCAGAGCCAGCAACCAGGCAGAGAAGCAGCAAGCGCGTGTCTCCCCGGCCGGCACAGGGAGGAATGAGCGGGAGAGTTACTGCAGAGAGAGAGAGAGAGAAGGAGGGGGTTGAGTGGAGAGAGAGTGTGTGTGTGTGTGTGGGGGGGGGGGGGCTTTTAACTGCTATCACACACACATGCACACCATCCAAAACACAGTAAGGCTGAGTCAGCCTTTACTCCAAAGGGTCTCAGACTCGGGATGGGCTCTTCTCCGCTTTCACTCCTCTTCTCCCCTTTCCTGCTGTGTGTCTCTGTGCGTGCTGGCAGTCCTCCCTGCAACACACCGTGTCTCTGTACGTGTCCTGCAACACACCGTGTCTCTGTGCATGTCCTGCAACACACCATGTCTCTGTGCATGTCCTGCAACACACCATGTCTCTCTGCATGTCCTGCAACACACCATGTCTCTGTGCATGCCCTGCAACACACAGTGTCTCTGTCTCTGTGCATGTCCTGCAACACACCATGTCTCTCTGCATGTCCTGCAACACACCATGTCTCTGTGCATGTCCTGCAACACACCATGTCTCTCTGCATGTCCTGCAACACACCATGTCTCTGTGCATGCCCTGCAACACACAGTGTCTCTGTCTCTGTGCATGTCCTGCAACACACCATGTCTCTGTGCATGCCCTGCAACACACAGTGTCTCTGTCTCTGTGCATGTCCTGCAACACACCGTGTCTCTCTGCATGTCCTGCAACACACCATGGCCCCTATCGTTGCATCGGCGCAGTTTCTAGGCCGAGCGGCAGGCGCAGATCAAAGCAGTGGGCGTGGAAAGGCGCACTTGATATCGTTGTGCTGGCGCTAGATGCAGCCCAAAGCATTACAACCACGCCTTTTAGGCGTAAAATTATGCACCGTCATGCTCATTGGATAAGTGCAATAAACGAATCGCACGCTTGCCTTTTTAGCTCCAATTCCAGTGATCCCGCAAAACCAGACGAAAGCCAAACGCTCTGCCCCCCCCCCCCCCCTCCCTTCATCCAGCCTGTCTGTCTGCATTATAGGCTATTATTCCATATTATTATGCTTCTCAAACCAATCTAACTGCAGTTTCAATACTGCAAGCATGTAAATACGCTACACTATAGCAAGATCAAAGTGAAAATAATGTTCTATGCATCAGCTAGAAAAATATAGCCTATTAGATTGGTGAAAGTTTGTCCAGAAAGATATCATTTTCTCTCGCCTGCTGCAGGAAGGATGATGCACATAAATATACCCTACATTATGTCAAGTCATTGCATAAATGTGTTTTTATTGTAAAACTAAATGTGAAATAGGGCCAAGTTATTGGACGGACATCACAGTATAGCAGATGCCATTAGAAGCGCGTTCCGAAGCGCGTTCCGCTGTTACTTCTCTAAATCACGTTAACTCGACAAGGGGTATATATATGCCCAGGAGGACATATATGTTTCACATAGGGTGGTGTTTTCATTTCGAGGTTTTATTTGGTCCAATATTGAAATGTTGACAATGGCAGGCTGTGTTACCATTACACATTAATTTAGAACTACCTTTTATATCTATTTTGGCTCATTTGGTGGCTATTTAGTAGCGAAATGAAGAAACACAATGCATGCTGGGAACTCAGAGAGAGAGAGAGAGAAGGGTGACAGAGAAGAAGCAGTGAAGGCAAAGAATAGGCCTGCTTTTGAAAAGCGCAAAGCGCTAAATGTAGGCCAGCTCCCAAGATATGACTAGGCTGGTATTTAGCGCCGACACGCCCACTTTGGGACTGCGCCACGCCCATTCGGCCTAAAGCGCATTTGGCAGCCTAAAGCCTATTGCTATCTTGCCGAAACAGGCGCAAGGCACGTTTTTTTGCGGTTAAGGCCCGTAATAGCGCCGATGGCCTGTGGGAGAATAGAGCCCACCATGTCTCTGTGCATGCCCTGCAACACACAGTGTCTCTGTCTCTGTGCATGTCCTGCAACACACCATGTCTCTCTGCATGTCCTGCAACACACCATGTCTCTGTGCATGTCCTGCAACACACCATGTCTCTCTGCATGCCCTGCAACACACAGTGTCTCTGTGCATGTCCTGCAACACACAGTGTCTCTGTGCGTGTCCTGCAACACACCATGTCTCTGTGCATGTCCTGCAACACACCATGTCTCTGTGCATGCCCTGCAACACACAGTGTCTCTGTGCATGTCCTGCAACACACCGTGTCTCTGTGCATGTCCTGCAACACACCGTGTCTCTGTGCATGTCCTGCAACACACCGTGTCTATGTGCATGTCCTGCAACACACAGTGTCTCTGTGCATGTCCTGCAACACACCGTGTCTCTGTGCATGTCCTGCAACACACAGTGTCTCTGTGCATGTCCTGCAACATGCCATGTCTCTGTGTGTCCTGCAACACACCGTGTCTCTGTGTGTCCTGCAACACACCATGTCTCTGCAGTGTTTCCCACAGATTTTTTTTAACATTTTAAAGTAAAATGCATGAATTTGGTGTACTTTGAGAAAGCTTAAGAGCAAAATTAAAAGGCTAGATCTATGAAGAACATGTCATCATTACTGTGCTGTGGGTTTACAATGACAAACTAAATTTCTCCCTATAGGTCAGGGATACTCAACTTGCTTTGCCACTTTCGTGAAATGATAGAAGGCGAGGGGCCAGTTAATAAACAAACAATTTTTCAATACATTTTTACAATACACATACAATACATTTTTCTGTAGCGGATTGTAGGTTTTTGGGGTGTCAGCCGGAGTTTAGGCTGACAGTGTTGTGCACACCGGATAGTTAGTTAGGTTAAGTTAGTTGGGTTAAGTACATACATAAGTGCCTGGGTAGCGAGCAGATGGCGGTACAATTTAGCAGCTAAATCATAGATTATTGAAAGATATTCCATATTCCAGACTGAAATGCTATAACAGAAGTATTGGCCAGAATGACATGAACATTTATTGGACACTTATTCAGCGGATATCTTGCATGTTGCGTTCAGGTGCACTGTAAAAAAAAAAAAAATTTTTTTTTTTTTGGTCAACATCTTATTGTGGCGGTTAAAATATTATTGTGGCGGCCCGCCACAAATTCCTTTATGTATGGGAAACACTGCTCTGTGCATGCCCTGCAACACACCATGTCTCTGTGCATGCCCTGCAACACACCATGTCTCTGTGCATGTCCTGCAACACGCCATGTCTCTGTGTGTCCTGCAACACACCGTGTCTCTGTGTGTCCTGCAACACACCATGTCAAAATCTGATCACATTCATTTGCGTTGTCAACGTTTTCCATTCAATGGGCCTCATCATGCTGTGGCTGATCTCTCTCTTTGCCTTTTCTGTTGAACAATATGTGTCGTTTTAGGAGGCGCTGTGCATGTACGACGTACGCTGTAGTTTTGTTTAAGAGGTTGCTTATTTTTGTGGATGCAAATTGCATTGTTAACTGTATTATAAACATACCTTTGCCATCACTGCCCCAACCCCCTGGAACTCTCTGCCCCTCAATATCAGAAACTCTGACTCACTCACCTCCTTCAAAACCCAACTCAAATCCCACCTCTTCAAAACAGCCTACAATATCTGACTTCTACCTCTAACCACCATTCCATCTCTGCAATCTATTGATTTGTATTTGTTTTGTATCTGTATTCGTTCTTGTTATTTAGTTTTGTTTACTGTATTACTTTTCTATGTATTGTAAAGCGTCTTTGAGTTCCCCAGAAAAGCGCTATATAAAACTTATGTAGTATTATTATTATTATTATTATTATTATACATACAATAGCCTATATGCCTATTTTTTTACATTATTATCTTTCTTCAAAATTCCTTCTGAGAATTATAATACATTGTGATATTATGATTGATCTAAATTACTAATAGCCTACATTTAGAGCCCTTTCTGATTTTTATCGAAATGCCAAAAAGCTGCAGCTAGACTACTACAAAACTGTCGTGGTGAAAATAAGTATGTATCAAATTACAATATTATATTGATGTATTCCCCTTTATTTCCCTTTCCTTCCATAACTGTCACTACAGATATGATGGATGTTTGACCTCCACGCGCACGTGCACGTGCACGCGTGCAGACACGCACACACACGCATGCACGCACGCACGCACGCACAGACACACACACACACACACACACACACACACACACACACACACACACACACACACACAAAGATGATATCAGGTGATCCATCTCTAGGTATTTGATGTTATGTCCAAGTTCAAGTGTGTGTGTTGGGCTGTGATAGATAGCAAGATACATTTGTTAGATGCAGCATGCTAGCTAGCTAGATAGACAGGCAGACAGACATACACACTTCAACATATTACAGGAAGTGAAAGAGATGCAAACATCCATGGGGATATACATACACATAAATGTGTGCATATGCATCCAACACACAGTGACACAGTTGCATGCACACACACACACACACACACACACACACACACACACACACACACCTGCCTCTGGACAGGGTGACCTTGGACGCTGTGTGTTGAGGGAAGGCGGAGCAACACCGGACATTACACTGATGAGCCCCGGAGACGAGAGGAGGAGGTACATGTAGGGGAAAGTTAGGAAGGTTGGGGACATGGATGGGGGAAGGAAGAAGAGGGGAGAGAAGTTCAAGGAGAGGAGAGATGGGACAAGCTCAGGAGGAGTGGGGGGTAGTGGCAGATGACAGGGGGAAGGGGAGGAGAGAGGGAGGAGGCAAAGGAGAGGGAGGGAGAGAGAGAGAGCGGAGGATCTCTTTCTGGGACGGCCAAGGCAGTGAAATTCTGCAGCGGAGCCACAGCTGAGCCGGTCCTCCCTCTCTCCATACCTCCCTCTTCTCCCATCCCTTCCCACTCTGTTTAACCTTCCTCTCACCCCTCACTCCAACCTGCTACATCCCTCTATCTCTCTCTCCCTTTCTCTCTCTCTCTCCACCTCCCTCTCTCTCTCTCTCTCTGCACCAGCTGGTGAGCGAGCAGATTTCAGAAAGCATCCTGAGTGGAGGATGAGAAGTGGGGTGGGCCTTGCTACACCTCTCCTGCTTTTCATCTGTTCTTTCTCCTTTCTTCATCTCAGCGGGTCCATCCATCTCTCCACCCCTCTCCACCTTTTTGCTCCTTTTTTAATCATTTTGTGCTCCGTAACTCTCCACTTTCCGTCTTTTTGTCCTCTTTCTTCTCCAACTCTGTTGCCCCGTTCTTTCTGTCTGTCCGTCCATCTGCCGGTGGGGAACTAAGACCATCATAAGGTGAGTAGTGTCTGAACTTGAGAGCAGCTCTGCCTTGGCACACACACACACACACACACACACAGCTGAGTTAGAGTTAGAGTTGCTTATACCAGACAGAGTTCAGCTCCCATTTGTATTGAAACCTGAAGGGAACATGCAGCCTGGCCTCTTGGTGCAGGATTTGTGTTGGAAGCTTGTCTGTTCTTTTGGGTTGCTTTTTGCCTGAAGTTGACATGGTGGTTTGAAACTGGTAATGTTCTGTTTCATGTTGACTAGTTCGGTGTGGACTAGCATTGGAGTTTGGCTGCCTAAACGTTGAAGAGTTTGTTTGGAACTAGCATGGTTTTAACTGGGTGCTGGTGATTTGTCCTTGATCGTAGTGGTGCTGAGGTATACTTAAGCAAAGGGACAAAATCCAAAGTGTGTGTGTGTGTGTGTGTGTGTGTGTGTGTGCGCGTGCACGCACACAATAGAATTGTGACAAGTATATTGAACATTTATTGCATATCTGCACCATTTGATAATTTGCTCACTTCTTAAATACATCCTAATCTTATTTCATGTATCCTATTACTTCTTGCTACAGCAACGGCCAAATTGACCCGATCATTGAAGTTTAATTTGATCATCAAATCTAATCTGACATACTATATAAGTATAGATTTAGTTATATCAATGTATAGAGTCAATTTAGCCAAGACCCATTCTCTGTCAGTTATCTACAGTATGTACTGTACTGTATGCAGATTATGTCATGTACGTATTGTAGACATTTACTAAGGGTTCAACAGTGTGAGCTGTTTTATGACCCTGCACTCTTCCCACTCCAGATAGTCAAATCAGGGCATCAAATTCTAGCCATTTTGGACTTAAAATAATAATTAATCAATTAATAATTGTAATTATTTTCAATTAATGTTAGGTAATTACTTCCAGGGTTGTAGGTGTTGAATGCGATTTCTCAAAATGCCATTTAGTTTAATTTTAAGGAGCAAATTAAAAAAAAAAAATTAGTTAAAATATGCACAACTTAAATTAAATACTTGATTGCCTTTCATAAAGTTACCAACAAAGAGTGAAGGTATGAAAATTAAGCAATCAGTTATTAATTAAGTTGTAATTGGCTGCTTGCAATGTTTATTTGATAAGTGTTTTGTTAACATACTGTACTGTGGCCTATTTTGCTGTTGTACTGCTGTGGCTAATTCTATTTTATAATGTGGTCAAGTGACACATTGTGACATCTTTAAATGATGGGAAGCCAACATTGTGGACATTTTTCAGAACTGTAGCTCAGAGCCAAACTGAATCTCGTTTGGCTATAAAAGCTCCAAATGTGTCCACAAAGTCACCTCTGACTGATTCTCAGTGGAGCAGCTTGTCATTCCTCCATGACATCAGAGCACAGCTTGGAGAGGGAGTGGCTAACATTCACATAGAGTGCATGAACTGATCCATCCCAATGTCATGATTGAATGCTGTTTTAGGGGATATTTCTGCACAATAGAAATGAACTAAAGAAAGGATTTTCAATTTCATGCATCAGTATAGATGCTATCAAATACAAACTGCATGGATCAGTCAATACACTGAGACAACACATGTCCAGGGACGAGTCGATGCAGCAGCAGCCAAGAATCAGCCGACACACACGTTCACAATACAGCTGGAATACTGCCACTGTCTGACAACAAATAAAGGTCGAGCTCACTTGGCGCATCAGAGGACATTTTGTGAAAACGGATGAGACATCCTCCTAGCCAGGCTGTTGAAATGTATAGGGGTGTTATAATAAAGCGCGACAAAACAGCAGCATTGTCCTAAATCATCTTTATTTCAAAATACATAATGCGACGATGACAGCTGCTTGTGCAGAGGCAGCACAGTGCAAGCATTGGTTTGGTGTTCAGTGTCATTTAAAGTGATGCTCAAGCAACTATTTAGGGCAAATTCATAGCCGGACAAGGGGAACATGTGACATGCATGCAAAGATAAATCTGCATAGGACATGGCTTTTGTTTTTTGTAACAATTCTGCTTGATCAATTCAAGCTTTGCTAGATATGGAATCTTTGTTATATTGACAAAATCTAGATTATTCACAGTATGAGGAACTATTGGCCACAAATATTCCTGGTAAAAACTGAGCAAAAATTTGCCCCAAATGTTTACCTGTCATCACCTGAAGGGTCCAGCACAGACCCTGCAGCTTAAACATGCATCACACAGACAGGTAGTGTCCCAGTTAATGTGACAGAATTAGGGCTTCCCCCTACTAAAGCAAGTCTTAATATAGGCATTTTGGCAACTATGTCCATAGTCTCGATAAATTAACGCATTGTCTTTTTCTGACATTGTTGCTCTTCACCAAGTGTCACTGTGTAAAATGACCACTTTAGCTTTATCGTATATATACAGTATACGATTGTGAATAGGTTGTTGTGATGGCAGATATGTGCTTATTATATTTCAGGAAATCACAATACATCGGCTAAAATGTTGGAACACACAAAAGAGATAATATAAATGGATTAAAAAAAGAGAGACTAATACCCTAGATACTACTGTACACTGTCAAAAAAAGGTCAGTATAACTTTTGTCAAACTGTCGCGCTACGATCGGCCAGGTTAGCTCACCAGATTTGCTACCGAGGCTAAGACATTACAGCTGCCATACAGACATGCAGAGTAAAGCAATTTAGACAATGATTTTCAGTATACAGTAATTCCTCGCCATCATCGCTATTGTTACATCTGAGCAATGTGCCCATGGAGTCTAGCTGGCCTCTTCATCACAACATACTGTAATTCATAACATCATAGGACATTTAAAGATAAACAAACCAAACATGCTGTACTGCGTTAAATACGGTGATTAAATGTCTTATCAAGACAATATTTTTTAACATTCAGATTGCCGTGACCAACAGAATTAGCAAATACATGTACTTCCAATACATTTCCCATCTAACCATAGCATATATAGCACATTATACCATCTTGACAAGGTGAGTTTTATAGTGTCATTCCCATTATAGTCACATGCTTTTTATCTATCAAGTTTTTTCTGACTCTTCTCCCATTTTCTCCCCAATTGCACTTGGCCAATTTCCCCTGCTGTCCCGGTCGTTACCACTTCTGCCGATCTGAGTTGTAGACTAGCACATGCTTCATTTCCACAAGGGAAATGTCAAATTAACGCCGGCACACAGAAGGAGCACAAGGCCCACAGAGACAAAGAATCTGGGCCAGGGGTGAAGGAGAATCATACTCCTTGTGGGAGATGGTGCTATCAGCGCTGTGTACAATGAAATGATCTAAACCTTTTCATCTTTTATATGCAATCTTTAGCAGTGGGCCTCATCCAACTATTGACAAAAATCTAAATAAATTCAGCCGCCTATTCCCCTGAATACGTGTCTCTCTAATGCATGTGAGTCTCAAGGGATACATTCCATTGATAACTTCAACCTGTTATGGGAACATGATGATCTCTTCAAAGGGAGGGTCATTCCACCTAAATGGCTGACAATCTTCTACACTTCCTGTGGCATCAAACAACTTCCTGTCCTACCCTCCACCAGCGAAAGGCTCCTCCGCAGAAAGAGTGCCAGCTCTAGGGTGCCACCAGCGACCCTACTCCACCTGCTCTCTCTGTGGATCCCCCTGCCACACTCCCCCCACCTCTGCCATGGACTCCCCCACCTCTATCCACACTCCCCTCTGACTCTCCAGCATCCACTCCCTTCAATTGTCTGGGATCAAATGAGTCACCGCCAGCATGGCCAGGTCATGGGTAATGCCATCACCTATACTCTGCCCCACACCCCCTTTCCTTGCTGAAGTAGTACAGGCGTTACTTTGGAGACAGATGTAGGGCATCATTTACGAGACCTTGTGATCACACATTTGACAATAATCCACTTTAAAATACACACCGAAAAGAAAAGAAAGGCTTCCCTCATCTGGAGAATACTCTCTAGATAAACATGTTTCAGGTGATTATAAGATAGAACAAAATAAACTAGAGACATCAAAGAGCAATGAAATACCAATATGCGAGCACAAATGTATTTAAATGTATGTAGTATTTTAGAAATAAAGCACTCACATTGAAAATGTGATGAAACTGAAAATGAAATCCGGCTACTGTATTGTTTTATATGCTATGTGATTAATATACAGTATATACCGTATAGAGTGGAAGCTTTAATATGCCTTGATTCACAGTCAAGCAGTACAATGTCCGCTGTAAGATTGCTCTGGGTTTCTGCTCAATTTCACCAAATAATATTAAGTTTCTTCACCTTTTTATATATAAAAAAAATATGGGGGGCGGGAGGCTGGTGGGTTGATAGCTTATGCTCAGTTTTGACATGAATTGAGTACAGTCAATTAAAGCATCTGAACTTACCCTGTTTTGACGATACTGTATAACTATGTTTTTAACCAGTTTGCCGGTTAGGAAGCCCTCTCTGCTGGTGGCAACAGTGGGATTGAAAATAGTAAACAGGGCCTGGGTTTGGATTAACAGTCAGGGAGTTGAGGCTTCAGACTTCAGTTGAGAGCAAAACAGGACTTCATCTGTAACATCATGTATCCATACAGAAACATGCAGGACTATTGAACATTGAACAGAACCACATAGAGAATGACAGAAAAGTCTTGGTTAGAAGCTCTGGCATTTTCTCACATTGTAGGTCTGCCTGTTAACACATTGGTTACATCATAACATCTTCCATCGTCATGTTATTCATCTCAATCATTTATATATTGAAATCTCTCTGTCATAAACATTGTGTATTCTTTCAATTGATCATTAAGCATCCTATTTGCACCACTCATAAACATCTGTTATTCTATTGTCTAAATTTCACAAAAGTATCTCATATAGTTTACATCTAATTCACAGAGATTTTGTTTCATAACAATTTTTTAAGCTATTGTTTAAATGCATGTCTTGTAAAAATTTCATATTGTCTACATCTTCATAAACACCCCCCACTTTATATAATTTCATATCAGTATCGTAAACATTTCATCTTCTTTAGGTATATCAAACATTGGTCAGCATTGTTATATCATAAATATTGTTAACATCTTAATTATAAATGTCTCTTATCATTTGTATTTGAATTCTATTTGGTATAATTTCCCATGTTATTGTCTGGGTTGCAGCATCTTTTCTCTTCTAAGCTTTTGGTCATGGTGAGGGGTTATTACTGTGCGTGTGTGTGCATTTTGAGGCCAAAATTATTTTCTACATTTCCAGTACTGTCATAAATATCAGTGCATGTGATATTTGAGAACCACCTTTATTGTGTTCATGTTTGTGCAGGTAGCCACAATATGCACAGATAATTATTTCTGCAGTGTATTTCACTTTAATTTGTCCTTGATGTGTGTCATTGGCCTTGGAGAAAAAAAAGTAATCAAAGAAATGCCAACAAATTTGGCAAATGGTCCATCTACCAACAAACCCCTCATCCAGTAGTAGTGCTAGTGTTGCCTTCTGAGGGGAAAGTTCAACCTTATTCACTCACATTTATTTCTAGTAGGCTACATGTGAACTTGTGAAAGAGGCCTAACTGCTACAAGGAAACATCAATCAGTGAGTTAAACTGAAAAGTATCATGTCTGTGCACACCACTAGTGACTAGTCACCTTCTATTTTTACAGTTGTCACCCACAGTCAGAGGCAGATGAAGCTGTGCTTATAGTGTGTCTCAGTGTGATGCCATGCTTCTAATGTTCCTAAAGTCTACTTCTAGCTGCTGCTAAAGTGATATGCAAAGTGGTGAGGAGGTGTTTGTCAACTAGTTGGGTTGAGCTCCCTGGCTTTTTTCAAGGAGAAAATCACATCTGGCACAGACAGAAAAATACATGCACGCACACACACACACACACACACACACACGGTCATACACGCAAACATCGACGCACACATGCAGAAGGGGGTGGATGGAATCACTGGACGATGATTGACGCAGTCGTTACTATAGATCTTCAGGTAGGGGGTACGCATGTCTGAAAAACAGAAACAGAAAGATAGAATATGAGAACCGCCATTCCCACTTAAAGCAGCACCGTCCTTTGTAGATGGCCCATTGTCAGGCTCTCTAGAGATCAAATCCAACCAGCAGGTGGAGAGATCTGGGGCACAATACATGCTCACCAGTGGTGTAGTGGAGGGTAGATGCCGTCTACCTACTTATTTTTCAGACGGCTTTGCGTCTACTCACTTCTAAAGCTCCTTTGATGCGCATCCATTCAAGTTTTTTCTCTTTTCTGCCTATCTGCCGGGCAGCCGGGCAGATTGAGATTCCACCAGGAAACGTTGCATTACGACCGCGAGTGAACGCCTGTGTCCACCAGAGGCGTCCACGATGCGGCTCTCCGCTCTGCTCCACTAAACAAATCGGCCTGTGTATTTTCACCCCTCTCTTTGAGTTGGGGGGGGGGGGGGCGTAAATTACAGTCTACCCACTTCTCCAGGGACCACTATATCACTGATGCTCACACTCAAAGACACACACACATCAGGAGACTTATTAACACTCGGGTCAGCCATGTGGGTTGTGTAACAGATAGGAGAAAATGCATCACAGTAGTGTAGTAATGTAGCATGTCATGTACATGTATCGTGCTCATGTCTGTGGGTCAGGACAAAGGGCTGTTCATCTGTTTTTGTTTTTATTATTCACTGGTATTATTTATGGTGAACCTTTATTTTCAGAATTTCTTCCCCAAGAGGATTTATCAAAACTATTGACACCCTTTGGTTCATGGCCATTTTAATTTATATTTCCCACTGGCTCTGCCCTCTGGGTCTGTCTTGCCTTACCCATCCATGCGCGGGGATTGAACACTAAAAAATTGCATGCATGTCAGCCACTAGCCAATAGGATGACGCTGCCCTGTATAAAAGCAGGATGGAGACACCACCAATGTCCAATTCAGTGACACCGACGATTTCTCACAGCCGCGGAATGCCCGTGGCTCTAGCCACAGAGCTCGTCCGTTTGTTCAGGAAGGTTCCTGTGCACCTTCTCTCAGAAGGTGAGGGTGTGAGCAGAGAAGCTGGAGTTAGGAGACCACGCCTCACTCCCCAACGGGATCTGTCCTTGGTTTCCGAAACACTGGTTTGTGCCCATCGTTCAAATCTCTCTTTAGTTGTTGTTCATTCAACGTTGATGAACATGAACTTGACTTGTTACATCAACTTGACTAGGAAATTTAGTATTTTTATTGATTTGGGTAACAGCAAGATGGAGCATCTGTTAAATTCAGATAGCTTCAGGTAAGTTGCCAATAGATGTATTTTCCAATAGTTTCCTTGGATTGTTTAAACTTACAGACACATAATATACTATGGCAAATCCCATCTAATTTTGACCTAAGGTCTGCAAGGCAAGGCTAATTATTAAGATGGGCATTAGTTTTGGTTACTAGCAGTAGTCAGGGCAGATTGAGAAGTCTAATTATAGTCAACTTTGATTATTCTTAGAGGAGGGTTTTTTAATTTTGATGCATCTTTAAATGGACTTTTGCTTTTTTAAATGTCTGAAACCATTTCTAATTTCTGGTCCAGGTCTCCACATAGTATGACATTCTGAAATAGCACAGGATGGAACATTGTGAATGACATTCCAAACACCAAAATAACACAAGTGAACATTATAAAGAGTATTGTAAACATCAGAAAACAAACATGAAAAGAACATGTAAACACCCAAGAATGAAACAACATTCCATACATGTAACCACCACACGATTGTATGGGCACGACCACAGCCACTGATAAAGAGTTTGATGTTGTGCAGTAGGAACAGTGCAGTGCTGCTGCCTCTTCGAATAAAAAGGGATAGAAATAACTTATTTTCTTCCAACAAATGTCCTCCATGTCCATGAGTATACATCTATCATGTGATGTCAAACATTCTAAAAAATAATGTGCCACAGACTTACAAATTATCAATCAACTGTCTGGAACAGGCTTCAGCAGCCAACATCTGCCAATGGAAACTGCAATGGTCAAACTCTCTTCATCAATGGCTCTGGACACAACCAGCTCATCATGTCTCTGACCCACTCCACCCATGTCTGCCCAACACTCCATTCTCTAAAGGCAGTGATACTCAACTGGCGGCCCGCGGGCCACATGCGGCCCGCGGGCGCCCCCTGTGTGGCCTGCGATGGAATTGCAAAAACAATTTTTATTTTTTTACAGTGCACCTGAACGCAACATGCAAGATACCAGCTGAATAAGTGTCCAAATGTTCATGTAATTCTGGCCAATACTCACACTTCTGTTATAGCATTTCAGTCTGGAATATGGAATATCTTTCAATAATCTATGATTTAGCTGCTAAATTGTCAAATACCGCCATCTGCTCGCTACCCAGGCACTTGTGTATGTACTTAAGTAAGTAAGTAACTATCCGGTGTGCACAACATTGTCAGACTAAACTCCGTCTGACACCCCAAAAACCTACAATCCGCTACAGAAAAATGTATATTGATTGTTTATTAACTGGCCCCTGGCCTTCTATCATTTCACGAAAGTGGCCCCCGGGCAAAGCAAGTTGAGTATCCCTGCTCTAAGGTGTTTATGCAGACCTAATGGTGTTTCAGACTCTGCTTGGCACATACCGAGGCAAGTCCAATGGTTCATATCAGAGCTTCTCTTAAATGACCTACAGCATGTGTGGTACTAGAGCTATATGTTAATGTAGTTGTATCACAGATGCATGTGACATGTATTTTTTTCTTTCTTTTTACAGTATATATTCAGACAGTGGATGCCAGAGCAGAAAGCTCTGGCAGAGTTTTGTTCTCGGTCAGTTGGGGCACACACATAGTTCCAGAGGTAAGGCGCTTAACCACTTGACTATCTCTGGGGACCGCCAAAGATAATTTTCATATTCCTGGGCACTTTCTATGGCATTTGTGTGGTATATTATTGTGCTTGCATAGTACAAATTTGTATGTAATAATATCTGGATAATGTCTAATAATGTATGGTGCATTACCATAGGACTTAATCACATAACTACGGTGGCTCAGTGGTTAGCACTGCCACCTCACAGCAAGAAGGTTGTGGGTTCGAATCTCCACCCCGGTCCTTTCTGTGTGGAGTTTACATGTTCCCCATGTGTTTGCGTGCAGTTTCCTGCACGTTTCCCCCAGTCCAAAGACATGGTGTGTTTGTGTAGTATTGTAATGTAATCTAGTAAAAATGTGTAGTATATAACCTATGTTGTATGTCGATATAGGTCATAATAATATAGCGAGTTAATTTAAAAGGCTTGTCATCACTGTAACAACAGGTAAATATGCTGTAGTTAAAGGCTTGTCATCACTGTTAACAACAGGTAAATCTAGTACTGTATGTATTAAGCAAACATAGTTTAGACTAGCATGTCATGGCAATCTGTCTCGACTCAGGTAGGTTACAGTGTTTTAGTCTTTGGCTTTTTGGAACATTGTTGTTCTACAGTGTCCAGAATAGGGATGTTCATTTTGAAAATTTTCCAAAATCGATAATCGGTGAGAATTAACGATCAATTATCGATTATCGATTTTATTAATACTTAGAAAATTTTCAATATTTTTTTTTTTTTTTTTTTTTTTTTTTTTTTAACAAAATGAATGCCTATGGCAGAAAATACGAAAGACAACGTGTTCTCCTCAATGAACTCTTTATTTCAATGTGTCTCCTCTCCAACACTGCTGTCCCCGGCGCATGCCGGTGTGAATTTCTCATGTTTAAAACAGTTTTGTTGGCACAAAGGCCCGTGCCCAGCCAGAAAACTAGAGACTATATGAAGCTCCACCTCACGTTAGTCGGCTGTGCAATGGAGTGGGGCGAGGAGGAACGATTTCCACCCAAACCTAGTCCAAAAAAAATAAAATTTTTTTTTTTTTTTTTTTTTTTAATAATTAAAAAATCGATCCAAATGCCACAGGATCGATTCCAATCCTTAACGATCGATTATCGATTTTCGATAATTGATGAACATCCCTAGTCCAGAAGAAGTTTGGCTCTGCTAGCAGATATGGGCTGGAGAGAAGCAGAGACATCCACTATTCCACAGATACACAAAATAATGAAAAGACTTGCAGAAAATAGGTCACAGTTAGGAAGATAGTCATCACAGAGCACAAAGGAGAGGTGAACTCATTGCAAGGCTGATGGAGAGGAACAATACTCCACTACTGGTGGACATGGGTCACGTGAGCAGGTATTTACCAGAGGGGGGATGAGAGCTTCACAGGCCACAGGCTCAATTTGATGACCGGTTATAGCTGTCTATCAATAGAAGAGAACAGATTAGGTTTCCATCAATAGAGGGAGAAGGTTTGAGGTTATCCAACGGACCGGTAGGAGAGAAGATCATGGGCTGTGTGGTTCTTTTTTTATCCACCTTATTTCTAGCTGCCATGATGCCTGATGGGTGCTTCTTCCGCTTCCGGTGTAATAGACTGTTTTAACTTGACAAAAAAACGTCTATGAGGATTTTACAGCAGAGCCATTCTGCTCTACAGCCGTGTCGTTCGGGTGCACGATATTTTCTTCCGGATGATGGCCAAGGCTGGAGGCACCCTCTCTGCCTGTGATTGGCCTAGCGTCAAACATTCATCCAATCACATTCGCTTGGCTATCCTGCGTCTCTTTCTACAGTCTGTGGTCAGACAGACAGCAGTTTCGCTTGCTAGCATGCATGAAAGATGCCACTGTGTGTTTATGTTTTTGATATAGTCTGGTCTCTGGTTTATAATGCTGCCGCTACTCTTGGCAGTGCACGTATGTAGCCTACAGACAAATAAAAAAGAAAAGATTAATGATTAATGTCACTGGAGGGATTTGGTGTGCTCTGAAATAAAAAGCTGTGCCCCTTCTCTGATCAAAATATATTTTTCCTTGACCCTCCCCAAGTGATTTGAAAAATATGATTGACCCTCCCCAAACAATATGCTATTTTCGCTTGTGAAACAATCTTCAGTCTGTGTATATCAATATTTGTGTTTAAATAGCGGTCTCTTTTCTGTTTGGTTTAATTGCGGGTATGTTCTATAATTGCAATACACCCCACCAGCAGCCCTGCCAATCTCAATAAACTCCGCTTTCATGTATTATTGTCTATTAACTCAATCATGCATTAAACATTTAATATGAATATGCGGGAAATTAATACATGTTGCTGCCAGTGCCTATACTGCGTGGAAGAGCCAACAGACATTAATTGGCAGGCAGCTCGTGTTGCCATCTGCCATCAAAGTTGATCTCAATACAGTACGCTACAATACAGACACACTTGGAGGTTGAGATTTACCTTGCAAGCTATAAAACCATCCATTTGGCAGCGTCAGGTTGATTTTGCGACCTCCTACTGTAAATGTCGCACACACGTCGGCGCGCTTTGGCTAGTAGCAAGCGATAGCAGGGCATGGTCTTGATACAATACTTCCGTATTATCACCAGAAAAGCGCCACTGATTCGCCAGATACTGTACACGCCTACTGTCTGGATACGCCAAGCACAAAGATCGACAAATAGGACCGCCAAAGAGAAACAATGCACCGGGACATACCAAACAGTTTGGACAGCAGGGGTGTAAATTAAGCAACTCAGTAGTTGTTGAAGTCCGAAAAGCAAACATAAAAAAAAAAAAAAAAGTTTATATATTTTTATCGAATCAAAATTGTATACCCCTCCCCTGGACTCAAATTAAAGAGAGTGTACCCTCCCTCAGACTAAATTTAGAACAGGATGACCCTCCCCTATTTTCCTCCAGTGGACCCTTCCCTAAATAACGAACGGTCTCTAAGTAGGCCTAAATAACTCAGATATAGGGTTTGCAATTGTAACGTTCCATATAATGAAGTATCTCATGCTTGTTGATTTAATGATTGTTTTGCACCTGCTGCTCACGTTTGAGATACTTCTGGCTCGCCTGGAAAGAAGGTGGGAGCAGCCGAGTACAGTCAACCAATCAGAGGCAGAGAGGGGCGGGTCATGCCTTCGCCATCATGGGGAAAAAAATATGCTTCGGGCGCTGGGATAACGTAATGCATTATGGGTAGTCGGCTACTGTGGCTAATGCTAGCGGCTAGCGTAATAGTTACTTTACATGGCAGTAAAACGCCACTGAACGACCACCAAATTGATTTAACTTTTAACCTTTTCGAATAACACTGTTTCCATACGGACCCCCAGCGTTGGTTAGTTGTTTATAACGTGACTATATTTATAACGTATTCCAGTTTGGTCTGTAGCTGAGTATAACAAAGGAAATGGCAAGCTGCAACAATAAGTCACGTTAAACCGGACCTTGTACCCACAATTATTTTTTACAGTGGGGCATTCAAAAATAAGGTGGATACCAAATAACTATTGGAAAATATATTCTGTTTATAACAGGGTCTGGTAGGTTGACAGCATACTCTGTATAGTATATACCTATGTCATTTAACCTAAAGGGTAGGTTCCACAATGGGTTGTGAACATATTTCTTGTGTTTTCCCCATGAAAACAGAAGCGGCAGCCTACATGAATGTTTTCATGACACTGCATCCCAGGATCTAGGTGTAGATTATCATTCTTCAAATGTGTGAAAAGCTAATTTAGCGATGGGAACTGTCAACTAGTCCTTATTGCAGAAATTGATAGATATGAAAATAAGCCCTAGGACTCAAGGTTTGGCAGTGTAAGGTTTAGAGATTTCAGGTATAAACTTCAGGATTTAGGGGTTTAGGCTCGGGAATTGAGGGTCTAAGTTTGAAAGTTCTTACTTGGTTCCCTCCTCTGCAACACCTTCAGGATCCAGTTTTCCCTCCTCCTCCATCTTCTCCTCTGACATCAGTTCCTGCTTCTTTTGTCGACGGAGACATTTCACCACGACCATGGAAAGGATCAGCAGAGCCAATGCTCCGCCCACTGATGCCCCAATCGCCACTGCGATGGTCGAGTCCCGAGGAGGGGGAACTAGAGAGGGCACAGGAGAGGAGAGGGTTAAGTATTTAGTCGACAAAGGAGGGAGACAAGTGCAATGCTGGCTAAAAGCTTCACTGGGCTGATTAAACAGAGTGGAAGGAAAGTGCTGCTGAGTTAGCCTGTGTTTATGCGTGTATGTTATATACCGTACATGTGTGTGTGTTTATGTGTGTATGTTATATACATGTGTGTTACGTGAGAGAGTAGGAGAGATGCTGATGTTCAACCTCTTCTTGGGCATTAATAAGTAAACAGCTGACTCATCATACAGTAGGTCCTCAGGCTCCAGGAAAACATGTGCACGCATACACACACACAAACACACACACACACACACACACACACACACACACACACACACACACACATTCTTCATTGAATATAGGGTTTCCATTGGTTACAGGTATTTAGTGGGACAGGGGTGGGGTGGGCATGCAGCCAGGAAGGACATATGTTTTTTTACCTAGCAAGAGAGAGACTGCTTTGTTTGCTCTTGAACATTGGAAAATAAATAATTTTTTGCTTTAACTCAAGACTCTGGACTGGACATTGGAATCTTTTTCTTATTTGAGTTATCTACTGCTTTGACTGGTGCATCAGTGGGTTTTCGAACTTTATTGGACAAAGGGACAAATAGCCACTACAATTGGCACATTAATTCATGTCCACATAACTGTAATTAATAATGCATATAATTTGTGTAAATCCTAATAATCATGATTCATGGATAATATTCTGTAAAGGTCCCATTTTGTGTAAAACAGAATTTCCTTGCCACGTAAGGAAAAAGTGCCTCCAAACGAGCCGTTTTGACTTCCATAACTTTGTGACATCACAAAGTAACACTCATCATAACATAAGATTCTCATCAACTATCTGTATATAATATAGGTCAATTTGCTGCTATTGTTGTTTTGAAAATGTAGTAAAAATAGTTTTGACAGGCCTGGCAAGCTCCAAGAGAATTGAATGGGTCGGAGAGGTTAGGTTTAGGCGTGGGGGTGTTTGAGGTTAGGTTTAGGCGTGGGGGTGGGAGAGGTTAGCTCCAGCCAGTCCACCGAAACGCTGCAGCACGCCACCTCGATCGGCACTGCAGCCTTTCGGCACATAGACGGGGCACCGTCTCACAAGCTCAGGATTCTGTCTCGTATTTTGCAACTCCTTCCCCGGTTTTTGTCATGCACTGGCTGCTCTCTGCCATTTACAACACATTGTTTTTGTCATGCGCTGGCTGCTCTCTGCCATTTACAACACATTGTTTTTGTCATGTGCTGGCTGCTCTCTGCCATTTACAACACATTGTTTTTGTCATGCGCTGGCTGCTCTCTGCCATTTACAACACATTGTTTTTGTCATGTGCTGGCTGCTCTCTGCCATTTACAACACATTGTTTTTGTCATGCGCTGGCTGCTCTCTGCCATTTACGACACATTATTTTTGTCATGCACTGGCTGCTCTCTGCCATTTACAACACATTGTTTTTGTCATGCGCTGGCTGCTCTCTGCCATTTACAAC
Source organism: Poromitra crassiceps (assembly GCF_964638095.1). Taxonomy (NCBI): domain Eukaryota; kingdom Metazoa; phylum Chordata; class Actinopteri; order Beryciformes; family Melamphaidae; genus Poromitra; species Poromitra crassiceps. Next base: position 31,106,375 of record NC_139642.1, read on the forward strand.
ACATTGTTTTTGTCATGTGCTGGCTGCTCTCTGCCATTTACAACACATTGTTTTTGTCATGTGCTGGCTGCTCTCTGCTATTTACAACACATTGTTTTTGTCATGTGCTGGCTGCTCTCTGCTATTTACAACACATTGTTTTTGTCATGTGCTGGCTGCTCTCTGCTATTTACAACACATTGTTTTTGTCATGTGCTGGCTGCTCTCTGCCATTTACGACACATTGTTTTTGTCATGCACTGGCTGCTCTCTGCCATTTACAACACATTGTTTTTGTCATGTGCTGGCTGCTCTCTGCCATTTACAACACATTGTTTTTGTCATGTGCTGGCTGCTCTCTGCCATTTACAACACATTGTTTTTGTCATGTGCTGGCTGCTCTCTGCTATTTACAACACATTGTTTTTGTCATGTGCTGGCTGCTCTCTGCTATTTACAACACATTGTTTTTGTCATGTGCTGGCTGCTCTCTGCTATTTACAACACATTGTTTTTGTCATGTGCTGGCTGCTCTCTGCTATTTACAACACATTGTTTTTGTCATGCGCTGGCTGCTCTCTGCCATTTACAACACATTGTTTTTGTCATGTGCTGGCTGCTCTCTGCTATTTACAACACATTGTTTTTGTCATGTGCTGGCTGCTCTCTGCCATTTACAACACATTGTTTTTGTCATGTGCTGGCTGCTCTCTGCCATTTACAACACATTGTTTTTGTCATGTGCTGGCTGCTCTCTGCCATTTACGACACATTGTTTTTGTCATGCACTGGCTGCTCTCTGCCATTTACAACACATTGTGCTGGCTGCTCTCTGCCATTTACAACACATTGTGCTGGCTGCTCTCTGACACTGTGTTGTGACACAACACAGTGTCAACTCTAATATAAATTCACTGCAGTGTTCACAAATCCAACTGGGAAACGTCTCCTCTGTCTGCCCTTTTCATCAGTGCATGTGCAGCCAAGTGCAGTGAAGCTGTGTGTGTGTGTGTGTGTGTGTGTGTTGTGTCTGTGTGTGTGTGTGTGTGTGTGTGTGTGTGCGTGTGTGTGTGTGTGTGCGTGTGAGCGTGCGTGCCTATCACCTAGGGGTGGGGGAAAAAATCGATTCACCTAAGTATCACGATTTTTAATGTCACGATTTTTTGAATCGATCTTTTATTCCAGAATCGATAATCGCAATTTTTTTTTTTTTTTCTTCTTCTTTTTTTTTGGGTGCTTGCAGTCAGGCCACTCACTGAACAGCAGGCCAGACGCCGCCTACTGGTTTACTAGTGGTTTTATTACTTTATTAGTTAGTCTGAAGTAATAATTACACTTCAGGGTTAAAGTGGGTGCATCTCGTAAAATTGGACTTCAAACGGCCCAAATCTGGCTTCAAACGGCCCAAATTGGGCTTCAAACGGCCCAAATTTCATGCGCGTCGGCCCATATCAGCCTGGCCTGCTTGGTATCTAATGCCCGGCCTGAATTATGATCCCAGTCCGCCCCTGTTTTTAACTATATCGCCCAGCCCTATTCATATAATATAATATACAGTCTCTAGTGTATGATTCAACTTTTCCCATGTTCTAATCTAGTGTAAAAAAGCAAACAAACTGAAAAAATAAAAGAAAAAAATAAACAAAAATCGCAATAAATCGTAATATCGAATCGCAATAATCGTAGAATCGCAATACTTAAGAATCACAATATAAATCGAATCGGCACCCAAGAATCGTGATAGTATCGAATCGGGAGATAAGGGAATCGCCACAGCCCTACTATCACCTGCGCCCTCCCATTCAGCAGCAAGGGAAAGGAGAGAAAGTCGGCCAACATAGGGAATGCCAATTTTTTTCTTCATAAGATAAAGATATTTGTCATGCCCATCTTTTTGTCTGTGACTTTACAGAGAAAACAATGACGACACAAAGTAAAGCTGTTAAATACTGTATGTTAATTTGTGAGTTGGGTATTCAATTACATCCCTAATAATCATTAATTTCCCCATCCCACATCTGTCTCAGTCTGTGTAAACCATTGTTAGATTTAGGCTTATACTTTAGTTTGAGTCACAGTTATTTTATTTCGCCTTTATTCAACCATATTAATCCCACTGAGATTAAGAATCTCTTTCGAGTAACAGCCTGGTACAAGCAGCATCATGCCAAAGCCAAAGACTGAAGTTGCAGACCAGCAATAGACAACAATGTATCAAATTACTTTTGAATCAGAGGGGTTAAAGTTAGGCTTGTATTGGGTGAGGTTAGGGGCAGGGTTTAGGGAATGAATGAGTGGAAGAAAGGACATTTTCGGGTATCTTACGTTCGGTGACAACGTTGAGCTGTATGACGCCGTGCCCCTGGATGCGGTCTGGGGGGTTTCTCACATAGCAGTTGTAAACCCCCTCATCCTCCAGCTGAACATCTGATAGGGTGATGGACAGGTCGTTCTTATCCAGGTTCCCAGCAAATACAACCCGCTCGCCAAAACGTTCTGAACGCAGAGGCATCATCCCCTTCTTACTGTAGTACGTCATGAACTGGAGAGAGAGAGTGAGAGAGTCAGTGTTAAGGGTTTTAGGTTTAGGACCCAGGTAGATGGCTGCAGGTCGGGGTTGATATGCATCCAAATATGGCTTTCCTGTCTTTGGAATACTTGGTAAGAATAGTAAATTACCTAATAACAACTGTATTAGGTAAATACTTATAAACTGCTGAATTACTTTTAAAATACGGTATTACTCATAATTTGAAGTAAGTCAACAAAGTACGTAGATGTTACAGTTGGTAACAGTTTCTCTATTACGTATTAATTCCAGGAACTATCTTGTAGGTAAGGGTGATTTATATTAGGCAGGTATAGGCAGTACTTAAATGAGGTTTTCTAGGGCATCCGGGTAATGAAGATAGATAGATTCCCTGCCTACCAACACAAGGGTTGCAGGTTCGAGCCCCCGTGTTACCTCCGGCTTGGTCGGGCATCCATTACAGGCACAATTGGGCGTGTTTGCATGTGAGAAGCCGGATTAAGGGTAGATGTCCTGGTTGCTGCACTATAGTGCCTCCTCTGGTCAGCCTACATTACATTACGTCATTTGGCAGACGCTTTTATCCAAAGCGACTTACAAAAACACATTTTTGTCAACAATAGAGAAATCAAATATGCAACATGATCTATGACAGCTACAACTTCCTGAAGGAATAGAGGTAATGTAGTTTTCGGGGGGAGGGGAACTGGGGGGGAATAGCGTGATCCTCACTGTCAGATAAAAAGAAGTGCACATGTATCGGAGGATGCGTGTGCTAGTCTACAACTCTGCCCAAATCAGCAGAGGTGGTGGAGCAACGACCGGGACAAAGGGGCAATTGACCAAGTACAATTGGGGAGAAACGGGGGGGTTCCTACCATCTCTTCTGTATCATTGAGCGTTTCCTGGTAGGTCCAGTTCATGACAAACTTGCTGGCATCCATCTTATAACAGGAGGTGAACGTGCAGGAGATTTTCACCGTGGTTCCATTCAGTGCATTGATCTTGCTGGCCACTAGCACATCCATGCTTGAACAACCTGTAAATAACAGCAGCAACATCAATAATGTAGTTACAGGGAAAATAATAATTTCCCCAGCCATCTAATCTGGGATTGTTTTACACCTGCGGTGTAAAGCCATTAACTAGCTGGTAGGAGAGAAAACCAGCAGTCCTCTGGGTCCTCAGGACCACGATTGAAAACCACTGAAAATACTCTGCATAATGTTACACTATGAAAATGAAGACTTTTTGATTACAGGAAGCAATACATTTATTCCATTATTAAGCTTGAATATACTGTAATGAGTTTTGGAAATACTAGGAATCTCATGCGCCACGCTCGCTCGATTCCTAGGGTGGAGACTCTGGAGATGATGCGCCACTTGTCCTCTTCTCCCTACTTATACTCCCACCACTCACTCTGGAGATGATGCGCCACTCTTCTCCCTACTTATACTCCCACCACTTATAAAGCCTCATGACATCACAATTGCTCGAGTGGCGGGAGGAAGATGAGGAACTGATCGGTTTTACAGAATGTAGGGAAACAGTGAAAACCTGGGGAGTTGGGCTGTTAGAGAATGGGAAACGGATGGATGGATCCAGAAGGAGGCGGTAATGCAACATAAAGGATGCCAACTGCCATAAAACACCACAGAAGAAGAATAAGTAGTAGTAGCAGGGAAACAGTAGATGGATAAATCCAGAAGGAGGCGGTAATGCAACATAAAGGATGCCAACTGCCATAAAACACCACAGAAGAAGAAGTAGGGAAACAGTGGATGGATAAATCCAGAAAGAGGTGGTAAGGGCACAAAGGATGCCAACTGCCATAAAATACCAGACAAGACAATTGCTCGAGTGACATCACAAATTTATGACATCACTGATGACATTACAATCGTGACTGACACCGCCACACACACCACCCAATTTTAAATAATAACATACATGATAGAGACATGGCCAGGCCAGAACCTCTCTACATCACTGGTTGGATTTTGATGAAACATGGAGGAATGATGAAGTTTGTTATTAATTGGCCAAGGCATGCCTCCATCCTTCATGTTGGATGACATATTTACTTGTTTACATGATCATTTGGCATCCTCTGATTTGACTGGCATGATCATTTGGCATCCTCTGATTTGACTGGCATGATCATTTGGCATCCTCTGATTCGACTGGCATGATCATTTGGCATCCTCTGATTTGACTGGCACAAACTGAAATTAGGGCTTAGAAAGTCTGAAACTTTTTTTAGGAACTACTCACCAGTTTTGCCTACAAAACATTTTGCTCAAATGTGGGATACAAGTGCATTTTAATTGTAGTAGCACCAAGCTACTTAGAAATTATGTAATAGAGTTAAAGTATGAAGTATAAAACCCTAAAGTGACACCCTCAAACCCTAAAAAGCAAATATCTCATAATAGCCTAGTAGAATTTGTGAATAAATTATAAATTCATTTTGTTTTCTCTAGTTTCCTCCTCCCATCTCCCATCATGTCTCAGCATAGGCTTGTACTTCCCAGACTGAATCTGTGCTTCTCTGTGTGTGCGTGCGTGCGTGTGTGTGTGTGTGTGTGTGTACGTGTGCGTGCGTGCGTGCGTGTGTATGTGTGTGAGTGACACAGAGAAGGGACTGCACCATTCTCTCCTCTGCAGTTGGGTGTTTCTGGCTCCCTTCCCACTGCTGCTGCACCAGTCTACAGGCCTGCCTCTGCACCACAATACACACACACATACATGCAGCTTTTTCAACTCCGCCCGCCCACTAGCCGTATGTATGATTTATACACATGCTATTTCCCATACCATCACAACCCCACAGTGAGGTGTCTTCTGTTGCAGTAAAGCACCTGCTCTCTCTCTCTCGCTCTCTCTCTCCCAAACACGTCACACACACACTGTGTGTGTGTTTGGGAGAGAGAGAGCGCACACACACACAAGTGTGCAGTGTCAGCATGCTAGCTGTGCTATGTCAATGTCATCCCCAGATACTGATCTAGCATTTTCACAGACACCACATCCAAACACTGCATCCAACGTACATCACTGACACACACACACACACACACGCATGTGTAGTCCCTTCACCACTGCAACACCTACACAGATTTACAGTTTGAGAGCTCTTGCTCCCGCTGAATCAGCAATCCAAGAATCGACTGAGAGAGAGAGGAGGGGGAGAGAGAGAGAGGCAGGGAGAGGGAGAGAGAGGAGGGGGAGAGAGAGGCTTGCTAAGAGATGAAATACTGCAGTGAAGCTGCCTCCGCCCTCTCTCTGCCCCTCCCTCTTTCCTCAACCATCTTTTCCTACCTTCTCTTTTTATTTCCCTCCTTCCATTCATCTCTCTCTCGCACACACACACACACACACACACACACACACACACCCTCCTCCTTCCCTCCCCCCATCCTCTCTCAAGGTCACATCAGAAAAAGGTAAGTGGGAGGTAGTGCAGCCCTCTGCTCTGCTCTGTGTTACATAACATTTGCCTCTCCTTTGCGCCTTGTCATCATTACCGGTTGTTGGTGGTGTGACGAGTAGCGTCTGTTTCCATCATGCACATGACACACACTGCACCACAATATAAAGTGAGCAACTTTTGACCTCTGCAATATATTTAAGCATCATTGCCAATCAGGTGCATTTCTTCATCTTCAGCAAAAAAAAAATTAAGGTGGATACTGGCTCATGCTACAGATAGGATTATTCAGGAAAATGTTCCACAAAAACAACAGTAGATTCAATGTAATGCAGCACTGCTTCCCAGCTTCCACACTCACCAGACCTCAATCCACTTAAGCATCTGTGACACAGAGCGAGCTACTCGGAGTAGAGATGCAGTATACCTACCAGCCACGCTGACACACTGTGGAGAGCACTGGAGCTAGCATCCCTGTAAAGCATTTTGCCTACGCGATTTCAAGCAGCTCTAAAGGCAGAAAGGGGTGCATCTATTAAGACAATTCTTAAAATATTCAATCTATCACATTGTTGACCCCATGGTGAGCCAGTTCTTTAAAGAAAAACTAAACGCCATGTATACAGTTTAATAATCTTTAATCTCAGTTTTAAAATCGGTGTGCGGTGTAACCATCTGCAATCAATCTGCACTTTTCCTGCAACCAACCAAGATACTACGACAAACTGCATCAAACCAGCCAGAGATGCCAAGATTAAACCTCAGTTAGATTATGTGTATTTCAAAATAAAAACATGGAAAATCAAACAAATCAAATCAAAACAAGGGGATAAGTATAATATGGGGAAATATTACATTACTAGCTGTAAGAAGCTGCAAAAAAGATTCAATTCTATCATGATGCATTGTGTTTCTGTACAAAGTTGCCTAAAGTGCCGCTTCAATCTGACTATCTCTGGTTGGCTGAAAATTTACTTTGAGGGTAGACTCAGTTCTGAGTCTCTAACCGCGATGGAATTGCAAAAAAAAAAAATGTTTACAGTGCACCTGAACGCAACATGCAAGATACCCGCTGATAAGTGTCCAAATGTTCATGTCATTCTGGCCAATACTCCACTTCTGTTATAGCATTTCAGTCTGGAATATGGAATATCTTTCAATAATCTATGATTTAGCTGCTAAATTGTCAAATACCGCCGTCTGCTGGCTACCCAGGCACTTATGTATGTACTTAACCTAACTAATTTAACCTAACTAGACTAAATTCTGTCTGACACCCCAAAAACCTACAATCCGCTACAAAAAAATGTATATTGTTTGTTTATTCACTGGCCCCTGGCCTTCTATCATTTCACTAAAGTGGCCCCCGGGCAAAGCAAGTTGAGTATCCCTGCACTAGCTGGACAACACTTCCTGCAGGGTGGAAATTATGTTGTGCTTTTTAAAAGCGAGTTGTGGTTCTCCTGTTCCTGGAGAAAGGTTTAGGTCGTGTGGGAGCGGGGCCGTCAGATCCAGGAGGGAGAGCTAGTCAGAAAGATTTGTGCATGTGCATGTGTGTGTGTGTGTGTGTGTGTTCATCAGTCATTATTTTCCCTGAAATGTGCACAATTAGGCTACCTACAAGGTACAAGGTCAACTTTATTATCCCACAAGGGGAAACTCGGGTGGTCATCATACACGTCTGTTGCAGTACATACCGTGTACACACTGTACACACACAAACACACACACGCAATATCAACAATATAAAACATCTACAGTACATAGGTTTAAAGGTTACAAGTGCATAGTGCAGCAGAGTGCAATCTGGGAGTACGGTAATCACATTCAAAGGTGCAAAGACTGTCTTAGAGAATATACAGCATGCAGCCTTGTCATGCCAGCCACTCTTCCACAACATTGTTGCCTCTTTTGAATTGTGCAGCTTGATTTTCATTTTTATAATCATACATTCCCTCAATAATAGCCTACATATTAAAATACTTGTCAAAACGTTGTCAATTTGCTTTCAAATTTATTTTGAAGGCAACTAGGCCAGATTGTGCTGAACCTCCTTGATGCTAAAACTAACACAATTTTCATCTTATTATTATTATTATTATTATTATTATTATTATTATTATTATTATAAGAAGCACAGTCTGTGAGTCTAGTGGATGGTATTGCATGTTTGCACAGATGGCCCCACAAAGCTCCATACATTGTTTATGTAATTTCCTCCCCTCCCCCTCCCCCTCCCCTTCCCCCTTTTTTTGTTTACATGTGTCAGTGTTGAGTTTGTTCTGCAGGCCTGCTGTTTGTCTGGGCTCTAGTGCCCCCTGGTGTGGAGAAACACACACTGCACACTGCACACTGCACCATTCAGCTGCCTAATAATAAAATGGAGGGGCAGCCAGCCATGAACACAGCTCTCCATAGGAGATGCCATGTGATGAGGACTGCTGTGGGAGTTGCAGGATTCCCGTGGGATGATAAAAGCTTTTCTGTCATAACGTCAGGGATGGAATGGGTCAGAAGCCCACTTGCAAATATCCTCGCCTTTTTCATAAAAGCTGCATTGAATCAGCCAGCAGTCTGAGATATTATGACATTGTTAAGGTTACTACACAATGAATTCAGTAACTTTGTGTTAAATGGACTGATAAAACGGCTATATGAGCACAGTTGGACGGGGAAAGGGGGGGGGGGGCATGCATGTGATTGGACAGGGACTTGAACTGTGTTTCAAAAGGAATCTTCCGAATCCTCACTGCAAATTGTATTTGTCAAGCATGGGAGCAATGACAGAACCTTTTATTTAGAAACTGATGTATTGTTAATGTATTGTTCTAATGCTGTCCTGCCCATTGCTGTCTTGTGACTTGTATTTTAAATGTACCATTGCTGTGATGTTTTATTGTTGTGTCTTGTAAACCCATGGGGGGTTGGGCGCCTCGAGTGCATGACACCTAAATCAATCAATCAATCAATCAATCAATCATTGGACAGGGACATGGTATTCAACATGTTCAGCATATTTCACTGTAGTCTTGTAAACGTCTTGTAAACATCTGAGGACATGAAAGTACTGCATTGGGTGAAAGGCATTTCCCTACCCTCCACAGCCATAGCCTAGGTAAACCCAGCCCCCACGTGACCTGCTCTCTCAGTTCCCAGTCACCCTGTGACTGTAAGCAGAGTGAGCCTGAGAGCAGGTCACTGGGGGCTGGGTTTACCCAGGCCTCTACAGCCATGCATTATTGACAGCATCTCTGGAGTCTCAGAGTCTGGCTGCTTGTAAACATTTCCAGTCTACAACTGGAACCTAAAGCACACACCTAAAAGACTATTGACTCACACATGCAAGCTAGTACGCAAATGGAAATGGATATGCTTGCACAAAATACTTGAAGTTGTTCACTTCTGTGCAGAAATACTGCACTGAATCGATGATGATGCTGTTAAGATCATTATTTGTGTTGTTGATGGACATGCATCTGTATGTCAGTACTGAAAGCATCCACTTGAGTTTATTCCCCATAATGCCAATGTGCTTATTTTACCCAGATAACTCACAGTCAAAAAATATAGCTGTGAGTTTCGAAAGCCAGAAACCTCAGTAACTGGTGAGCTAGTGTAATCATTGAGTCATATAGCCTAGCCTCAATAACCTTATCAAAGTTTGACAGTAATACTCTTACTAATTGCACATTCAATATTGGCATAATCAAGCCTAGGACAATGTAGCCTAATATAATAAATAACAGGCCTATATATTTTTTTTATTATAATTGAGGGGGGGGGGGGGCATTATGGCAAAAAATAAAAAATATCACATACAGAACATGAGTCAGTCTAGGCTAAAATACAGCCTAAAATACCACAATCATTTCTTCACATATGAGTGAGTAGGCCAGTGGTTCTCAAACTTTTTCACCTCAAGGACCCCTAAACTGACAGAATTATACCACGGACCCCCATTTGATAAGATTTTGTCCCATGGGTCCCCCATCTTGATAAGATTTTTGCTTTTAGATGTTTTATTGCAGAAAGTAGGCTATATGAAACCCATGACAAAAATATACACTCTGTCTATTGTGTTACTTATAGATGGAATTATAGTGAAAATAAATGATTCTCCTTTATGGGGACCGCCTGTGGGTCCGTGGACCCCACTTTGAGAACCACTGTGCTAGGCTATTACTATTAGAGAAGAGAGAGAATTAGCGTAGGCTAAACTACAGTAGGTTGTATATACCGTTTAGGCTACTCTAAGGCAGTGAACAACCATTCGCAACAAGTTTTAGGAGAACAAGTTAAACACCTTCAGTCAATTGTGAGTCCCAGATCCACTACATTTTAGAAGTTTAAAAAGACGTGTTTTGATGTTTCCCGAATCCCAACACTAACAAGTTGATTTGAGACCGTGGCGTCGTCCTGCTTTACTTTGCGGTGATTGTCGGGCATAAAAAAATAAAAAGGCACTACTGAGATTCGAACTCAGGATCTCCTGTTTACTAGACAGGCGCTTTAACCAACTAAGCCATAGCGCCGGTATTGAACAGAGTCTATACTTTACACTCTTAAGGTAGACCAAACTCGGCTGCAGAAGAAATCCCTCACTTCAAATAGGATGTATTATTGTCGCATTGTTTTACTTATTAAATGGTCCGATTTATCGTTTTTGTGCTTACAAGCAAGGATTGTTGTACTTTATTTCGTCTTTTCGGTCCTGTATGTGTTCTCCATTGACTGCTGCTTCCCTCTAGTGGCTCTCTATGGTAACTGCAGCCGAGGAGCTGCTACTGACTGAAATAAATTAACATAGGGTCACTGCAAAGTTACAAGTGATTACAAAAGCTACACATTTCAGAGCATGTCTCCATAGTATTATTATTATTATTAATAATAATAATAATAGTTAATATGAACTGTATATTTTCTATAGGTGGAAAAGAGTAGGCTATTGTGATGTTTTGAGTGTGTGTTTATAGGATTTAGATCATTGTGGCCGAGCCTAACTTCAGGTGAAGATTCTATGTGCCCCACCTCTTGGATTTGATCTGTTTTAATTAGCCTGGGCCTTAGTATGGGACACCACATTTCTCATAGTCGTCAAATTCACAAGATGAGCATCCATGCACGATAAAACGCCTTCGTCTCAGTAAGTTCAAATAATTTAGTTAACTGGTGAGTTCAGTTGAAATAGTGGAGTATCTTAAAGTGATGTAGGCCTATGGCATGTTACTGGATCTGTTCTAATGACATGTCTTCTACAAGAGTGAATACAGTAACACGATTTGTAATAAGTAGGCTACATATAATTAAGGGTGAATCTATTTTGAAATTGTCATTCTATTGAGAAGACAAAGAACAGGATGAACTGTATCCATGCAACCGAGTTGCCCAGCAACAGCCTAAACGTTTGGGGATCTATTTTCAGTTGGCATATGTGAAGAAATCAAAAGGTGCTGACAACATTTAAAAATACACCGGAGAGGGTTATGAACTATATGAACTATATTCTAAACCACCAAAGATTTTACAAGCTGAGAAAAGCCAGAATTTCACTTTAATTATGGCATGGTGGGCACACGGTGTGGTCAGTCATCATTTTGGCTGTGCCACAATATCAAACAAAGTATTTCCTCACTATCTCACTGAAAGCATTGTTTAGCTGCATGTGGGCCTGAACTGGAATGCTGTTGGCTGTATGTACTGCTGCTCAGATTGATCACTTCTGCCTTCTGGCTTGAGTGCTGAGGCCCAGACCAGAAGAAGCTTTAGAGAAGGGACTTTTTATGCTGTGAGACAAGTGATGTGGACTACCCCGCCTCCCCATCATAATGTCACTTTAAAGATATATTGGGACTGCACCTTAACTTTTTTTGTAAGTCTTTTGTATTGTTACTATTGATGTAACCACATACACTGCAAAATTACACTAAGTCGAGGTGAAATTGAATGAAAACATTCAAGTGCCTCACCACCTATTGGATCAGGTCCCCTTTTGTTTGTGCATCTGCTGGAGTCTATTGGAATTATATTTAGGCCTAGGCTATATGATTAGCGGTAGGCTATGTGTAATTGCTGTGACTTTGATCACGTGTATGGGTCAGGCTGCGTGGGGGTGTGTTTTGATAGAAGCTTTGCTTTAGGCCTATGTATTTATTTGTTTGTGTATCATCTGTGGATTAGCACCAGCTGACAGCCGGCTCCATTCTCATCTGCAGTCTGCCTCATGCAATCACTTCATGTGCTTATTTAGGCTATGTGCCTACTACAGAATCCCATATTCTTCTATTAGGCATATAGTTTGCAGGTTTATACATCTGCAACTATAACTATAAATAGCACCTCTTTAGCACATTAGGCTATCTTTATATGCCTGGCTATTTATATCCATCACAAGGCCTGGAGCAACAGTGAGTGGCACAGATCTTGAGTACAGTATAGAGTAGCCTACCACTGTCTGAGCAAGCCAGTATTTATGTATAGCCTACATCAGTCATAATCTTGTTTTAAGGCTGTGATACATGGGCCACTTATTTAGCTGTCAACAGCAGCTAAGTGGAGGCGCATAAATTAAGTCCCACAGAACACAACTGATCAGAAATCGGCTAAAAATAAAAGTGATCGGAGAGATCCACTACAATTAACGACCCCCGTGTGGAGGAATTTGTTGATCAGAATTAGCCAATAATCTCACATTACAGCTGTTCATCTCGCTCTCGCACGCCGCTCTCTCCCTCTCTCTCTCATGCACGCGCGCGCGCGCACACACACACACGCACGCGCGCACACACACACACACACACACACACACACACACACACACACAAACACACACACACACACACACACACACACACACACACACAACACGACGCACTATTTTTTTATAAAGGGATTCTGATGGAGCGATGTGCAGTGCGACCTGTTATGATTGTTTAGCCTGTATATTGATCCGTGTATCAGGTATCAGTGCATCGATCGGTTTGGCTGTATGTGTCTTACCGGAGAGCGAGAGCAGCAGCAGCAGCAGCGCGCTCACCAGCTCCACGCCAGTCCTCCTATCCTGCGCAGCGGAAAACATTTCACTCTCCTTATTTAAAAAAAAAATACGTTTTTATCTAAAAAAAAAAATATAGGCATAGAGAGAAGCACAAGTCTGCTCTTTACGTGCTTAAAAAATGGCAAAAACATTCATATTATTCAGAGAGGCAGGATATGGCTGGCAGTGGCTGTAGCCTTATGACGGTTGATCTCATGGTTGTCGGCTTGTTGGAGGCGAGAGGGAGAGAAACTGAACATGTCCTTGTTCCCTCCTCCATAATTTCTTTCTTCCACTCCAACTCCTGATAGTAAGTCTACATACTACGCATAGGGCTAGATACTTTCACCATAGTTTAAATAATAATATAACATCACAATTGCTCAAGTGACATCACTGATGACATCACAATTGCTCGAGTGACATTACGGATGACATTACTGGTGACATCACAATTTCTTAAGCACAGAGTGACGTCATGACAAGAAATTGTTGTCTCAAGCCAGAGAAACTCCGGTTGAACGTGTAAAGCTAAATACATGAGTTGACAAGACATGAGTTTGGTCACCCCCCCCAAAAAGTGACACATGACACATCCTCTCCAGAGTCTCGCCACCCTATAGGCTAAATTTGCGTTTAAAATGTTCCACTCTGACACTCCACACTGAAATGAGAGCGTGGATCTATGGGTACTGTAAGGACTCAACTGACTCAGAGGCGTTATCTCAATTAAGCTCTTTATTAGTGAACTGAACAGACCCACGTAAATGGCCGTGAGCACGCCAAGTAACCCCCCAAACACACACACACACACACACCTCTAGCTTCCCCTAGCCTCCCAGCTCTCCGACCCACATCTGCTGTCATCCCCAGCCTTGCACTGGCTCCCTGTCTGAGTTCTGCTCTGACCTATCGTCCCCACCCCTGGCCGTCGTCTTGGCCAATCTTAGGTGGCTATCACCTGAAGCGTTCCCCTACTGGTCATTAACTTGACTGACGGGCCTCTCTACCATTAGCTCAGACCCTCAAGCTGCCTTCACTTGTCCGACAGAGCCTCGTAAAACAGATACATCAGTCAACATAACAGACACAGTTAGAACATCAACAAATATACAGTCAGCAGATAATTCTAACCCGCTACTTCTCCCTCCCCTCAAAGTCCCTTGTCCCCGAGGGGCACTCTAAGTCCCCCACCCCCCTAGTGGGACCAGTCCTCCTCGCTGCAGGGTGACTCCCCTAAGCCCCATACATTACCATGGCGCAATGGCTCTGTGCATATGTGATTTGTGACAGAATCAAAATCAGCTTTATTGGCCAAGTATGTGCACATACAAGGAAATTGTACTCACACACAAAAGAAAAATGTATGCTCAGGCTAAAACAAACAAGAATAACAAACAAAGGATAATTAAACATTTACATTAACTATTATACAATGCAATACTAATAAGTCTATGAAAGAGCATATATTTTCAATGTGTGTGTATGAAAGGAATGTAGGCTTATATAGGCTATAGTAGGATATATGAATATAGATAAACTACATGTATAAATAAGCTACATAGCCTATAAAGAATCAGGTCAGGTATTGCACAGTTATTTACAGTTCAATGTGAACGAGGCTTTACGTCAGATATTGCACAGATATTTCTCGGTAAAACGTATTTCAAATTGTGTGTGTGTGTGGGGTGTGCAGTTGTTTCACCGTAAACATATACAGTAGTCATTTTGTGTGTGTGTGTGTGTGTGTGTGTGTGTGTGTGTGTGGTGTGCGGGAGATGGGGGGTTATATACACAGGGGTAGGTGATACAGGTTACTGCACATTGAGGTGATACAGGTTACTGCACAGTGTTTGCAAAAGAGATTTTAAGTGTTAATCAGAGTGATGGCCTGTGAGTAGAAACTGTTTTTGTGTCTGTTAGTGTTGGTGTACAGTGCTCTGTAGCACCTGCCAGAGGGGAGGAGTTGGAACAGATCATGTCTGGAGTGAGATGGTTCTGTCATGATCTTTCCTGCCCATTTTTTTCACTCTGGACGAGTACAGTTCCTGTATGGAGGGCAGTTTGTGCCTGTCATGTTTGGTGGCAGAGCCAAACCAGACGGAGATGGAGTTGCAGAGGACAGACTGGACGATGGCAGTGTAGAACTGGATCAGCAGCTCCTGAGGCAGTTTGTACTTCCTGAGCTGGTGTAGGAAGTACAACCTCTGTCTTCTTGGTCATGGTGTCTATATTGACCTCCCACTTGAGGTCCTGGGAGATTATGGATCCTAGGAACTAGGATTCCACCGTAGACACAGTGCTGTTGGATATGGTGAGGGGGGGGGGGGGGGCAGTGCTGGGGGGCTCCTCCTGAAGTCCACTATCATCTGTATCATCTCTATTATTGTCATAGACATTATGTGACATTGTCTTGTCACTTAGAGCATCCCGTGCTCATGCTCAGCCCATGCCACAACGATGCATCCACTTCAAGTGAGGACCAAAATTCAGTGTGTGTGTGTGTGTGTGTGTGTGTGTGTGTGTGTGTGTGTGTGTGTGTGTGTGTGTGGACCGACCAAGTGACCAACCGACCAATAGAGTGACCTATAGAGCTGCTGCCCTGCTATGCTGGCTGCAGCTAAAAATAGGTCATTTTATAACAGTGAGGTCAAGTTTCGAGGAAAAAAAGGTCTCACTAACCTCATAACTTATTTAGCACCCTTGCCGACAAGCTAGCATGACATGGTGGTTCATACCAATGGATGCCTTATGTCTCATAGTTTCATATTATGTAATACCAGTATCTTTACTCCAGCTTTAGAAATTAGTCTAAAACACTCAAACACATTCATTCATCTAGCAAAAAGAGCACTTATCAGTCTGCTTGGCCGCCACCGGGGGTCTATCTGTGCACGTCCTGCATGGCCCTGAGCTGGGGGGATACCCTGCCGAGAGCAACCAGGCTGCCGTGGAGACAAAACAAAGAATTTAACCAGACCCATCCCAATCCTTCTTGTCATCCATCCTTCCTGGATGGGAGGCAGGAGGAGCGGGAGGGAAAAGAGAATACAGCTGGTGATGCTGACATCACATCACTGACTGCTGGATTCCTCTTGTCCCTCTTTATTTACTATTCATGTTTGATGGTGGTGGTGCGTGTGTGTGGTGTGTGTGTGTGTGTGTGTGTGTGTGTGTGTGTGTGTGTGTGTGTGTGTGTGTGTGTGTGTGCGTGTGTGTGTGTGTGCGTGCGTGCGTGCGTGCGTGTGTGCGTGCGTGCGTGTGTGTGTGGGGGGGGGGTGGAAAGTCGAGAGGAGAGTCGGGAATTCCTCCTAACAGAAACATGATCTCAGCTTTTAGAGAGAGATGGATGATGACAGAAAGGAGTGAAGATGATGAAATAAGCTTGGAGTGAGTGAGTGAGTGAGTGAGTGAGTGAGTGAGTGAGTGAGGGAGGGAGTGAGTGAGTGAGTGAGTGAGGGAGTGAGTGAGTGAGTGAGTGAGTGAGGGAGTGAGTGAGTGAGTGAGTGAGGGAGGGAGTGAGTGAGTGAGGGAGGGAGTGAGTGAGGGAGGGAGTGAGTGAGTGAGGGAGGGAGGGAGGGAGTGAGTGAGTGAGTGAGTGAGGGAGTGAGTGAGTGAGTGAGTGAGGGAGTGAGTGAGGGAGTGAGTGAGGGAGTGAGTGAGTGAGGGAGTGAGTGAGTGAGGGAGTGAGGGAGGCAGGGGGGAGGAGCTGTGCAGAGAGTTGTGAGGCAAATGCAAAGGCAGGAAGAGGAGAGAAGTGCGAGGCAAGGGGGGCTGAGAAAGAGAGTGGTGCTTTGAAGGCATTAAGCCATTAAGAGTAGAAAGGAGGGAGAGGCAGAGAGAGGGGGGGCTGTCTTTTGTTGCCATGGCTTCTGTCTGCGGTTGTCATAGCAACATTTGCTACAGTAGCTACCAACAGTGAGAACGAAAGAGCTGCCACATCTACTCTCACAGCTCTACACTGACCGGCCTAACAGGTCAGAGCCTAAACACGCACATACATTCATATGCCTATACTCAAATCAATACGACTGCACTCACTGTGACTTTGCCTTATTCACTCTGTAAACCTCAGATGTTTGATGATTCCCAACATGCAGGAAGCATCAGTGAGGACAAGGAGGAGAAGTATGGGAGCCTGGATGACAGCACCTTCCACTCAGTGTCAGTAAGATGAAGGAGCTGGCGGTGGACCTCCAAAGGGAAAACGATCTTACTGTAATAGCTGAGTGGTCAACAAATGGCCTCCAGCAGCTCAGAGACCAATCAAGAGCGCTGCACAGCCAAATCAGTAACGGTTGATTCATGTCCTGTTTGATGTATTCGCATGGAGCATCCATGCTTGGAGATGTAAGAAACGCGTCATGATGACGCGTTTCTTACATCTCCAAGCCAAATTACAGGGTTATAATTGACATGTTATGGGGTTTCTGGTGCATATAAAATAGCTTACAGTCAAGTTAGATCTAACCTGTATATAATGTGTTATGATAAAAGAGCTTACACCTTCAAAGTTAATGTATGCTGTTTAATATGCATCCTCTGCATCTCTGAGTGGAGATGTTAACAGGACAGGTAGATGGAGTAACACCAAGCTAATAATGTGATTGCTAGTCAACTGTTAACAGATTCTACTTAGGCCTAGTTACTTTAGCATACCTACTAGCTTAGGTTGGCTACTGAAATGATGGACCACGACGACCTGAACTGGGGGGGATACCCCCAGTTACATGCATTGTCCTTGAGAGGAAGATAACCGAGTGCACACAACAGAGACTAGTCACAACACAACTGATGATTTATGACATCATCAGTGATGTCATAAATCCCACAACATGACATGGCGCATCATCTCCTGACTCTCCACCATAGAAATCGAGATTGATTGATCGAGATTGCTAGTTATGCAAATGAGAACAACAGCGAAGTGGTCACGCCTGCTCTGTGTGTACGGTAGTTAGGGCTCTGCCTGGCTTAAAGGGCACATACTCTAATTCCCATAAGCAAAAACCAGTACGCACAAACACATCAACAAATCAACCAGCAAACATGCACAGTCTGGCATGCAGGTGCTCTTGAACACTAACTACTTCAAGAAGAGAATGTTGTCGATAATACAATGCAAACATATTGTTATGGTCTGCTTTGTGTGTGTGTGTGTGTGTGTGTGTGTGTGTGTGTGTGGGGGGGGTGTTCTTCCCCCTTGTCTTAATTAGGTTGCAGGTCCTATTTTAGGTGGAATTAATCAAACCAATTGGGAGCACCTGGCCAGTCCCACAGGACTCCTTATAACCAAGCTGCCAGCACCATGTTTTTGTTTACTTGGTTAGCTCCTTGGTTGTTGATTTAGGTTCTACAATTTACAACACATTCATCCATCAGCTGATACCACTGGTTTACAAACTTCATAGTCATAATTTTTTGGTATGTTTTGTACTTGTGGTCACTTTGATTAATTACATTTGTTATATTTTTTAGCGCTAGACCAGCAGTCCCGCCGGGGTCATGAGATGGAAAAGTCAGGATGGTCAGTCAGTCATGGGAAAATGGCTGTAGCTAGCGATAGGAAGGTGCTAGAGAGTCGGGATTCGAGGGGTCGGTAGGATTAGTGGCTAGGGGGATATGGGTGGTGCTTGGGGGGGCAGAGGGGAGGGGAAAAGTGCTGTGGTCTAAAAGGTTTGCACTTGTTCTATTTAAAACTGTGTCTCCCACTCTGATCAGACTCATGAGCCGGGTCATTATGACATTAAAGACAAAGATCAAATGCAGCAAGGATAAAGATGCAAAGAGCTCTTATTTGCTTGACAGAACTCTTGCTATGTTGGCTTTACTAATTACAGAGGCTTGTGTTTACAGAGCTACACAATGACATCAATTAGGTTTAGCCAATTTTGAAAATGAAACCAATGAAAATTAATATAATTTCACTAGGAAAACTCTTCTACAGAATAAAACAATACTATCTCTCCCTGTGCTGAGAGGAGCCATATTGTCATAGAGACCCCTACTTAGTTGCTTTGCAGCAAGGATACTGCGTGAGAATGTTTCAATCCTGGACTTGTGACTGTAGCTCCAAATTTTATACAGGAAGAACAATGACACTGTTAATGTCACAAACACACTTTCATTCTCAGATATTACTGTCATGATGATCAGCTTGAGATTTGTTTTAAAAATTCTTGCACCCCCCCCCCCCCCCCACCCCCATCTTATGACTTTGAGAGTAGGCTACGACCTTTGTGTATTTATTTTAAGTCAACAATTTCAAGACATTTAAAATAAACATTTACACAAACAGATCGATTGACCTTGATAGATGGATAGATAGGATAGATAGATAGATAGATAGATTGATTGATTGATTGATTGATTGATTGATTGATTGATTGATAGATAGATAGATAGATAGATAGATAGATAGATAGATAGATAGATAGATAGATAGATAGATTGATTTCCCAGACATGTGGAATGAGTTTAGGACTCAGGCCTATGCATGTCTGAAATAAATATCACTGGTCTCTGTCTCCATCTTCTGGTCTGTTGCTTCCTTCACAACATAGTCTCTCAAGCCAGACTGTCTCTTCTTCATTCTGCGAATGCAGCTTAAACAGTCTGTAATTCATGCCCACAGAACATGGACAAAGGAAGTTGGGGGGGGGACCGCTTCAGACCGGAGGAAGTTCAAACCGATGCAGGGCAAGGCGGGACATGTGCTCATATTTCTCTAATCACCAGGCTTTAGGCTGGACATCACCCTATCATCGCTCATTACTTTCCCTGTTTCCCTTTCCGTTTTGACCAAGTTTTCTCAGCTCGAAGTACAAACGTTTTAGGCGGAAGCATTTGAAAATTGCGAGAGCCAACCGTGTGTTTTAAGAGACTATTCACAACACATTCACAAACACCACAACTTTCAAACATTTTCACACTGCAAATAAAAATACATTACCAAGATCAGTTATCAAATCATTGAATTAGTGGTATGATCAGAATCAGAATCAGCTTTATTGGCCAAGTATGTAGATACACAGAAATTGACTCCAGTTTACTTTGCTCTCAATGTACTCATACAAGCTAAACAAACAAGGACAGAGGTGCATTTAAACAAATTAAGTGCTATTTAGTATTTATTGTTTATGTACCTAGTCCTTTCTTCATGTTGCCTTTGTCTTCTTTGAGACTAATTGAATTTATTGACATGGTATCAGTTGGATATCCTCTGTGTCTGATTTGGAACCTTGACATTCGTTGGGGTTGTTTCCCTTTTTCAGTAATCACTGAATGTATCTACAGTATGTCACTTTTTGCTATTATATTTGCACTTGTTTTTTGTATGTTCACATTCTCTGATATGTTTGTATGATAGATAGATATTTTTATTCAAGTGTCATGCACACAGGGTGCCCAGCCCGCATGGGCTTATAAGACACTAAAGACAACAATCTTGCATGGTGTGTAAACAATTTAACACAAACATAGTATGTATGCATATATATACATACACACACAGTGTGTATGCATATATAAACATATACACACTGGATACATATACACAAACGTACACATTATAGAACTCAAATCAAATATACAGCATATTTTTTCTCTTTTCCCAGGCTGTAGAAATGAAATTGGCTGCATGGAATGCTCCCTTTCTAAAACATAATTCGAATTTTTTGTAATCATCCAAATAAAAAAAATCATTATATAGCAAGCTCATTTTCTCGAAAAGCACATGTCTAAATTCATCATACAGAGGGCAGAAGAACATAAAATGAATTTCATTTTCAATCTGTTCTAGATCACAGAACAAGCAAAAGTCTCTGTTCCTGTATGTAACCTAGAACCCATGCTCCTTGGCGGCATCTTTTGGCCAAATTGGCCCTAAGGCATCATGTGCTGGGTGGAGTTGGTCTGTTCACTGGTTCAATTCGCCCCAGTCTCACTCTTTACGCCTTCAAGTCAGATGCCAAAGCCCAAACTGAGAAATATATTGACAGTCTGTGTTTTGTGTTGTTCTACACAGTGGCCACTGTTACCATGAGATATCGCATTTACCGTTTCATTGTCGGTAAAAGTTCAGCTGTCTGTGGTTTCCTCTCTCATTATCCCCTGCTCATATCTCTGTGGAGGTCGGGGGGGAGACCAGGCCCCCACCCAGCTCCAGGTGGTGGTGGTGTTTCTTTCTCCACCCAGCCAGTCCACAGATGCCTCATCTCAACTCATGGACCTGCTGACTTCACCATCACCCCAAGCTAGGTAAAGCAGATTACCCAGCCATTAGATGCAACAGTGGTAAGCGTATATATGCGTGATTGCAACAGTTGGGGAAATCTCATTGCCTTTGTTATCAGTTATACAACAGTTACCAATACTAACCCAGTAGTTCCCAAACTGGGGTACGCATACCCCTATAGGGCAGGGGTTCTTTTTCCCAGAATTCCAACTTTCCCCCCAGAATTCTGACATTAAACTCAGACTTCTAACTTAAATCTCAGAATTATAACTTTGACAAACTCAGAATTATGACTTAAACTCAGAACTCAAATATTTCTTTCACACGTGGCCCGGATCCTCGTTGGTAGGTTTAAATTGTGTGTGGTAAAACAATAATAATAAAACAAAATAAAAAAATAAAAGATCAGGTGAAAGGGGAAAATGGGGGGAATTAAGAATAAATCATGAAGATAAATGAAACGTTAAAATGTATTTGCTCAGGAGGGAACTCACACTCCAATTCTTATTTTGTCATGTTATATTCTTCAAAAGGTGGGTTATCATTCATTCATTGCATCATTATGCTAGTTTCCTCTTGCAGTTTTCTAAGCAAAATGTTGTAGCCGTGTAAAGGGAACTGAAGTTAAAAAAAAAGTTTGAGAAGCACTGTACCCTAACTAAGCCTAAAGCACAGTACTATAGTATCTTGTGCTACAACAGAAACAATAGATATTTCCTTTACAAATTAAATTAATGTATCTTTTCATTCATATTGAAATATTACCATTATGCAAACTAAATTTAAGAACTAATTTAACTGCATATAACCCTAGGTTAAGAGCTAATGATGTGCAGTGTGAAAATCACTATATATTAGGCTTTAGAAACTCTAGTCATCACTCAGAGCATGTAAAAAAAATACATTAGCTCTTCTCTAACTACTTTCATTTATACACTCTTTCATTAAATCTTTGAAAAGCATGTTCAAGGTGATATTCAGATGCTTTTGGCCTAAGAATAATTAAAAAACCACGTCATCTTTTTCTTTATGTGCATGAGCTACCATTTTGATCAATATTTATACTGTACAAATATGTACAAATAAAGAAATAACTGAGAATGAATACCCTTATATGTTACGAAACAAAATAGCACTGTTGACACATTTTGTGCGTCATCTAAGGATGCAGCATGTTATGTGAGGCCAAAGCAGTGAGCCAACATCTCTATCTGCGAACAATAAGGAACCAGTCAGTTATCAGTCCATTGATTCTGAGGACACCATCCCCCAAGTAAGCAAGATGAGCACTGACAGTGACCAATGCTTCATGCTTGGGTATCACTGATGCACATCTGATGAGAGAAGCATCGGCCTTCTGAGCAGCTCCTAACCAATGTTTAAAAGGTGGAAACACTTTAACATACAAGGAAGCAGGACTCGTGAGTGTCCCTTCAGACGTTAGATAGTTCAGTTTTTTTTATTTTTTTATAGTGCAACATCACCCCAAGGGGTCTCTGTACACTTCACAACAAACAAAGATAGCGTATAACAGTTGTCATGCACGGTCAAATAGGCTAACTGTAGGTTAGCTACAGTAGGTGTCCAACCATTTGCCATAGAGGGCAAACACAGTATGCAAGGTTAGACCATGAGGTGATTTTATCAATTAGTTCCTCCTCTCTGGTTGAAGAGCCTCCCGTCACAGGCACAGCTTCTACCCAACTGCCATCCGCCCTCTTCAATGTGACCCAAAAGCCCCCACCAATCAGGACTTTGAGGATGTTTTCTCCGCCATACTGACACGTCTATGGACCAATGAATGCACTGACACATACAGGCAAGGTTAAATAAAGCTTAATTAACATGGTGGTTTTGACTGGCTGTCTCCCTGGCTTTCCAAGTTCTTGTCTATCTAAAACTAAACCCCTAACTGGCTACACCTTAGACTCAGAATTCAACTATTCACTCATTGAAGACACTTATATTTTCACTACCTTTAAAAATGAGCCTGGTACAGCCTCTGAAAGACAGTAATGTTGGCTGCAGAGTTGAAATAGTCCAGGGCCCTTGCGTGAGGCCCCTATAGGCTGCAGCCTAGGTCAGTATAACGCACAGACACACACACACACACGCACGCACGCACGCACGCACGCACACACACACACACACACACACACACACACACACACGAACACACAACCACCAGCACCATCAATCATGAACAGCAAATAATGAGGGACAAGACGAATCCTCTTCCTCTGCACTGCACTATAGAGACAGTCCGCATGTCTGGGAACGGCCACAAAATGTTAAACGGCTGGCGCGTGAGTGGGGTAAAACCACGGATATATCTCATGAGCTGACTCACCAAAAGATGGTGCTGCGGCTCTAAACTACAGGTTTGGGGGTTCTAGAGCAGAACACAAGACGTCTGCTCAGATGTGCGTTTACTGCGGTGGTTAAATCCCCGATCGTGTCTGCCTGGGCTGGGCTCAGCTAAATTCTAACTTTGCTGAATGGATAGAACGGGGGTTTTTACCCCACCCTGACCACGCCCCCAGCCAGGCTGAGCCAGCTAACCAGCGTCTATTGTGGGCGTTCCTAGAGCCTGTATGGGCGTTCCCAGACATGCGGACTGTCTCTATAAGTACAACATGAAAATCCTGGAATATGATATTCCGTCTCTGGTTCCAGCAGAGGGCGCTGTAACTCCACCATTCACAGAGCAACGCTTTGGATTAAAACTCATTTAATCATTTAAACTGAATTCATGTCTTTTGGAACACTCAAACCACACGTTTTCTTGAATTAATTAAGTACCAATATAAGCAATCCAGCCAAATAAAAATTCCTTTAATTGTAAAACATATAATGGATTTTTATTTTATTTTTTTTTACGTTGGAACTTTTGGTCTGAATGATAGTTTTTCATAATGAATCTTGTTTGAATGCAGCCTAACTTTTGACTGACATTAACTTTTTTCTGTCCCGTGACCAGGTAGACAGACACAACTATAGATCAGACAACAGCCATGCCATGTGCTGAATCAACAGAAACATACTGAACATTTTGAATTCCGATGCGGCAAGCCTATTTGAGGACTTTGTTGGGTTTTTCACATGACAAAGTGTGTACAGTCTGATGAGTCTCCTGCATGAAAACCCAGTAGGCTAAGGGCAATAATCAGGATGATACACTGGTGATTACACCCCAGGTAAGCAGGAGTCTATGGAATTGTCACTGGAGCACAATGTCCATTGAGTTTGATTGAATTGATTTGATTTGACAACTCTGTTCTCCTGCCGCCCATCCTCATCTTGTCTTCCACACACGTCTGTATTGTTCCTCGCTTCTGACACCGCACACTCTTTGATCACTCTGCATGTTTGTATTCCACTACAGAGACTACTGAAGACTGCAGGGAGAGGAGAGAAAGAACATTGCATCTCTTTGTTTTCTCTCTGCGTCATCTTGTCTTGTGGGAGTGAAGCTCTTTGAGGGGAATCTGAGTGCTTACCGGTGTGTGTGTGTGTGTGTGTGTGTGTGTGTGTGTGTGTATACAGTCTATGGTGTGTGTGTGTGTGTGTGTGTGTGTGTGTGTGTGTGTGTGTGTACGCGCGCGTGCGTGCGTGCAGGAGCCTTATAGAGACTTCTAAAAGTCCTCCAGTGGCCTGAGACATGACTACCACATCTCCATAACCAAAGAATGTGAGGACAAAAAGACAGAGAAAGAGAGAGAGAGAGAGAGAGAGTAAAACATCAGAGTATCAGAGTAAAGAGGACAGTTTTGAGGAAAGGAAGTTGCAAAAAGTAGGCCTAAAAGAAAAAAATGGCTAGAGCTATAAAGACAAATGACAGATAGATAGATAGATAGGGAGCACGAGAAAGAAATAAAGTAAATTTAGAAACTAAGAGAGGCACATGGATATTTTTAAAGGCTGTAAATACCGCTATTACGAGAGGAAGTGACGTACATGACAATCTGGTGAGGGATAGAGGATTCTGATCCCAGTGTGGATGCATGTGAATGCCAGGTGCAAATGTAATCCAGCTAAAAGATGTCTGGATACAATCCAGATACAAGACGGCAGATGGCATACCAAACGTTGATGAGGTTTGTGAAAGAAAAAGAAAAAAGACAATGACGTTACACCCAGGGACACATGCAAAGATAGCAGTTCAACGTATATTGATTACAACCATAGAAGCAAAGAGCTGGATGGAGACGCACTCCGTCCAGCTTGGTTTGTGGACTCCTGTTTTGAAGCCCTAGGTTGCCATTTTGGCCCCTGCCATCTTGGTTCTTGCACAGTTCACGCAAGATCTGGGTTTCCCACACAGCCACTGGACAGGCGACCTGTCAATAACGCCCAAAACATAGTCTTTTTGATTGTCTATTTCAGCCATACCCAACCTGCGGGCCGAGGGCCCACTGGTGGGCTGCGAAGGGATTGAAAGTGGGCCGCCAAATCATTTGCAAAACATTACGATATTCATGATAAATAAATAAATAAATAAATAAATAACATTATTATGTATGAGAATGCATTTCTCGATTGTTATGATACGGTTATTTAATTTGTAATCAATTATTTGTAGCCTTTTGCAGACAGCCCCTCACTTTTAGTTTCTGATTTCTGTGTGGTGTTGATGGACAGTTCCTTTTATTGTTAAAATAAAAAGTGCTCTGAGGACACATTATTTGGACATGAAAACTTTTTAGAGTTTCAAGTGGCTAATGAGTCAGAAAAGGTTGGGAACGGCTGGTCTATTTGACTCTAAACGTGCGATTATATTTTTAAAAAATCACCAAGGGCCATATCTTACGCCCAGTGCAAGGGAAAGCGTTATCTTTACTAGTTTCGAGCACTCAAAATCATCTTGTCAGCTGGCCGGGGACAGCTGGAAATTAGCCATGTAGGCTAAAACTGCTCCATTTACTGTTACTGTCACTGTACTGACTGTCCATGACTGTCCATGACATTATAAACTAATACATTCTTGCTTTATGATTGGAATTTTAATGAACCTGTGGTCGCTGACTGCTCTGCTCCATCAGATCAAGAGAAGAGGTGTCACTCTACTATTTGTTTCTACACACTTAAGAGAGAGTTCCCCATTCATTTTCTCCATAGACATCTATCTTCTATCTATCATCATCATCATCATCAGTATATAAATGCAAGCTAGCGCTCTGTCTGTCTGTCTGTCTGGGCTCTGTCTGTCTGTTTCTCTGTCTGTCCCACTGATGACATCATCAGTGATGTCATACATTACATCAGTGAATTACCCACACACACACAAGGCTATAGTTCAGTGATGTCACTGATGACATCATAAATTCACACAAACACACACACACACACACACACAAGGCTATATAGTTCAGTGATGATGCCACTGATGATGTATCAGTGATGTCATAAATCCCAGCTAGGGCTCTGTTTGTTTGTCTGTCCCACTGATGACATCATCAGTAATCTTCATCATCATCATCATCATCATCATCAGTATATAAATGGGAGCTAGGGCTCCGTCTGTCCCATTACATGTAATCCGTTACTTCCCAAGCCTGATGTTTGGTTATGTCTAATTTCTTTCATGTCTTATTTCTTTCACCTTATTTCCAGTGTTTTCTTATTCTCGTGTTCACTTTGTTCAGTTCAGTTCTGCTCTCTCTCTCTCTCTCTCTCTCTCTCTCTCTCTCTCTCTCCCTCTCTCTCTCTCTCTCTCTCTCTCTCCTCTTCTGAAGTTGGGCAGTGCAGGGGATGGAAATGCAGCTCACGGGTTTTGCTCCATTCTTTTAAATCTGACTCCATAGAGCTGAACAGTCATGTGACTGAGATAACATGTCACGTGACTGTTCAGCTCTAGAGGGATCTAATTGCTTCTTTCTCAAGCAGAGTGGCGAAAACAGCACTCCCCGTTTTGTCAGTTTTAGGAACGGCACAATCCAACTTCTTCTTGACTTTTTTCCAATGGTAAAACAGGAGTCCTATAATCTTATTAGTGGTGGGATTCCAGTAAGCCTAATTTGCTGTATTGTGAAACATCAAAGTCATCTAATGGATCTTTAAAGGACACAAGAGATTATACAATGTTCATTCAGATGAGGACTTCCCAAAAATAAGCGAATGAAAGACAGAACAAAACTGTATTGTATCACTTACAAAGATGCACACCACCATACAGAAAAGAGCACTCTGCATTGGCCTAATGTATAGTATACAATCAGAAATCTGTGAAAATACACACACATATTCACACGTTAAAAATAGACACGCATTATTTCCACTGCCCGTGTGGAGAGATTTGCAAATGAACTGAGCTCCCTCTTGCACAAACCGCACATCTATCAAAGAGTCTCAGCAGGAGTTGGCCAGCGCCCGTCTCTTCTTCTCATCTCTTTCTTTGCTTCTCTTTCCCTCTGGGGATTTTTCAACCAAATTCAAAGCAAAAGGATTTCAGAGGCTAACATTCACAGCTTTGTTTGGAGATTAGTCAAGGAGAAGAGAGGCGAGGCGCACGTGTATGCGTGTGGGTAATGCGTGCGTCTTCGTGTGGCCCTTTGCTGACAGCCGATCCAGAGTTAATGTGATCATGACAAGCAGAGAGGCCATTTGTCTCCTATAGGGAGCATCTCATTCAGCCGTTGTGGCGGCTCAAATGTCCACGATAGAAACATCAACAAACTTTTAAACATTTTATATTTATAGCCAATCATATTGATAGCATGCAATCATGAAAGTTGGAAACCTCATTACTGTTTTGCTTGCACCTGTGTTTACCCTGCCTTTTTGACACAAAATGGCCCCCGTGAAAAAGGCTCTATTAGTTAATAATCCGGATAATGTTTAATGTTAGTTTACTTTTGGTGGATAACTTTATTAATGATGACATAAAGCCACGTTAAAAGATCTGTGTATGCACATAAACACATGTAAACTGTAGAGGCACAAGCAGATGTGTACACATACACAGAAATGAATTGTGCGCGCACGCACGCACGCACGCGCACACACACACACACACACACACACACACACACACACACACACATGCAGTACTAGCATGGGTCAGGCAGTAATTAAAACGTGTTCTGTTCTCAGATTCACAAGGTTGGAGTTCCAACTCTTAAAAATGTGTAATGAGAAGCAAAGATATTCAGAGAGACCCAGTCTAACCTTCACTTGCCTTCTGTATTTTAACATTCTGTAATACACCTCACCCTTCATCAGACTTCCAAATATCATCTCTTCATGAGCACTATAGTGTCCCACGGCCATTTCCTATCCTATCCTGCTTTCTATCTAATGTATTAGTTGGGTAGCGGAAAGCTAGCTTGTGGTGTTCCCACTATTTAATTTGATTTCTATGAGAGTCTGAACTAATTCCACATAAAGACTCTTAAACTTTCAAATGTTTAGGTAATAGGCTTCTTTTTACAGCTTCTTTATTACAGTAAATTCATGGTAGACTATTCAATGCACTTCACAGACTTCCAGGACTTTTACGTTGCACTTTATAATTTACTAGTGGGCCGCTGGGAGTTAGACCCCTCTGGGAGTTAGAACCCCCTGGTCTGGAACACAGTGGTCTCCAAAGCTTCCGGGACGCACTCAATCAAATTCATCATAAATCACTGATGATGTATACAATTGGTGATGTCACCAGTAATGTCACTCGAGCACTCAATGATGATGCCATCAGTGCGTGATGTCATCAGTGATGATGTCACCAGATGATTGCTCGAGTGACATCACCTCATTAGGTAATAGGACGAATCAGCGTGACATCACAACACCCGGATATGCCACCCTGAACCGCAGCAGTTAACTAGTATGAGTTGTGCCAAACAAACATTAATATCTCAAAAACTATACATTACATCGCTTATATTTTGACATTCTGAGTGAGAGCAGAAGTAGCTCAAGGATCTGATGTATTTAGTAAAAAAAAGTACAGCCTGCTGGCATGAGACACTCAAGGCTGGCTCCATAGGGTCGCATTATAACCTGCCGTTTGTTTACCAACACTGATCCCTCGTATTAGGGCAATTAATCATCCCTAATTACCTACAGTAATAAATAAAAATCTGGCTCCGTTAGGTCACCGCAGGGGTGCTCTTTACACTTCCTGATAAATTCAGCCCAATTGCACATAAAATGGCATAGCTGTGGCCGAACACATTTCTGCACACTTTGCTGTTAGGATGATGTCATCATTCCTACTATGATGTCATAGATCACTGATGATTGTCGCAGACGGTGATGATGTCATGATTCATAGATGGCCTTACTGATGATGTCACTATGCAGTGTGATGTCATAGTCGGGACCTATCTAACAGTATGAACAACTCAGAAATGGGTTTAGCGGATAAGGTTCCACCGATCAAGGAGGAAGACCCTGAGATGCCAGTTTCCCCGCCGGCCACTTCAGCTGACCCACCAGGTGGGTCAACACAGTATATCTCTACTCATGCTGTCACGTTCGGAGCCTTGCAGACAATTATGCAAGATATGCAATTGCACAACCAACAGGGATTTACAACAATACTTCAGCGCCTGATTGCCCACCAGAAAGAAGCAACCCAGGCTCTGGCTTCTGAGGTCAATAATCGGCACGCCCTCCTGGTTAACCGGCTAGATCGGCTCGACGAATGGACCGCCCGGCCAGAGGGGGGTGTCTTTCCGCAGTCTTCCGCTCCCCCTCCTCCTGAACAGATCGTTGCCCCAACCCAAACACTGGAGGTTTCCAGTGCAGCCATGCCTCTTGCTCCCACTATGCCTGCTTCGCAGCAGCTGGTTGAGCCACAGCACGTATCCCTGCTAGGTGCAGCTGAGCGTCGGGACGATTTCCAAGAGAGGCTTGCAGGACTGCTGCAGGCCGAGGGCAGGGCAGTGGATGGCCCCCGTAACATACCCCCTACTCGAGACCCGTCCGCTAGCCCTACTGAATCCATCCTGCAGGCACTGGGTGAGTTGCTTGATAGGGCTAGGCCCCCTACTGCTGCTGCTGCTGAGCATGTTAGTTTTCGCCGCCTACGTCTGTTCTCCGGAACTCTGCCCACTCCGGCGGGAGAAGAACAGTTTGAGCACTGGTTCGAGCAAGCGCGCCTTATGGTTGAAGAGTGTGACTGCTCTCCTAAGGAGAAGAGGATGAGACTGATGGAGAGCCTCAAAGGCGCGCAAAACCTTTGAGATTTAACTCAAAGGTTAAATCTCTGCTTTAACACTGGAGATTGTTAAAGCAGTCCGAGCCGATGACTCCGGAGTTAGCCCTGAGAGGTGCCTGGAAGCGCTTGAGCTTGTCTTTGGGACTGCGGAGTCTGGAGATGACCTGTACTTTGCGTTCCGCCTGATACAGCAACAGTCAGACGAGAAGCTCTCCGACTTCCTGAGGCGTCTGGAACGATCGCTGGATAAGGTGGTTCAGCGTGGTGGTCTTCTGCCGGGGAGTGTGGATAAGGTGCGGCTAGAGCAACTGCTGAGGGGTGCAGTAGCCTCTGACTTGATGTTGGTTAATCTCCGCCTGAGAGAGAGAAGAGTGGAGCCGCCAACCTTCCTTCAGTTGTTTTCTGAGATCCGCACAGAAGAGGAGTATGAGGCCTCAAGAAGGAGACTCAACCCCATTGGGCAGATGCCCATGTGGGGCTGGAGGTCAACTTGAGACAGGCTGAGGTTCTGAGTTTGAGGGCTGATATTAAAGAGCTCAAGTCCTTGATAGCGGCGACTACTCTGTCTCTCAGCCACTTCCAGGTCCTAAGCCCATACTCTGGGGTGGAGTTCACAGCACCCCAGAGCAAGGGCAGCCACATTTGAACACCAGCAGCCATCTGTACCATGATCAGACCGGCAGGGTTCGCATCACACCAGAGGAGAGGCAGCGCCGCTTGGACACCCGGAGCTGCCTGTACTGTGGTCGAGCCGGGCATTACCTCTCCTCCTGCTCCCGGCGTCCAGTAAGTGGTCCACCACTCAAGCATGTCACCAGATGATGTCATCATTGCTCGAGTGACATCACATAATTCAGTAATTAGGGCAATCTTTAGGTAATTAGGGAATTTGACAGAATGTAGGGAAACAGTGGATGGATAAATCAAGAAGGAGGCGGTAATGCAACATAAAGGATGCCACTGCCATAACACCACAGAAGAAGACGAATTAGGGAATTAAAAACTCTGCATCCCCATAGGGGGATGCTGCAGACTCAAAGAGTGGAGCCAAACGGGGATGCTGCGGACTCAGAGGGGGAACCAAAAGGGATGCTGCAGACTCATAGGGCGGGGCCAAGGGTGATTCTGCAGACTCATAGCATGGAGCCAAAGGGGATGCAGAGGGCGGAACCAAAAGGGATGCTGCAGACTCAGAGGGCAGAGCCAAAGGGGAATGCTGCAGAGTCATAGCGTGGAGCCAAAGGGGATGCTGCAGACTCAGAGGGCAGAACCAAAGGGGATGCTGCAGACTCAGAGGGTGGAGCCAAAGGGGATGCTGCAGAGTCATAGCGTGGAGCCAAAGGGGATGCTGCAGACTCAGAGGGCGGAGCCAAAGGGGATGCTGCAGACTCAGGACGGACCAAAGGGGATGCTGCAGACTCGGAGGACGGAACCAAAGGGCATGCTGCAGACTCAGAGGGCAGAACCAAAGGGCATGCTGCAGACCCAGAGGGCAGAACCAAAGGGGGATGCTGCAGAGTCATAGCATGGAGCCAAAGGGGATGCTGCAGAGTCATAGCGTGGAGCCAAAGGGGATGCTGCAGACTCAGAGGGCGGAGCCAATGGCAATGCTGCAGACTCAGAGGGCGCAGCCAAAGGGGATGCTGCAGCCTCATAGGACGGGGGCCAAGGGCGATGCTGCAGACCCAGAGGGCGGAGCCAAGGAGATGCTGAGACTCAGAGGGCGGAGCCA
This sequence comes from Poromitra crassiceps, assembly GCF_964638095.1. Classification (NCBI taxonomy): domain Eukaryota; kingdom Metazoa; phylum Chordata; class Actinopteri; order Beryciformes; family Melamphaidae; genus Poromitra; species Poromitra crassiceps. Next base: position 31,138,478 of record NC_139642.1, read on the forward strand.
AAGGGGGATGCTGCAGACTCAGAAGGGTCAGGGGGTCCAGGCAAGAGGCAGGGCATATCAGATGCATGACATACAGACAGAGCCAACTTCAGATCAGTGGAAGACATTTTCATAATGGCTTTAATATTATGCAGAAGTTCCAACAGTCAGGGCATGGATGAACAAGCACGGAGTGCCAGGGAAAAAGCAGCATTCTTCTGTTTAACACTGGAGGTCTCTTGGCGGTAGGCAGAAAGTCGCTCCACAGCTCATTTACCTCCTTGTGCACATCCTTTATGTACAGCCAGTCCTACAAGCCACGCTGTTTGTGAGGACAGGCAGGCAGGGGAAAGGGGCTGCTGCGAACTGAACAGCTGAAAGCAAGGTTGCGGGGAGCTGGCATGGCCATGGACGAGCCAAGATGGGTCAAACGCGGAGGACAAATTCCACGGCGCCTCCAATTGTGTGTGTGTGTGTGTGTGTGTGTGTGTGTGTGTGTGTGTGTGTGTGTGTGTGTGTGTGTGTGTGTGTGTGTGTGTGTGTGTGTGTGTGTGTGTGTGTGTGTGTGTGTGTGTGTACTGGCTGCCATGCATGTGTGGTGTGTCGTCTGTGACAAAATAAAGACATGGTTTTTCTGTCCAGTTTCATTTGTTCAGATTAAAAATATTCAGTCGAGTCACTGTCAATCTATCTATCAGTGCAAAACTAGGGTATGCAAATGAAGACAACTGTTCACCAGCATGCAAGGTCAATGATTAATAAAATAAATAAATAAAGGGTGTGATCAAATCATGTGCTGTTGCGACCAACTGAGGAAGTGGGTAGCACCAGTGCTACCAGAGGAAAAGTTAGTCTGGAGCCCTGTCCCCATTCTAGAGAAGCACTCATAACATGGTCAAGGATGGATGGCAAGTGGGAAGGGACAATGTGATACTCTTGGGAATTGTGTTTGGCAAGTGCGCTCCACTTAGTGCTCGGCCAACACAACCCTGACAGCATGTTAATGCTAGTGAGGCAATGGCTGCCAATACATTAAGTTTTTCCACTAGAGCAGATGCCATATGTTATGTTCTGCCAGAGCCACATGTCCCCTTCCCTTTCAGCTTTGCCTTAAAGGCACCGAGCTAAATGAGGGAAAAATTCACAGATTTCCCCTCAACTTTCTGTCACTAATGTGTTTCTGTGTTCAAAAGCCAGCACAGTTGGATACAACAGTTTAACGGGAAACAGAGTAAGTCATGACAGTTTGTTTCTTCACAGTAAAAGTTGCCTTTTTTACATTTATATGAGACTCTATGTATCACAATCCTTGCATATAAGCCCAAAGGATGAAACTCTATTATGTTGAAATGTCTTGCAGGCTAATGCAGAAGTGTGCCTGTGAGTGTGTGTGTGTGTGTGTGTGTGTGTGTGTGTGTGTGTGTGTGTGTGTGTGTGTGTGTGTGTGTGTGTGTGTGTGTGTGTGTGTGTGTGTGTGTGTGTGTGTGTGTGTGTGTGTGAGAGAGAGAGAGTATTTTACAATAGAAATAGGGCCTATAAACTCCTCTCCTCACAGCGGTTGCTTTGGGGCTCTGAGGGGCGTTCTTGATGATGTAGGACGAAACGAAGATTAGCATCTGGGCAAACTCAACTGGGAAAGTGGGTATTCAACCACTAGAAGGCACTGTTGTTCAAAAGTTTCCTTTCTACAATGTGAAGATTTTGACCAGAATCCTTCACCAATACTACTCAAAAGTGATATACTTTGGTTTAAAGCTGAGAAAAAGTGTAGTAGTTCATGTTTAAACAGACTGTCACCACATTCAAGACCGCTGCCAGCGGTCGTCACACCCACAATGTCAATGTCTGACGAGACAGGGTAGGTTATTGTCGTCATGTGACTTGCGGTCACGTGACTCGTGACTAGCCGTCGCCTCACCCACACATGATTTCTGATGAGAGGGAGCTATACCATTCTCTATACCATTCTCTATACCATTCTCAAAATGATGGCAAGGGTTCCTGACTGAACATCAGGATTTGACGGGTTGGGAGTGAGAGCGGATTGAAATAGATTAAACTTCTTCTCCTATACTTCTCTGACTGCCTGTTATCTGTCTGTCCCTCCACTCCCTCACTTCTTTCTTTCTTTCTTTCTTTCTTTCTTTCTTTCTTTCTTTCTTTCTTTCTTTCTTTCTTTCTTTCTTTCTTTCTTTCTTTCTTTCTCCATCTCAGCAAAATATTTGTGACCTGTTTTGGATTCCATTTGTATGCCAAGACATTTCCAGGCACCTTATTATGGAGTTTGTTTACTCAATTTTACCAACTTATCCATCAGACTCACTTTGGATTAGTATTTTATTTACGGTGCGTTTACTTTTCCTATCAATCTCTCTTGCTCCTTTTCTCTCATACACACACACTTCACACAACATGCGCGCACGCGCACACACACACACACACACACACACACACACACACACACACACACACACACACACACACACACACACACACACACACACACACACACACACACACACACACACACCCTATACTCATGAGAGTCAGTATGCTGCTGTGGTCAGATGGTAGTGACACAGTGAAAAATTCTCTCTTTCACACACACACCCACACATGCACGCACGCATGCGCACCCACACAGTATCAACTTTGCCTCCTACATCATCCAGTGGTTATTATTTATGACTTTATTTTGGTCATCTCCCTCTCTGCCTGGGCCCAGACTGTACACCTCCCTCTCTACCTGGGCCCAGACTGTACACCTCCCTCTCTGCCTGGGCCCAGACTGTACACCTCCCTCTCTGCCTGGGCCCAGACTGTACACCTCCCTCTCTGCCTGGGCCCAGACTGTACACCTCCCTCTCTGCCTGGGCCCAGACTGTACACCTCCCTCTCTGCCTGGGCCCAGACTGTACACCTCCCTCTCTGCCTGGGCCCAGACTGTACACCTCCCTCTCTACCTGGGCAAGCCCAGACTGTACACCTTATCAAACATTCTGTCTGATCAAAACCCATGCATTATGAATAGAGGCCCAAACAAATGTGCATGAGTTTGTGTATGAGGGGGAGAGAGAAAGAGACAGTGAAAAAGATTGGGATGGGATTGACTCTGATCAATGAGAACAAACAATTGTTTGATAGTGGGAGAGGAAGCCCCAAGGATATCTTCAGTTAAGTCAAGTCAAGTCAAGTCAAGTTTATTTGTATAGCCCTAATTCACAAGGATGTCCCAGAGGGCTTCACAGAAAATACGTCTAGCTAATTCTAGCTGACACAACAGTAGCAAATGACAGAATAATGATAACACATTGAACAATTGATAGAGAAATATAGAAAATATAGAAATATAGGATAGAGCGGAGGAGAGAGCAGGAGAAGGGAGGGAGAGCAGGGGGAATGTGAGAGAGTGATGAGGTGGGGAGGGAATGGGAAATGTTGGGGAGTACTGTATAGGAGGTGGGGAAGGAGCAGGGGAAGGGGCAAAGAGGAGAGAGCAGGAGAGGAGAGGAGAGGGGGGAGGAAGAGTGGGGGGGGGTGTGGGGGAGGAGACAGCAGGGAGAGGGAGGAGGTGGGGAGAGAATGGGAAATGTGGGGGAGGAGAGAACAGAGGAGAGGTGGGGAAAGGAGCAGGGGAAGGGGGAAAGAAAGAGAATGGGTGCCATGCTTTAAAATAGAATGGATGCCAAGGGGGGTTCGGGAACAGGAGGAGGTGGGGAGGGAGAGCAGGGGGAGTATGATAGACTATATGGAGTGAACAGGGAAAGGAGGGCTAGCTGACACAACAGTAACAAATTACAGTAGTAATAATAACACATCGAACAATCATATGATAGAGAAATATAGACACACATTTTACAAACGGACATATGTCGGGTTCTTTGCAACCAAACTATGCTTAACTTAATTTGCTGCAAGCCTTTAGTAGTGAATCCCTTTGCCAAATAAACACATATTCACATATAGAGCTTATGGGTGCCACGCTTTAGGGTAGAATGGGTGCCATGCTTTAGAATAGTGGCGGAATAGTGGGAGGGGATAGAATGGGTGCCATGCTTTAGAATAGTGGGGGAATAGCGGGGGAGGAGAGGACAGGAAGGGGAGGAGGTGGGGAGGGTGCAGGGGAGGGAGAGCAGGGGGAATGTGAGATATAGATGTTCACCTACAGTATTAGACACAGAGCAGACAGCTGCAACGTTATCTCGCATCGGCATCCCATCGGCATTGCGGGCGTCACCTCCGGTGCAGGTGTTTTCATGGCGAAAACGTATAGTTAATCCAAGTTCCAATGAAATTGTGAGGTTTCATGCAGCAACATTATGGGCAATACAATGGCTGATATGCCAAATGATTTAGTTTTCTTTCCATTTCCATGGCTGGCTAACCCTGGGGTAAAGTGTGATCATTGCCAAAAATAACATGACAGATGGTCAGGAGTCACACCCGATTAGCTTCATCTCAATATGTTTGAAGCACATCTTGTACAGATGGTGGGCAACATAAGAGAGTTGTGTATTGGGCTGATTGTGAAGCCTCCTTCCTGTGTAAACCTGAATTTGTAATAGGTGGCAATGGCAAATAGGAATCTTTACTTTATACCGTTGACCACAAGCTGTCAGTTTATGACAGCGAGCTCTATTTTCCCATCTGTTCCTAAGGGAATCTGTTTGACACAAACCTCTCCAACTTCCAATCACTCGCTTCAATTCCCATTGATCTAGCTGGAATATTTCTGAATGGCTAATCTATCAGAGAAAGAGGGAGCAGAAATGTGAATCCACAAGATTCCCTCCAGGAACAGGGTCGGAAATAGAAGAGATCTGTGGAGATCATGTAGAGTCCAGGTAGAGTTAGGACTAAGATTGTCTTTGTTCCACCGAAGTACAAAAGAGCTGTGGTGATCCTAGCTGCAGGACACTTTTGGATATGGTTGTTCTTGGTCTACAGACCCCGCTCTCTCTCTCTGGGGACAGGAAGGAGCGTTGCACACACTGTGGGCCATAGGGCCATAGGGATAATGGGTCATAGGGATAGGAAGGTGCTCGGGGGTTGGGATTCGAGGGGTGGGTACTGTAGGATTAGTGGCTAGTGGGATATGGGCGGTGTTTGGGCGGGGGGGGGCAAGCACCATGGTCTAAAAGGTTTGCGCATCAGTCGTGGTGATGAATGCTAACACACTCCAAACAAATCAATGTACATTTCTAGATTGTGGTGGGACGACTTTGTATGTGGAGCCCGAGAGAACGAGGCCGAATATTGATATAATAATAATAGATAAAATAAACACATTCAAACCACACCATAACAACTGGTCTTTTATGTTGTGCTCCCTCATGTTATTGCCACTTCAATGCTATGGTCACAAACGTGAAGAAAGTGTCATTATGCAACATCATCATCATCATCATCATCATCTTCAAACGCTCATCTGGGAACAGGTGGTAGCAGTTCGGTTCCAGCAGGCAACCCAAAACGTCCCTTTCCCTGGCCACATTAGCCAGCTCTGACTGGGGGATCCTGAGGTGTCCTGAGGCCAGCGTGGAGATAATCATCTGCTTTGGAGATCCTGTAATTAAATTAGTGATGGTTAGAACTCGTGCTCCTGATCAGCAATACGCTCTGATACTTTGTGTATATGTGTTGTGTGTGTGTGTGTGTGTGTGTGTGTGTGTGTGTGTGTGTGTGTGTGTACTCTTCAAAACGCTGTGCCCATCGTATCTGTCTGCCAAGGTTTACTTCCTCCCACACACCTGGAGCGCCACCTGGCCAACAACAAATGTAAGCCTCACATACACACACACACACACACACACACACACACACACACACACACACACACACACACACACACACACACACACACACACACACACACACACACACATAGGCTCATAACTCACCTTGACGGCGTGATGTGTGTGTAACATCATGAGCAGTGCTGTTCAATTAGAAGAGGAACAGGCCAGCCTTCTGTTCTGCCTCCAGGTTAAGTATTGATTTCTCCCTCACTCTCTCTCTCTCTATAAGGCCTGATGCCTGATTCCCCAAAATTCTGTGAAATGAACACAAGTGTCTTCAAATGAAAATGCGTTGGTGTGGGGAAATCATTTTGACACATGAGAGGATGTGGTTAGGTTTGACGTCGGCGGTGGAACTCCTTCAAACCCAACTCCTTCAACCAGCGGAATACCTGTGCAGTGTATCAGGCTGCGCAGCCATTGTTAGCTCGCTCACTCATTCACTCACTCGGTCACTCACTCACTCACACACACACACACACACTCACTCACTCACTCACACACACACACACACACACTCACACACTCACTCACTCACTCACTCACTCACACACTCACTCACTCACACACACACACACACACTCACACACTCACTCACTCACTCACTCACACACTCACTCACTCACTCACTCACTCGCTCACTCACAGACTTAGCACTCTTATTATACTGTAGTTCCGATTCTGATACACGTTGGAGCACACAATCACTGGCCATTTAGTCAGGCCTATGCTGCTCTCTCTGTGTCTTTCTCCCTTGCTATGATCTATTATCTTACTCCAATGTTCCAACACAGGGGTCAGCCAGTTACTTCCTATTGTGTTTACACTTCCTGTGACAGTACTACTAGTGACCAGGTAAAACAGACGGTGTTTTGAACAGGAAGTGATAAGACAACTGGGTCAAGTGGGCGGGGCTACATAAGGTGAATAGTGTTTATGGAACTTTTCGTCTCTTACATTCACTTGAGCGCAACTTTTTTAATCAAATCAGGTCTGAAAACAGTATTGCTTTTCATTGCCTATAAACATGAATCTTTAATTAACAGGTTAACCACCCTGTGTCACTTTGGAAACCTGTTGCGTGGTTACAGGATCAACAGACAACCATCCTTCTGATAGATAACAGAACAGGGTGTGGGCTGTGATGTATTGAGTATTGAGCTTAGCTATAATGTATAGCTGCTGGGGGGGAGAAAGCAGAATTGGATTCCCCAGAAGGAGGGACGACGATAGAATTGGCAACCCCAGCCTCTCCCATCTTTCCGCTTCGCATAATACAACTTCAATTACAGATGGAGAACGGGCATAATCATGCTAAATGAAGTTAAACGTGAGTGTTTAGGACGGCGTAATGGAGTTGAAACCGCTTAAATTGATTCCTTGAATTATTGATAGGTCATCTTCATCAATAAAAGCACTGCTGTGTGTTCGGAGCGCTGATGAATGGGCGCTGAGGTAATAGCTTTGCAGGAGCACAAACACACACCTGCTCCTCTGCACATGTAACCGAGTTGAATCAGCGCGGATTCCTCGTGAGTCCCGAGTGGTAGCGAGTGGATTGGTTAAACTCACTCCCCAGGTATAAAGGCATGTTAATCAGCTCCACCAAGGGAGCTAGCTCTCTTGGCGTTGCGGTTAACATGTCGGACTCCCAAGCCGAGGGTCGGCAGTTCGAATCCACCCCTGGACAAGCCCTTAACATGGGTTGCTGCAAGTACCACCTACACAACGCCGAACGCCGTTACACACACACAGGCATACATACTGTAGACACTCTCTCTCTCGCACACACACACATTTTAAATATTTATTCATGTCCACATAAATACAAGTATGCAAAGGACATAAACAGTAATAGTGCAGTCAAATGCTGGGAGTCAGTCAGTTACAAGAGTGCCCAGACGGCAACCACAATAATGCATACACATAAGAAACACACAGGATGATAACACACACACACACACACACACACGCACACACGCACACACGCACACACGCACACACGCACACACACACACACACACACACACACACACACACACACACACACACACACACACACACACACACAGTGAGGCACAGTGATGCACAGTTGCATGATTATTGGGCACTTTACAAAGCACCACATGCAGATGTCACAAAGTTGAAGAACTTGATGTAATTTGTGTTTTTGGAAGAAAGAAATCTTTGACCCATGTTTCTCAGGTTTGTCCGTGGGACAGCGAGGAGATTTGACCTGAGTGAGGGTTGAGGAGCTCCTGGAGGTAGGTTGGACCGGTGGAATTTATTGCCCTGCACACCAGGAGGAGTAGTTTGACAATGATCCGTTGATTTACTGGGAGCCAGTGAAGGGAGGGAAGTTCTGGTGTGATGTGCTGTGATTTACGTGTTTTGGTGAGGACCCATTCTGGACATACTGTAATCTCTGGATGGTTGTGGCGGGTAGGCATGCGAGGAGAGAATTACAGTAGTCAATGCGGGAGCTGATGAAGGCATGGAGCAGTTTCTATGCATGGTGTTTGCTCAGGCACACACGGAACTTGTGGCTTTGGAAGTGCAGGAATTCACTCTGAGAGCAAAGCCGCAGCTGTGGCTACCCGAGTGACATCTTTATGATTGGTGCCTGTTTGAACTAGATCACATCGTTGAGCCCCTGGATTATGATGCTTTGAGTTATCAAAGTGGTAATGCGAGCAGAGTGGCAGCAAGTTTGACAGAAGACACTGAAGCGGAGGAGTGTAAGGAGGGAATGGAGGACAGGAGAAAAGAGCGGGAAGGAAAAGTGCTGGAGACAGAGAGCAGCAGGGGGTACACAGCGTCAAAGAAAGCCATATTTGTAAGGTTAAGATGGAGGAGTCAGTTCAATAAGCAGCCTGTTTTGTAGCACTGCAAAGGCATCAAAACTGATGCAAGGCCTTGTAAGCACACACACACACACACACACACACACACACACACACACACACACACACACACACACACACACACACACACACACACACACACACACACACACACACACACACACACACACACTTAAATTATTAATTTATGTCCACATCTTCACCAAAACATCAAGCATAAAGAGCACAGAATGTCTACAAAAGCCTGCAGCTTCACATGGCCTCTGACATATGTGTCAATACATCAGGTCAATATGTCTAAATACCAATACACTAAATCCATACCAGCACCTCAGGTGTTCAGAAAGCACTACTTTCCCTATCCTGCTCAAATGCCAATAATAATTGACAACAGGCAATGTATTGCCAGCTGCTTGGGCCTCCATCTCATTTGCTGGGGAATGTGGTCTGAGCCACTGGCTTTCAAAGTGTGGTTTAGGACCCAAAGCGTGGTCACAAAGGAGATTAAAGTGGGCCCATGCTAAAACAAGTTTAAAAACAAGCCAGACCCAGACTGCTGTCAGTGTTGTGCAAGTTCACATAAGAGCTAGCTCAAAGTTCAGTTCACGTAGTCCCCAAAAATGAGCAGTCATTTCTTGATTTTTTTTAAATGAAGCTATTCTTTTTCAATAGAATAACCAATATTGCAGACGATCTCTGTTATAATAAATCACTGAAAAACACCAAAAACCTTCACTTCTGTGTGAATATCTCCAACTGTTCGGAAAACTGGATGGGATGGTTATGTTTTAGATGAGCATGAGTAATTGCCACTTTTCGTTGCAACTGTTTTCAAACAAAGTCCACATACACACATACACATACACATACACATACACATACACATACACATACACATACATACACAATTACACATACACATACATCCACAATTACACATACACATACAGATACACAATTACACATACACATACAATTACACATACACATACACATACACATACATACACAATTACACATACACATACACATACACACATACATACACATACACATACACATACACATACACATACACATACACATACACATACACATACACATACACATACACATACACATACAGTACCAGCTCTCCTCTCTCATTCAGCTTCAAGCCAAAATATTCCCACTCCGGAGCTGTGGAGTTTGGTTGACACAGGTTGATTACATGTGATTACATTCCAACACTCTCACTCCAAACTTGTCCCGGAGCACCACCTGTGGGTTCAGGCAAAGGTCAAGCATGCCATCGGGCTCGTCGTCCAGAATGAGTTGGGAAGTATGGTAGTACCACCAAAGAGGGGGGGAGGGGGGGGGGCTTTTGCCAATGTTTAGGCATTGGGTTGGTGGTCTTTAGGTTTAGGCATTGGGTAGGTGGTCTTTAGGTTTAGGCATTGGGTAGGTGGTCTTTAGATTTAGGCATTGGGTGAGTGGTCTGAGGGTTAGGGTCTCCAGGGAAGACTGGGGTCTTCGACCGCCTTTGGGGGGTCTCCAGGGATCTTCAAGCCACAAAAATCCGATTTTGAGATAAAAAATGTTCCCCTGAGAAAAAGCTGAAACTATTGTCCTAAGCCTCACCAAATACAAATCTGTTTTGACGTAAATGAATAAGCCAAGACGGGGATTAGAGAGAGAAAAGAGCAGGTCATGCTAATCATGCGTTCTCTATGAGCTTGTTAAAAGACAGGTTCAGCTGCCATATCCCAAAGCAGTACAGCCATCTAAGGAGAAGATGTGACTGTCTGTTTACTAAAAGTCCCAATTAAAGTAGGCCTATTTCTTCATGAGGTGGAGGGATCAAAGGGGAGGGGAAGGGAAACATAAAGGCAAATGTCAGACAGTCTAGGAACATCTATTCAAGAGAGATGTGATCAACTCTGCAAAGATACCAAAATACCATAATATGCTAATTACTTAATCAACATATGCCTCCCCGTCAAAGGAACTTTTTCATTTTTACACAATTACAACCATGCCCATTTCTCTCTCTCAGATTCAAGCCCAGGGTAATCAAACATCTATTAGGAGTAGGATGTTGGGCTACTCCAAAAGTTGAGGCAAACCTAAAAGTGTCACTCTCAAAAGAAGTGTTGAGATAGATTGTTGTTCCTGAAGCATGAACATGCAGTTTTAAAAACGTACAAAATTATGCCTATTTAATGCTACTAACATGCTATTTTGTTGCAAGGAAGACATAGTTGTGTTTTTCCTTTTCCGCTTACTATTTAGTCCAATGCACCTGCGCGTTTTCAATGAGTGACAGACGGAATTGACTGTAGGTAATTATTTCACATTTATTTTCCAATTAAAATATTGTGCAGTCCTAGAGACTGTCAGATATTTTGTTTAAAATATTTTGCTCCCCCCCCCTTTCCGCTGTAGTGTTATCAAATCAATTGTTTGGCTGCACATAAGTGGGGAAAAACCCTTCCACACTAAACCGTGATTTGTCAAAGCAAAGATAACCAGTCCAAGCTTAGCCCCCGTTCACACAGTACGCCGAAGCAATGTTCAACCAAAGCTCTACATACGTTGAACCCACAAGTTTCAGTTTAGGCGTCCTTGTTAACAGGCGAAGCCGTTCACACCAGCCGCGCGTGTGCCATGCTGAAGCAATCACTCAGGATTGATGCCGAATTTCCAAGCGTGACGCGTGAAGCCGTGAGGCATGAAGTAGGAGTTGTGGGCGGGTTCAAGGCGCGAGAGTAGGCGCTGAGAGGAAAAGAGAAGGCATCTTGTGTGAACGGTAAGGGGGTACGTTCAGCTTGTGCCTGCGAAGCTTCAGTTCTGTTTACGTTCGGCGTCCTGTGTGAACAAGGGCTTAGTCTCGCTGGCCAGCCTCCCCTCCCTTCCGTGAGAGGAGTCTGGCGGCGCAGGTCTCCATTGTGGAATTGTGATGGGCGGCGCTTAGCGGCAGTGCCCTTGGAAAATAGTTTCCAACAATCCAACTTGCCATTTTCAGCATGTAGCAACGAGCTAGCGTGTAGCTTTCTGCCGTTACCTTGCTAGCTAGTTAGCGTTGTTGTTTTCACTGAGGCGGCAGGGCACTATTTACAGCGACACACAGGGAGGAGGGAGTGGAAGCCGCTCTGATTGACATGGTCGGAGCCAATGACAGAGCTTGTAATAAGCGGGGAGCAGACATCTGGCAGCGACTGAAACAGTCGCTCCAATGGGGAGCAGCTGTAGAGCAGGGGAGGGCTTATCCCAGTAGCCTGTTTCCGTGCAGCCAGACTCCTCTCATCAAGGGAGGGGAGGCTGGCCAGCGAGACTAGTCCAAGCTAACTCCATCCTCTATCGGAGTAAGCACATGGCAGTGACAAAATGTGCCATTGACGGACAAAAACAGCCACTGTCACTTCCACACATCTCATTTTTAGTTCCAACGTTGCTGTCACAAAGTAGAGGTTGCCTAATATCGACATAAGCGTATTGATCATGTGGCCCAATAGGGGTTTGTCAAGCACTTTGACAGTGGCTTGGAGGTATGCCTGCACTGTTTCAAATTAATAGGTCATTGATTGGTCTTGGATTCAGTGAACAAAGGTCACCAAACTGTCCGCACACAGACAATGTTGAATGTTGATTGATTTCCTCTCTGCGGGGGTAGACCTTTGATATTCAATGTGCTATTCTTTAGGGGTGTGTGTGTGTGTAGGTGTGTGTGCGTGTGTGTGTGTGTGTGTGTGTGTGTGTGTGTGTGTGTGTGTATGTGTGTGTGTGTGTGTGTGTGTGTGTGTGTGTGTGTGTGTGTGTGTGTGTGTGTGTGTGTCTGTGTGTTTTAAGGCTATAAGAGAAACAGTGGCTTTCTGTCTGACAGACGGACAGATAGAGACTGTAACAGCGACTGAGTGGGATTCCTCTTTAAGCCTTCAGTCAAGAGTTGTTGTCAGAGTTGGGTGGAAGGATTTCATCCACTTGACCTGTAGAGGTCGCTGTTGGACTGTAACAGTGGTGAGATCAGTGAGGCAGTGGGTGGGTGTGACAACAGTGACTGACTTCAATCTACTCTGGCTGAAGTCGGTGGGCACACAAAGGGTGATGCAGCAGCAGTTCATTTTTGTGCATAATATCGAGGCAATTATTGAATTAAGACTGTGTGTGTGTGTGTGTGTGTGTGTGTGTGTGTGTGTGTGTGTGTGTGCAACGGCCTGGAACAGAGGACATAAGGGTATGCAAAGCATGCATTAGCGTCCTGTAAATAGCTTATTTTCTGCCACGCATGCAGCGGCTCATATCCTTATTGTATGATACTGGCATAAATGTGAGCCGATATATTTACCTCTCACAGCCTTTGTCTGTATGTTCCACATCAAGGAACTGTAAGTCCCGCTGCAGTGGATCAAGCCACCATGACAGTCCGCATGGTAAACACTGTAGGATGGCTCGATATTTATCTGATTTCGAGAATATGGACGATGCATTTGAATTCGGTGGCCGCCTGTATTTATTTGAGTTGGACTAACAGCCGGACATATGGATTACAAACTGAGGAGCGGGGGGAACGGGAGCTTATATCTCTACCAATGAGAGCGTTCATTTTCTCATTGTCTCTATGATATAATAAGGATATGAGCCAGTGCATGGCAGAAAATAAGCTATTTACAAGATGTAAATACATGCTTTGCAGTTGCCCCTATGGCCTCTGTTCCAGGTCGTTTCGTTGCACGTTCTAGCTTTATACAGTCGTTTTCAAAAAAGAAAAAAGAAAGAAAGTTCTGTTCTGTGTGAGTAGTATAACATCAACTACGCTGAAAATAAGGTCCAGGTTGTTGTATAAAACTGGAAATTCTCCTTTAAGTCCAGGATGCCAGCATAATATAATAAAATGCATGCTTTTTGTAACAAAGAAAAAAGCTGGAGGCCCAAAAATATCATTTTTGGACAAAACCCCAAAAAACACACCCTAGCCACATTTTTGTGAATTCTTTGGCATAGGCTACATTGTATAGTATACAAGTATAGTCTATGACCAGGGATGTGATCTAAAATAGTTAAAAAGTCATCTTTCAACACCGCCCCCCCCCCCCCCCCCCCCCCCCCCCCCCCCCCCCCCCCCGTCTTGGAATGTTCTTACTAGTTTGCCTCACACTGTTGGGCCACCTTTAACTTGTGTGTGTGTGTGTGTGTGTGTGTGTGTGTGTGTTTGTGTGTGTGTGTGTGTGTGTGTGTGTGTGAGAGAGAGAGAGAGAGACAGAGAGAGAGGGGGGGGGTAGAGAGAGAGAGTGTGAGAAGCAGCAGAAAAAGGGAAGAGATAGATTGAGGACATGATGACAGAGACATAGGAATGACAGAGAGAGAGGAGTGCAGAGAGCGGATGCTGAGGAAGGTCGAGAAGGTGGAAATGTCCATCTGGTGACATGCATTAGCATCCAGGCAGAGGGAGAAGGCCATGACATTGAGTGGTAGTGACATAGTGAGACGTGTAGTTTGTAGCCCAAACCATCATCAGTCCTCTCTCTCTCTCTGAGGTGTAATCAGTGCATTAGCTGAGAGTCCACATCCTCTCTTCAAGATTATTTTTATTATGCCTCCGCCGGCGATAGCCAGGCTGGAGGCATTATGGATCCGGGTTGTCCGTCCGTATGTCCGTACGATGTTCGTTACCGCGATATCTGAGGAACGCCTTGACGGAATTTCATCAAATTTGCCTCAAACATCGACTTAGACTCAAGGATGATCTGATTAGATTTTGGTGGTCAAAGGTCAAAGGTCAAGGTCACTGTGACCTCTTGAACACCATTTTCAAGCTTGTTAACGCGATATCTCAGGAATGCCTTGACGGAATTTAATCAAACTTGTCTCAAACATCGACTTGGACTCAAGGATGAACTGATTCGATTTTCGTGGTCAAAGGTCAAGGTCACTGTGACCTCTCAAACGTCATTTTCCAGCTTGTTAACGCGATATCTCACGAATACCTTGACAGAATTTCATCAAATTTGCCTCAAACATCCACTTGGACTCAAGGATGAACTGATTACATTTTGGTGGTCAAAGTTCAAGGTCACTGTGACCTCACACACCCAATTTCCAAGCTCTGTAACACAACATCTCAGGAGCGCCTTGA